>NC_048894.1:146294174-146444658 GCF_011077185.1 Oxyura jamaicensis
AAGGAAGGAAGGAAGGAAGGAAGGAAGGAAGGAAGGAAGGAAGGAAGAACAGTTTCCAAAGCTTTTTTTAATGTAGACTTTTAATAGTATAAAATCTCGTAAGAGCCTAACTTGTGTTTTGTAATATGCTGAAGAAACAGTCTTCTTCAGGTACAGAGCTGAGATCTGAAAAGTGAACAGGGATTTGCTCAGGGAAAGAATAAGAACTGACATTAGCAATAGCTCCAAACTTTCTTTCCCTTTCTGACCTTGGGATTAAACCCCTTCTTAAGGAGCCCATGCTGTGTAGCACAGCCTGCAGACCTCACAGAAAGAGACACCCGTGCATTAGCACTTTACCATTTATCACTTACTTAGTGGACTATGGAGGGTGCCTCGGTTTACTGAGGCCTCATGAAGGGGTCTCCAGCACACTTGGTCTCTACCCCAGGACTGTGTTTATGTAGTAATTATAGCCATGAAAGCTAATTGAGTTTTTCCAATCAATCACACTGGAAGTTTTGTTTGTTTTCCTGTGCTAGGGAACAGGAAGGTTTTACCCTTTTCTAAACACTGAGAAAGAAATGAAGGACATTTTTCAGGCAGAGGCTGAAAATTATCATTTGAAAAAGGTTAAATTAGTGAAAATCCTACTTATTTTACATGTAAGTCTATATGTAATGACACAGAGTTTTATTTACACTTTATAGTAGATAAGCAAATGAATTTCATAACAGAAGCCAGTGCCCCTTCAGTTAATACATAGAGAGTAAGCGTAGATGTTCTAAAGTCACTCAGCAGGCTGAAAATAATTGCCAGGTCTCTTGTGCACTACTCTCCAATGCTTACTGGACCATACAAGCTCCAGTGTCAGACAAGAACTGAACTGCTGATCACAGATGGGCATCCAGGTTTGGTTGCCTCAACAGGGAGAAGACACAATCTGGTTGTTCTAAGAAATCAAACCAGCAAGGACAGGAGCCTCTGAGATAAGGAGCTGTGTTTTGCCCTTCCTCTGTGCCTTTGCTAAGTTCATTAGTGACTCTAATATCCATCTAAAGAACTGTCATAAGTCTGGGGTATGCACAACTCCGTGGGTTAGTCACTATCCTGGGTGGCTGCTCCATGGGTGCAAGGCAAATGTTTCAGCTCGTTGCTTCACCCAGTGGAATCACACTTCTCTTTTCATGAAAGTGCTAGCACAGATCATGTCAGCCTTCCTGTCAATGCTGTTTACATTCCTTTTTCGTGTATTTGTCGGTTCAGTGACAAAATTTCTTCCTATCTACCTTTTTAATTCACTAAAGAAATAAAAAGACATAGCACGTTCCAAAATGCTGCTTGCCACTTTTTGGTGCACAATACTCAATTGGTAAATATCCATCAGGAATGGTGTTGATACAGTTCCTCCTAAACTCAGGGCAGGGGAACGGACTAATCATCTGTTTTCTGCCTTTCTCTGTTTGAAGATACCTGAACAAATAGCCATGCGAGTGTACCTTATGCAGAACAAATCTAACCTCAGTGACAATGTGGTTGTCTGGCTTTCACAGGCCACACAAAAATCATTTATGTTCTTGTTTGCCAAGAAATCGTGAACTACAGCTTGAAATCATCTGTACAAGATGACCTATCAAAGTTCCTTCTTGCCTTATTTTAGGCACTTCAAATAAAACTGTGTATACACATCATCCAAAGGTTTAGCATAAAGAAAGCTACAACCTGCAGATGTCCTGTTATAAGGGAAGAAAATTGGCACTCTACTACTACTTCAGTGTTCATCTTGCCTTTCAAAACAGAAGGGGAAAAGTTCTGCATCTCCTGGGAAAGCTGCTTGCTCCAATTCATGAAGCACAAAGAGAAGCATGTGGTGGTCAGTGGGTTTATGAACAGACAGGTCTCTGACAAATAAACAGCCAAACGCTGTTAGCTCGTGTTCCCAGACTCACACTTCTTTTGGGGAAGGATATTTCTATTAACAGCTCTACTTAACTATCTGTTATCCTTAAAAAGAATAAAGAAGTTGGAAGTTTGCAACACTGGCTCTGCTTTCTTCTAGTCCCGGAGGGCAACATTGTTTGTTTGTTTGTTTTCTGGATGTATAAACACAAGGCAATGTCCTACTGGTAAGCCTAACTGACCTGTAATTGTGTTGCAAAATGCCACTGTGGGGAATCAGAGAAATTAGCAAATTAGATAACGAGTGAGATTGACATACCAGATGGAATCAGCTGCTGTTTCCTTAATGGTAGCATCTGACACCAGCTCTTTGAAGTTCTGACTGATTCCAGCCTCACCATTTATTAGTATGACTGAGCAAGGTTGCTGGATATTTCCAATGCAAAATCAGAGCTGAAAAATGGGATCTGATGCACCACAAAAAAAATAAATGCTATATGTGTGTCTTGCTCCTGGCAGAAGGTGATGCCTATTGCTGGCAAAGGGAGAGCAGATTGCTAGTGAACTCATTAATCCCTTTTATTCTATTAAATTTGGGATAAACTGAGATTTAAATTGTACCAAAAACTTGTGCTGATTTTCTCCCTAAAGACATTTTTACCTACTGTATTCAGGAAAAGTTGGATACCAAGTGCTACGCCTTCTGACCAGGGAACTGACCAAAGGTTTCTTCACTGCAGTTCAACAGAATAATTTGAATATTATATTTAAAAAAAATAAATATCTATTTCTTTCTGATGTGTTAAATATCTTTCTTGTCTTTCAGTGTTGCAGATGTGGGCTTCCCAGGACATAAGGACATAAAACATTAAAAAAAAAAATAAATAAATAAATAAATAAAAAACCAGAAACCTTCTGTAAGGAAGATAGATTGCTAAAGACTTTGGATTGCTTATGGTATGGTGATTAAAAACATAAATTCAATACTACATTGATCATGGTTCCCTCACTATTTTTGCCAAAATCTCTGTTTAATGCAAGCTTTTCTCTGCATGTGTTGTACATCTACCACTGAGAAGCAAACAGAAAAACTGGAGACACAAAAGGGACTGAAGCAAAATCCAAGATCTCAGCTACACTCAGCTCCGAACTCTTGCTTCTATTAATAACATATAAAATACAAACTACTTGAAAAGTGTGCAGAATTGATTTCTTTTCCTTGAATCCTCACTGAGCACAATAATAAGTGTGATCCCCAGCAGACAGGCAAGCAGTAAAGTCTTTGATGGCAAATAAGTTATAAATCAACAGGATGTCAGAAATGCTAAGGTGGTATCTTCCCAAGGAAAAAAGGATATATTTTTAACTTGAATTAGCTACCGTAGTGCTTAGGTCTAATGAAGACAAAGTAGTTGATAGCTTTTGCAGAGGTTAGTGGGTCAGAGCAAACCCTGGGGCTGCCCTAGGCTTTAATCAGGTCTGCTGACATCTATCAGAATTAAATTCTCTTCCTGGGTATTTTACCTCATCCTAGTATACTGAGTCCTCTGTCTTGATTTAAGAATGCCCTCTTTCTCCCTAGTGAAAATGAAGTCTTAGAGGTAAGAATAACAGGATGTGTGTTGACAGTTCAAGTGGAGGGTAGGAAGGATGGGAAAAAAATAAAATAAAAAAATAAAAATGGGAAAACAAGATGGAAAAAGGAATGGTTTATTGGTTGAGGGAGGTCAAAGTTTTGTATATATATATAATGTAAAAAATAAAGTAAACTTGAAATACCATACATAATCTTGGAATAGTAGGTACGGATTTAGCTGGGCATGAAATACTTCCATACATCAATAGGATCAAAGAATATTCAATAAAATATCGAAAGAACTTTACTGCAATCTTTGATCTCTCCTTTTCCTTAACAATAAACAAACACATGGAGATACAAAGACTGCATGTAATGTAGTTATTGTCTTCTGAAGGGAATAGATAAGAGGAAAAATGACTGTGTATCTGACCACATCAGGACAGTCAGAACTTCTGCTACAGATGTGCCCAGATATAGCTACCATCTTCTAGTTATTTAGTTCTTTTTCCAGATTCTACTTTTTTCTTCCTTAAAGTCTTGTCACAAGCAGAAACTTTTGTAGTAAATTAATAAAAGCTTTCACCATCCCACAACAAACGTTGGTTGGGGAGGAAAAATCCCCCCTGTTAATGACATTGAAAAAATATATTCAAAAGCACTGCTTCAGACCCTCTGAAATATTAATATTTGAAACAGGGTAAATGAAGAGGAGCTAAATTAAATTATTCTGTGGTGGTCTCCTTCAGTAATGGCTGCACTCCCCTTCTCCACTTGCATTTTTTGGTTCCAAACTGATGGTGACCAGACATGGTCAGCATGAGTTTATGAAAGGCAGGTCCTTCTTGACTAATCTGATCTCCTTCTACGGTAAGATAACCCACTTAATGGACAAAGGAAAGGATGTGGATTTTGTTAACCTTGACTTAAGCAAATTATTTGATACTGTTACCCACAGCGTTCTCCTGGAGAAGATGCTTGCTCATGTCTTGGGTAGCGTAAGGTATGGTACTGATGGATTTCTTAGCTAGGATGTTTTTAAAGTCCTGGACCTTTTGTTTTCTTTCTGGACATTTCAAATGCAGCACTGGCTCACAAAGGAAAGGGTGAATGTTGGACACTCAGCTATGCAAGACTCCAGAATACTGAAGACACAGGAAGAGTGAAAAATTCACATGGACTTGACCAGGGATTTGGATGTGCCCACCTTCAGACCCAATGATCCCAAGAAAAAAATGAAAAGTCTGCATGTAGACAGACTGCAGAAGACCAGCAAAAGTAGATGCCTCAAGCTGAGACTGAACACACTAACGCTCATTGGGTTGTTTTGTGGAGTATCACCATTCCTGAAAAACCGAGAAAAATGTGTCCTGCTGGCTAATGAGAGCACATCCAGCTTCAAGAAGCACCATATTTGCTCTAACAGCAGTCTATATTTCTGGCTGGGTATGTGGTCATCTCTGGTTTTGTGGAGATCCAGACTCGCTCTGAACCTCATAAGATCTAGTCACTCCCAAGTCCCACCACTGGTCCTGCTCTCAAAGACTAGACTTTCCCCCAGGAGTCCCTCATAACCTTAACATTCTCTTCAATCTCCAACAAGTTCCTCATAGCATTTACCATCCTCCTACCAGGGTGTAGTACCAGCAAATCTGAGAAAACTGTATCAGTACAATCCCTTTCTTGTCTTCTATCACCTCCATCTCAAGGGATGCATCTGCAAACAGACATTCTCCAGCTGCCCAACTGCCTCCAGAGGGCATGAGTCTAATCATGGTAGTCTTTTTTTTTACAGGGTAGCAGAGGTCCAGAAAGGATGTTTTCACTACACTAAAAAAAAAAAAAAAAAAAAAAAAAAAAACACCTTCATGATATGAATCCCGGAATCCTCTAGGAAACAGAGGATTGATGGCCTGTGTCAATGAAAACAAGTAGGAAAGGAATGCATCTGAGTGTGTCTGCAGAGAGGTTGCAAGTTTGTCATCACCCAACTTTTTCTTAAAAAGAAAAACCTTTAGGTGAGGATGAAACCATGCTCTGGAATCCTGGGTTGCCTGGATCTAAGACAGGGAGCAGAAAATTCTGCTGGCTTTTCTGTTCTTCCTGTTGGAACAACTGTTCCAGCTGTTCTGTAGTTGCTGTTCCCACCTCTGCTTTTTTTCTTTCAGTAATTTCTGTACTCTGGCTGTGACTTCTGGCCACATATCACATTGTACAGAATCCAGGGGGCTATTCTATCAACCCTATAAATGACTGATACTATTTGTCTAGTATGTTGAGCTTCTGGTCCCACTGCAAATACAAAGAGTGGTTAAGCAAAAGAAAGAGAGCAATTCCTCTGGATAAGATGTAGCTCACGGAGAACTTCATTGTTCATCCTCTCCCTGGAGAGACCACCTTTTTTCTTTCATCTTTTCCAGGATTACCTTTCTTTTTTGCAGACTTACTGTGATTGCAAGATGCTCTTCACTTTATTGTTAGGTTCCAATGGCAGTGCCACAGTTCCAGAAGCTGTTCTTCTAAACATGTATTCTGGACCCTACTGTGCTCCGACTCCACGTCAGCTGTGACCAATACATGCTAACAGGTAAAAGTGTCAGTACATGAAACAAATGTATAATATACTGTTGCTGCACAGAAAGCAACACTGTCTGACACAGGAATTATGGCAACTCCACAGCAGAGTTGGTTGCATCATACAGCATTTATGCATCCAGTATGTATAAATTTTCATTACCATTTTAAGGCTTCACAAACTTCATTTATCATTTAGCTTACTGGTCATATCCCTTAAGAGCTGGATAATACACAATTCTTTTTCTAATCAAGATTTCTTCCTTTAATGTCATTGTTGACACTCAAGACTTACATTAGTTGAGACAGCATATGCAAAAAAGGTGATTATCCATAGCTGGATGATTAAATCTACCCCATAAACACTAATGTTAATGACTGGCAGGCTGTCATATTCTTCTTGTTTGAAGCCTGATGGCTAAGCACGTATTTTTTTCCCATTACAAAAGCAAAACCCGTTCTTAATTTCCTGGAAGAGCATGGAATAAATTCCTGTTCCATCCAACACAAATTGAGTATTTCAGCTTCCTCAGTTGCAAACTCTGTTTTTTGAAAAAATAAAAATAAAAATAAAAAAATTAATTGTGCATCATAATCATTCCAACTAAATACTCTGATATTCCTTAAAATTCCTGTGGCTATTTTATGGTTTGTTTTGTTTTTTGGTGGTGATGTTTTTTGTTTGTTTGTTTTTGTTTCTCTGTTTATTTGTTGTTTGTTGGTTGTTGTACACACACAGTTATACTTTAATATATTATTAATAAATAAAAAACAGTCTAGAGAAAATAGCAATATCTGAGACCACTATTCTATATATTTCAGCCCAAAATATTGCACAGCTAGGTAAAGTTAAAATAAAATGTTAACATATTATTAAAAATAGAATAAGAAAATAAACTAAGTTAAGTATACATATCTATCAGCAGCATACCCTGTCTTAAGTGAAGTTCTTCTGAAGCCTTATTTGAATTAATTATTAAGACACAGTTACAGAGAAAGTACCAATGCAAATAATTAAGTCTCCTGGATCTGGTGGATTTTGTCCAGTCTCGGCTTCCCATATTTCCCTTACACAAGGATCCAAAAAAGGCTCCACATGAATGAAGGAGTGCACCATGTGTGTTCTATTATAGCTGTGACACAACATTGTCTCCTACTTGCAGTGCAGCAATTCCTGCAAAGACAATTAGGACATACCCCCAGGGCTTCACCGTATCAGAACTAAGGAGCATCAGTAGTCACGAAAGAGTTCCTGAAAACTAGAACGAAGGACTTCTTTTCTCCCTGAGTCCTTACATGTCTGTGATTTCCATTTCAGCCAAGGTAGACAAAACCCACATGCGACTAGAGTAATCTCCGGGTGACTGCTAGCAAACTGGCAAACTGATTAAGGAAGAAAAGTCACTCATTGTTCAGCAGGCATTTTGTAGGAAAACCAGTGTCTCCAGTACAACACATCTAGGAGTAACAGAGGCTGTCCAGCAAAGACAGACCCATGTGAGACCATTAAGCCAGGGAGGGAGCAGTTTCTCTGTGCTGCGTTCATTCCAAGCACACACACTCTTCTCAGGCACAGACTTGACTGATCTTTCCCAGGATCATGAAAATTGAGTATTTCTTTTCTGGTAATGAAATGGTAATGAAAATATGTAGTACACTTACAATGCTTTTGTGGTGTAGACTTTCTCTACTTTATTGGTAAACTCTTTCATCTGCAGAAAGACAGTAATCATTTTGCCTTGAAAAGATAACTTTCTTCCTATTTGAAGTTCTTTAGCTGCCAGGCGTCAGAGAAGTGTCCTAATTAACCAAAACCATTAAGAATTGTTAATTGTCTCTGAGCCCTCCAAGGACCAGAATTAACTGAACTATTATCTCTTCCTCTGCTTTGCTGTGCTGAGTTTGTAGAGGATGTAGGTGCCATCCTAATGATCCTCTGCCAAGCAGTGTATTTATGTCACTTCTTCATGTCTCAGGAGGAAATATATTCAAAGATGTCTGGAAAGTCTCGGTGCTGTCCATTTACGACTTTCAACAGCCTGATGCCTGCTGCACTCAGACAACATGCCAGAGAGCAAGATTTCTGCACACCGAATTCCAACCATACAGGGTTAATTTGAAAAATGCCTCATAAGTCGATCAAAAGCTGAAAACCATTAAGACCAATTTGTTCTTTTCAACAGAAATAAGCTTATGAGTGTTTTCACTTTGATGGTTTCCATTAACCAAAAAACATATTCCTACAGCAAGTTCCCCTCCTAATGCAGCCCTTTTATATACGGGGCCTCAGTTAGACAATGGAGCAGGATCTGGTTGGTTTCCAAGCTCTGTAACTTGAACTGATGGAAAAGAGAGATTGGACCTGATGTATAACATTATTTATGAAAAATGAATGCCCCATTGGCAGTGCAGCGGAAAGGGATGCTGTGTATGCATTACCAATGTGGATGTGGGAACGGGTGAAGACAGACATCAGCTACCCTGCCCATGCTTCAAGTTGGTCAGATGTAAACCAAAGCCAGTCTGGAGGCTTTATAGCTAACTTCATGAAGAGTCAGTGCCCTGACTAATACATCCTGTCTCTCAACAAGGCTTATTACCTCACACACAGCTCCCACTACATAACTCTCACATCAGAGCCTTTCCCATCTGTAGCTCCAGCGCAGGAGTTCAGGTCTGCCTGTAGACACAGCCACTGTCTGCAAGCAAGAGAAGGCAAACTATGAGGTGTGAATTTTTTAGGTCTTTAAGACATGTTAAGATCAAGGAACAGGAATATATATATGGTAGAAACTGCTAAGTTCTGGCCCTTTTATTGCAAGCATCAAAATCACTGTTATAAAAATAAACAGCTTCCCCCTTTTTCCCTCATTACTTGGGCTGAAAGTTGTTCCAGAGTCTCTCTGCTCGGACTGTAAGACTTTCTTTACTTTCCCAGACTAAATGTGCTCATGGGCCATTTATATGCTATTGGTCTCCTAGGCCATTTTAATTCTTGTGTTTCTGGATTCAGTTGATTCATTGTTTGTGACTTCCTGCCAATGCCTCAGTCACGGACTGTGATTCTTCCTGCCCTACTGCCAGCACAAGTAAGGAACTAGAAGATAGATCCTACCCTAAAGTGTTAACAGATTTAGACTAAAGGCAGCCGGATACAGCTGCCTCACAGCTGGATACAGACAGCTGTGAGTGTAAAGCAAACATGGGCTGTCTCAGGTGGTGATACAGCCACCAACAGGTTACTCATGGCTGTGCTTTTGTAATGACCAGATCTGAGCAAGAATTTGAAACAGGAAAGAAGTGGCTTTTTGGAAATATCTCATCCAGGGGCAAAAAAGCATGAAATGGCAGAGCACAGCCATATTTGACAATAAAATGGTCTGTGCCTGCTGGCTCAGTGTATACCCTAGGGCTGCTGGACACAAAAACTGACCTCTTGGAAAAAGATACTGTACAAAATGAGAGGTGGCACAGGACCTTCAGTGCAAGGGTTTGAAAGAGAGAAGGGGGAGTCAGTAGCAGGAAACTGCAGTTGCCTAAGATAACATGGCCAAAGCAAGATGGGAATGTGAGAAAAGGACTGCAGTGTTTTGTAATGGCCAAAAGTACTCTGTGGCTTTGTCATGCAGCAGATGCCCTCTCACAGCTGCCCACGACTGCTCTGGGGATACATTAGGATTCAGTGAGAAAAGCATCATTTACTAAATCAATAACAACACTTCTGGTTGTGTATATGTTTCCTGGGAGGTCTTACTGTAGACACAGGCCAGGCTCAAGCCTATTTAGCTCATGAAGTCTGACATGAGCCAATCCTGCCATGAAATGTCTGCAAAACATATTATTTCCTTTGTCTGACTGTGAGTTATTTTGTCTCTCAGTTATTTGAGTTTATTTTAAAACAAAAGCAATTTATCTAAATGAATGTTGTGGCTGTAGTCTGATCTTCATATTATTTCCACATCCTCTGGAGCAGCTAGTGGTGAAATTTCCTCCTGCTTTATAGATCATAAATAATTTGTACAAGATAGTGCTTTGAACCACCAGGATTTATTAAACTATCAGAAGCATAATAGATGGTCGGCAGATAAACAGAACACTCCTTTACCTATACACATTTCTAACACCCTAGAGTAAAAGCACAAAGTTATCCTTTCTTTAACTAGCTTTAAAGACAATGTGTGCTTTGCTCTCTAACTTGCTTCTGAGAACAGGCAGAGGAAATCATTCTTTCCATTAGCAATTCCAGGCCTTTGGACAGAGTAGCTTGAATATGACCAAAAAGGTTGCAAAATTTTTCAGTAGTGTCCCACAAAGCATATGAAGTACCCTCTCTTTGCATCCAGCAATTAATGCCAATAAGTATAAACTAATTGTTAACATCTGTGGTAAGCGAGAACCATAAAGTTGGGTCTGTTCTACTCATTTTCAGTGCGTAAAGACATACTTTAGCTTCAAACACCCTGGAAGGAGAATACTGGAATTGTGAAACAAGATTTTTCACTAGTGCTTTTTATTATGATTCCCTCCTAACAGAACTTTTGCAAGAATAAATAAGGACTTAAAATCCTCATCTTGGATACACATCTCTGCCTCACTGAAATGGCAGGACAGGGCAAAATAATAGAAAAAATATTTCTTTATGAGTGAACAAGGGATTAGTGGTTTCAGATCACTGCCTAGCAGACCATGTACATACCAAGACTCATCAAATTGGTCTGCTGTGATCCATTGCTCATTTTCCACAATAGTTAATTTCATAAGCATGACGATCATTAAGGAAACCACCTAAGCAATGTCACATTTCCAAACTATACTTTGCTCCAGGGATGGTGTTGGGTGCCCTCAAAATACCACAGCAGCTGCCATCTGGCATGCACCATGACTGCCCCTTGCTTAGGAGAATGGCTGAATGGTACAAGCAACAAGGTTCTGCTTTGGAGGAGGACCAGGAAGTTTCCTTAAATCTATACTTTGCAAGGTGTGCCCCATCCTTCGGAAAGCTGTGCTCCAAAAGGTCTTCTTGAACTTAGAAGAAGGTGGTTTTGAGGTCTGTGATTGCAATTTCCAAAATAAATCTGCATTGGGAAAGAGCAAGGAAACTGATGAATGGAAGCAGCAGGTAGTTGTGCACTGCAGATGCTGTACAGGTTTTTCAACTCGTGTTTGCTTCATGAGTATATGGGATAGATTTGAGTGAATTTTGAACTGCTTTGATGCTTTAAGTCATGACAGGGGCAAGAAATAGTAAGACCTTGAATATGCTCTGTACAAGTATTGACTTGGCTTAAGCATCACAGTACAAAGACACCTAGAACATGTCAGTGAATGTTCCCAAAATCTGTGATTCCTAGTAGCAACCATGCCTTCACTACCAGCTGTGAGCTTCTGTTGTGCCCTCCCTACATCTAAGCCCTGACACTTGAACGTTGTTATGTTTCGTTTGCTTGGTTACTGCAAATATTAAAGCAGATGGCAAAAGCTGTAATAAAAGGCATTAAGCTATAATGCTTTGGTATGAAATTAGCAGATCATATTTACATAGACTGTGACCCTAGACTGTTAAGTACTTGTTAAAAAGTTTATTTTTCTTCCCTTTATGATATCTTCCTCTTGGTTTCTTTCATTCAGTATTCTTTCTAAGTCATCTCAAAAGTACTGCACAAAATAAAACACTGAAAACAAACAAACAAACAAAAGTAAAAAAAAAAAAAAAAAAAAAAGTATTAGTAAGATTGCTTGTCAAAGCTAACATTGACTTCACATAGGGCTCCATAGCCTGAAACATTCACTGTAGTGAACATCACATTCCCTGTAGTAATAATTAAAGCCTTATCTTAGTCAGATTATGAGAAAGTTTTTTTGTTTGTTTTATACTAGTCTGAGCCCAAATTATCACAAAAATTAATATAAAATGTAAAATAAATATATACGGAGGTTGCAAATCTGCTAAATAAGGCACATTTATTCTATTTTAAAAAATTGAAAAAATAGCGAGGTGTTTTATATTCTTGGTCTGGATGCAAAGGTAATTAGGGTCAGGCACTGGTCAGCTAATGTAATGCAAACGTGCAAATGTTCTGTATTTTGATTGCACCTCAGGTTTCATGGGATATCTCTTCATTTTTCTGTACAGCTCCCTGACACGTACAACTAGTTCTCCCAAGAATCTGACAGGCCCACCAGGATCTTCGAGCATGTACGAAAGTCCATTAGTAGCTAAATTAACAAAATAATCTGGACAGTACTTGTAAGTGAAGCTAGACCAGTCTATGGGCTGGCAGACAAAGTCGCTAAGTCACTACCCATATCTGAGTAGTCATGGCTGTCCATTGAAGTTCCCTCTGAGTGGAAGAGGGGAAACAGACCTAAATAAAGGAAAAAAAAAAAAAAAAAAGAGAGAGAGAGAGAGAGAGAGAGAGAGAGAATTATAGAATCATAGAATATCCCGAGTTGGAAGAGACACATAAGGATCATCAAATCCAACTCCTGGCACCACACAGGTCTACCCTAAAGTTTAGACCATGTGACTAAGTGCACAGTCCAATCGCTTCTTAAACTCAGACAGGCTCGGTGCAGTGACTACTTCACTGGGGAGCCTGTTCCAGTGTGCAACCACCCTCTCAGTGAAGAACCTCCTCCTGATATCCAGTCTAAACTTCCCCTGCCTCAGCTTAACACCATTCCCACGGATCCTGTCACTGGTGTTTACGCAGAATAGGTCACCTGCCCCTCCACTCCCCCTTGCGAGGAAGTTGTAGACTGCGATGAGGTCCCCCCTCACCCTTCTCTTCTCCAGGCTGAACAGGCCCAGTGACCTCAGCCACTCCTCATATGTCTTCCCCTTTAGGCCCTTCACCATCTTTGTCGCCCTCTTCTGGACACTCTCCAACAGTTTAATGTCCTTTTTGTACTGTGGTGCCCAGAACTGCACACAGTGCTCGAGGTGAGGCCGCACCAGCGCAGAGTAGAGCGGTAGTAGAGAGAAGACAGGGAAGTACAGTGCAGTCAGTGTCACCTCTATGCTTGGTGAAATCATGGAGCAGATCCTCCTGGAAACTAAGCTAAGGCACATGGAATACCAAGAGGTGACTGTGGACAGCCAACATGGCTTCACTAAAGGCAGATCATGCCTGACAGATCCGGCGGCCTTCTTCAAAATGGTTACAACGTTGGTTGATAAGGGAAATGAAACTGATATCACCTACCTGGACTTGTGCACAGTATTTGATATAGTCCTGCATGATAACCTTGTCTCTAAAATGAAGAGACACAAATTTGATGGTACATTCTGGAAGGACCTGGACAGGCTCAAGAGGTGGGCCTGTGTGAACATCATAAAGTTCAACAAGGCCAAGTGCAAGGTCCTGCATCTGGTTCAAGGCAATCCCAAACATGAATACAGACTGGGCAATGAGTGGGTAGAGAGCAGCCCTGTGGAGAAGGACTTGGAGTTACTGGTGGACAAAAAGCTCAACATGAGATGCCAATATGCACTTGCAGCATAGAAAGTCAACTGTAACCTGGGCTGCGTCAAAAGTGTAGCTAGCAGGTCAAAAGAGGTAATTAACCCCCCCCACTCAGCTCTCATGAGACCCCACCTACAGTATTGTGTTCAGCCCTGGGACCCCCAGAATAAGAAAGACATAGACCTGTTAGAGCAGGTCCAGAGGAGCATCACTGAACCACGTTGCCCAGAGAATCTGTGGATGCCCCGTCCTTGGAAGTGTTCAAGGCAAGTTTGGATGGGGCTTTGGGCAACCTGGCCTAGTGGAAGGTGTCCCTGCCCATGGCAGGGAGATGGAAGTAGGTGGTCTTTAAGGTCCTTTCCAACACAAACCTATGATTCTATGATCTCTTGGTGCTACCTAGATGTCCTAGCAATCTGAGGAAAATAAATCTCTTGGAACCACTTAAGAAGGCATATGATATGATGATGACACAAGCTGGTTTGTGTGCATGCCAGAGAGAACAAGATTTGCTATATGGTGCTGTTCAATGGGAACTGACCATGACAGGGAGACACTGAGGATCAAACATCTGGGAGAAGTCCAGAGACAGGCACGAAACATCTCCAGAATGCTCTCACATCCATTCCAGAAGTGAAGCAGCTTTTACAGCTGAGCTCTTTTGATAGAAAGAATAAGTAGATATAATCTAGTGTGGCTTTCTCAGTCTGTGTGGCTGACCTCCCAGGGAAAACCTCTGATCTTTTCCAAGTATGGCACGTGTAACCCTAGGGCAAATGAGAAGCGGAATGTGTGTCATTTATTTGCTTAGTGCTGTGCAAAGCCCCAGCACCCTGTGCTGGCTACTCTCCGCTGATTGCTGATTGTTCAAAGGACCACTCCTTGCTAGGACTCATCTCAGTACTGGAGAATTAGATGGGATTTCTTCCCCTTGGCATGAGGGTGCATTGGATAGAGCCCCAGTCTTTCACATTTTGTGTTCCCACTGAACTCAGCAGGGCGTCTGGATGGAATCGTTAGTCCTTCGGTCACCCAATGTAAACATTAACCATCAAAGTAAATATAAGCAATGGGCTTTCCCACACATCGTAATTAAATAAGCTTCCTCTATTCTCTGCCACTTTTTGCATTAAAGGATCTTCATTGTTTTGTTTTAGCTTTAATGAACATGGCAGGGAAACAGGTTTAGTAGAGTTTGGTAAGTGGGTTTTGCATCATTTCTGGTTAGCCATGATATTCAGACCTATTTCATCCTGTTTATAAGTTAAAAAAAAATAGTTTAATCATACAAGATAACTCATCTTTTTCTGCCATCTAGTGACAAAAACTGCAGCTTAGCAAGTTTATAGACCTTTTATCCTGGTCATTTATTTTATTCAATCACACAGAGGCAATCACAGAATCACAGAATCACAGAACTGAAGGGGTTGGAAGGGACCTCAAAAGATCATCGGGTCCAACCCCCCTGCCAAAGCAGGTTCCTTAGAGCAGGTTGCCCAGGTAGATGTCCAGATGGGCCTTGAACATCTCCAGAGAAGGAGACTCCACAACCTCCATGGGCAGCCTGTTCCAGTGCTCCATCACCCTCACCATGAACAAGTTCTTTTGCATGTTGGTGCGGAACTTCCTGTGCTCCATCTTGCGGCCATTGCCCCTTGTCTTGTCCCCACAAACCACTGAAAAGAGGTTGGCCAAATCCCTCTGTCTCCCACACCTCAGGTATTTATACACATTGTCGAGATCCCCTCTCAGTCTTCTTTTCTCAAGGCTGAACAGACCCAGGTCTCTCAGCCTTTCTTCATAGGGAAGATGCTCCAGGCTCCCTATCATCTTTGTGGCCCTCTGCTGGCCTCTTTCCAGGAGATCCCTGTCTTTTTTGTACCGGGGAGCCCAGAACTGGACACAGTACTCCAGGTGAAGCCTGACCAGGGCAGAGTAGAGGGGGAGGATCACCTCCCTTGACCTGCTGGCCACGCTCCTTTTAATGCACAGCAGGATCCCATTAGCCCTCTTGGCCACGAGGGCACACTGCTGGCTCATGGTCAACTTGTCATCCACCAGGACCACCAGGTCCTTCTCCTCAGAGCTTCTCCCCAGCCTGTATTGAAACATCCGGTTGTTCCTTCCCAGGTGCAGGGCTCTACACTTGCTCTTATTAAACCGCATCTGGTTTCTTCCTGCCCATCTCTCCAGCCAGTCCAGGTCTTGCTGAATGGCAGCACAGCCTTCTGGAGTGTCAGCCACAAGGTCCAGAAGCACCCCCGGCCTCATCAGCTCCTCCACCATCTGTGTCAGAAAATTGTCTTCAGAACATTGTAGGAACCATGTGAACTGCGTGTGCCTGGCCGAGTTGCTTATCCAAATAAAATACAGCTATATACTGCAATAAATATCTATATTAGCAGCTATATTAATATTATTAATATTAATATTATATTTATATTATAGCTATATTAACAGCTATATAGCAATAAAATACAGCTATCAACATGCATTTTCCTGATCATTCCACAGCACTTCATGTGATATGAACATGGAAGACAGTACAGAGTTGTGTTTTGCTCTTCTATGTACCATCATTTTCATAATTGTTTTTAGCCTCTCCGCCTGTACATAATGGCTTGGTCAGTCCTGAAATGGAGAAAGAACATCCCTAGCATCAAAATCCATATGTCTTTAGAGAAATTCACTTACATCCTGACTTGGTACATTATCTGTGGAGGTTCTCCCTTTCTGATGAAATTGAAGACACACTTCACTAATGCCGGTAAATCCACTAATATACTTAAATGTAAGCATATGTTTTTAATGCTTTGATCAACCAAGACTTTCACCTGTTTTTCCAAAATAACGTTGTTGGGGGGCTGTGATATTAAATGAGAATTTTGCTAATACTTGCCCAACCAGAGCCTTATCCTAATGTATAAGAAAAAAATCTGGATATTTTTATAGAGGCATGAAGGTAGACACCAGAAACTCATTTCTAGGTTTTTAATATCACCTGTGTTACAGAAGTACTTACAGAAGACTAATATGTTGCATGATTTTTCACTAAAGAAGAAGTCTCATTCAATTCCCATTAAAATCATTAAAAAAACCCAGCTAGCCTGGGTCAGGCCCAAGATAAGCCCATGGAGAAATGATGGTGATATACAGCCTCTGTACAACATGTATATAGTTCTTGGCAGGGCTGGAAAGCAAATTACCTCTGCCTGTTTCTCCAGACAACGTCAACATCATCAGATAAGGTGAGTGAGAATGACAATGCACATTAACACATCACTGCTATCTTTACATTAAACATTACAGCCTTATTAACAACAGCTGGCCACCTTGTTATACACATTGAAGCAATTTTACAGACAAGAATTAACAAAGCAAAGCCATTATTTTTGCATCATTTCCAGTGAATGATTATATTATTTTCTTCTCTAATAATTGGGAAACCCCACAATATCTCCTTATATATGTAAGACATGAGTGCTATTAATAAAAAGTGCTGTGCACCTGTGGGGGGAGGGAGGTTCTTATAGGTATTTGCTGAAGATTTATATATGTGGTTCTCCTAGACTGTGACACCAAACTAGCCCATAAAGTCTCTATTTGAACAATAGTATACCATCACATAAATTTTGCTATAATTTTAATGAAGTGCTTAGAAAGATTATCTATGCCAAAATACTGCACTTTTCATTTCAAATAAAAAGAAACAGTTCATATAAAGATTACATGTTAATAGGAAGCATTTGTGGGAAATGACTATGAAAATCTTAGCTGGATTTTTCACTGGGGTCAACGCAAACTAATGAGAGGACTTATAAAATACTAGGGCATCAGCTGTGTTTTATAACCATCTCACAGAAACCAAGACAAGTCCATAGTTGTTTCTTTTCTCCAAGCAAATGAATGATACAACCCTTTTGTTTAACTTTCATTTTCTTCTTTATCTTCAAGTCTCTTCAGTTACATCACTTTGTGTCTATGTGAAGAATGAAAGAGATCCCTATCTTTGAAATAATAATTAAAAAGTAAAACCAAGGGCAACACTACTTTTGTAGTTTCCATCAAGGCAAGGTCCTTGCTGGCATGAAGCCAGCTGTCCTGATCCCAGGATACTCCAGTGACACAAGCACAGAGGATTCCTTGAGACAACAACCTCCGAGATGGACAAGAAAATACATGCCATGGGAGAAAAGATATTTTCAGACACAATGATGCATTCTAATAGTTTTAACTATCTTTTTTTTACCCTACTTTTAGATGTTTTGCCACAACCTCCCCTTAAGTTTTATGAATCAATAGGCCACGCAGAGAAACCGTAGAGGAAATCTAAAAAATGTTTTTGAAATGGGGAACCATAATCCTCACCCAGTCATGTTTCATTGGTGCTTAATGTAATGCATTGCCTGTTGATGTTCTTGTGTCATTGAATGTCATGGACCACACCCTAAAAGGATAAGACAGAATCAAAGGAACACTGCCTTTTCTTTTAGGGGAAAAAAATAAAATTAAATAAGAAAAGTGTATAAGAAAAGTGTTTTGTAACACTGACTAATTACTAAATTTAAATAAAACTTAAGACTGCAAAGCCTTTACTTCAATGAATCTAAATAGAATTAGGCATGTATTTAAGCCTATAAAACTTTATGAGCCTCATTTCTATATTTTCACAATTAATAATATAGAAGGGTAATAATGGTGCCTAGCAACATTAATTCAAAAAATAATGGCCCAAAGGCCAAAACTATTAGTCATATTGTAGTGGTGGGATTCTTCTGACTGTGTCCTAGGGGATGGAGTTCATGGTGTGATTTATCTTATCCTAAATTAGTTGTCAATATTTGGTGGACATGAATCACAGCCTGAACTCCGTCATAGTCAGGCACGGTGGAAATACCCACACTGGAGACACTTAAAGATATCTGTAGCTTGTTGCTGACTTGAAATGAATTCAAGAGATTTGTGATATTATTTTTCCTCTCAATTGGCAAGATATATGCAAGATGATGTTGCAAATATAAGCCAAAAGGCCACTTCAATGCAGCTGTTTCTCTTTGTTAAGCTTGAAGGACTGGCTATCTGAGGACCTCACATGGAGATGTTCTGATTGCAGATGTTGATACACTTGAGTGTTTTGCAAGTACAATAAAAATAAAAGTGCTTATATGGAAGGGACTAAAAGAAACCCCAGTTCCTAGAATAGGTGTTTAAAATAGCTATGTTTTTTATGTCTCCACCAAAAAATATTTGATTTTATTTAGATTCTAGGTACATAGAATATCTATCTTAGACCCACCTTGTGTATTAATTTCTTTATTCTTCTTTCTAAATTACACATGACTTAACCATATTTGATTCCTGGAAAAATTAAGCTATTGTTAAATCACTGGATAAACCTTGTCTAAATTTAATTCTCCCAACCACATCCCCACACAGCCGTTCTGTGCATATATTGACCTATTTGCAGAGGGTGTGATCAAGTGTTTGTCTAGCTCAGTAACTCCTGCACCAAAGCCCTAGAGAGGAAATGTTGTGACGACAGCAATGTATAATGCATGTGCCACTTGTAATTACGTTACTATTTATTTACTCAGTGTAGACACTTGTACATTTAGAAATAGATTGAGACAACTGGATGGTTTTAGACAAGTCATGGAAGAGACATCATATGGTTATACCTGTGAGCTCACACAAAGTATGGACATAGATGGACTTGTAACTCTGTCTCAGTTTTTGATAGCCTCAAATCAAGGAAGAATTTAATGCAATGAACAGGCAGTTGGCCACAGAGGAATAAAAGGTCATTCTAATTCCTCTTTGGAAAAAGTTTATTTGGTGAAAATGAGAAAGTATGATTTCATGGTTTTTGTTTTTTAATATATATATATACAATTTTTCTTATAATTAAAAAAACATTTTATTTTTACTCAAACTACCAGCAGCAACATCAGTCTTACACTTTCTGTTCACACCTTTCCTCAGGGACTTGGGTGCCACTTTAGAAACCCTGCAGATGCAGTGATCCAGCCCTGCTTACTTCCAGAAGTGAGCTACAGGATTTCACATTCACCATGACAGGTGCAGAGTTACCATGCATAGCAATGCAGAGGTGTATTCTCAGGAAATTGGGAGGATCTCAGTCTCCGAGTCAGAGAATGATTTTCAGTCAAGAAAATAGTGTCATACTCTGTTTTAGAAAGTGTTGTAAACAGAGGCACCTCTCTACTGCTCACATCTTTCCTTATTCTCCCTTTGCATGGCAGATGAAGGATACTAATTTACTATGTTCCTACAACAGCAGTAAATCATTATCCATCACTCAGTGACCACTGTGCAGACAGGAATACAAAGGGTATTCTTACTTCTTCTCTTATGCATGAATATGTAATGCAATTTACAATCTAGCTGCAAGTTATGGGAATCAGGGTTACGTTCCCAGATCCCACACAGCGTCTGTGCAACGCTGAGCTAATGCCTGCCATTCCAGGGAAATATTTCAGACGTTCATTCACCAAAGGGCCATGAGAGTCTGATGGAAGGAGTTAGCTGCATGCCAAGCATTATTAATAACATTAACATATTAAATACCATCTACTTACTGCCAAGCAAAATAAAATGAAATCATCTTAGAATAGTGGGAAAATCTCATTCAACAAAAAAAAAAAGAACAAAAGCCATGGAATTATTTATTCTAAGGTCTTAGCTAAGGAATATCATTTCAGACCTCAGACCACATGTAATTTTGGGGGGTGTTTTCAAACATTTTCTTTATTTCATTTTTATCAAGCAACATGCTGGTCCACGATCATGTTGACAGTTAGTGGGGACTACCAGAGACTTTTCTATTCACCCGGAACTAGAGGAATTCTGAAACATGAGGTGTTTCTCCATTTTCAGATATGTATATTCACCTATATATAACTAGTTTCCCCTTCAGAACTAGGAGAGGCCACTGCACTGCCCAAGCCAAAAGTAAAAAACCTCCCCTGCAGCAAGACAGCCTCAAAGCCAAACATCAGGGAGAAGAAGGGAGGGAGATGACTGGCACTGCTGCCTGCACAGCCTGCCAACTCAGCTGACTGTTGGCTTTGATCCCCAGGAGCCAAAAGCAACTCCATCTAGCTACCTACAGCCACAGCCTCCTATGTGCCACTTTTAAGCAAATGTCATCAAAATATTCTAGTTGAGGAAAAAAAAAAAAAAAAAAAAAAAGGAGGGATTTCTCTCTTTGTAACCTTTTGTATTCATTGCTGTCCTGCTGCCCTTTCACAAATATTATGGCTTTGGTTTCTCTGGTTTAGGCAGAAAACCTGCCACAAACATCACTGCTGTTCTCATAACTGCTTGGGATTGTGGGATTGTCAGTACAAATCTATCCCATCAAGGGTAATAGAACCCATTATTGGTCACAGGACTTGAGATTTGCCTTTGTCCACATCATTCACTTGAAACCACATGAAATACTATACAAATCATATAATTAGGTGACATTTCAAGCTGAGTGGGACCTTTAAATGTGAGGAGTCAGCTCTTAACTGTGGCCTCAGACCAGGGGAGCAGTAAAGAGCCAGCTGTCTTTGTAAGTAGCCAAGCTGAAGTAATTTCCATCATGAAAAGATCAGAGGGAATATACTGCTTTCTGAGTGCAGACTATGCAGCAAGCATCAAAGGGACACAAATAAATAATGCCTTGATTTTCATTTACGTATGATTTGCATAGTTAATACCATAAGTGCACAGAGCAAGTCTAGTTGATACATAGATGCACACGCACATACCTTCATAGCTAGAGGAGTATGTGTTCACAAGGTTGTGAAAACAGATACATGTGACTGTGAACACAGATGTGTATAAATACATGCACATACATGTGGTGCCCTCAGAGGTGTGCTGATTTCCACAACAAAAGGTGAAATGAAATTAATGTTCATGACTGTTTCTTAATGGAATACCATCAAGCATTTTATGGTCCCAAGCCTTAACAGTCATCTGTGAGAAGCAGGGGAAAACTCAGTAACTGCTGCCTAGAAACCATGATGGTACCACAGAATGGCTATAAAATTAATTTCCAGAATTTTGCATTAACCTTCTATACATAAAAGGCGATTGAATTCAATGGAAGATCAGTTTATGCAGCACGTAGGAAAAAAAATGGCTCTGTTAAAAAATAAAACTAAATAAAATTGCATGTTATTTTGATTTTGAGTCCCACCTACAAAATCTGCCTTTTCTTTTCCTCTAGATGATTACACAGGTGTTAACCTTATCCAAACTTTTATTCAGAACAATAGCCTCTGAAAATAAATGTATAGATGTCACTAACTGCAGCTGCTAATGCATTATCCCTGAAGATCATGTTGGGAAGATCACTACAGGTGAAGGAACTGATGCAGAAGCATCATTTACCATGTTAACTTCATTTTAAAAATCTGGTGATGTTAGAGGAAGCA
Source organism: Oxyura jamaicensis (assembly GCF_011077185.1). Lineage (NCBI taxonomy): Eukaryota > Metazoa > Chordata > Aves > Anseriformes > Anatidae > Oxyura > Oxyura jamaicensis. Next base: position 146,316,119 of record NC_048894.1, read on the forward strand.
AAGTTCATTGTGCTCTACTAAGCAGCTCCCAGCTCCTTCAGCCAGGACCATTTAGAGCCACTGACCTAAAATTAGCAACAGTTTACTGCCAGCCCCAAATTCAAACACTTTTATTAATTTTATTTTGGCAGAACCTAATGTTAGCAAGAGGTAGATGAATTCTTAATAGTTGGAAAAAGAATTTCCTGTTCACTTCTATTTGCAGTTCTCCCACAGAGCATTTCCTTCTCCCCTGTTTAGATGCAGCTCTAATAGTTAACCAGTTCATGAAGGGCTACAGACACTTCCTCAGCCAGATCTAGTCCTAACGAAAAAGTAAGGAAGGTATTTTTAAGTATCATTGCTGACGTGATATTACATTTGAAGTGCAAGACTTCTCATAAGATTTAGTATGGAAAGAAAGCTGAGACAACCCATATTTTGAATTCCAGTGGCTGTCCAGACAGATTTCTGTTTGTTAGTCATGATGACAAAATTCCTGTTGCTACTTTTACATTTTTTTTTTTCTCCTGTGGTTAATTTATCCCAGGTGAAAGTTTTGGAAGAACTCTGTTTGTAAAATCTACAAATAGCTAGGATCTTTAAGCAGATTTTACTAAACAGTATTAAATACAACATTCATCAGAAACAAAAATGGAACGTCTCAGCAATAATAAACATTGAAGGAAGGCAGAGGGAATACCACATCCTCCTGCATTGACAGCCAAGAATAAATCCTCTTGGGAAGGTGAAAATGGATTTACCATGGATGAAAAAAAAAAAAAAAAAAAAAAGAATATAGTGTGAGAGGATGCCATTTTCTCAGCCTGAGGCAAAAGGTAACACATTTTCACCAGCTGGAAAAGATTGTTGCTGCTGGTTACAAAATAGGCATGGTAGAGCCAAGTTTGACTCTGCTAAATTTGAAGGACTACACCCATGGAAGCAAGATGTTGGGGCAAAAATAGAAGAATAAGACTCCAGTGAGGACCACTGGAAAGGACAAGGAAATCAAATAGTCATACAATGCTGCTCTCTAAAATAACACATTCAGTGATATCAATCATCTGCATCTCTTCCAAATTTGAATTATTTCAGGACTAAGAGCCGCAGAGGAAGTACTGAAGAGTCTTGTGGATGGACTGAGTTAAATTGCCTTCTGCTGCAGTGAATTTTGTGGGTGGTCTACTGCGTGTCTCCAACATGTGAAAGGGTTTGCTGGCTCACTGATGCTACCGTTTTGTGTTTATCCTACAAACTCAGCTTGTGCTGTTGTGTTGGGCAGACAGTGAGCGTTTACTCTTGACTTGATGGAATTACACAAAGACTTCATGATTATAAACAACAAGTTTTAAACATGATTCTCTTCCTATTTATTCAATTGCAGACACATACTTCCAGACTTAACATGGTTTACCTTCAAGTATATTCAATGGCTTTCTATATCATAGCATCTTAATTCAATTAATAATTTTCTCATCCCGTCTCTAACACTGTTTTTAGAAGTATTCATCAAGATCTCAACCACGCAGTCATCAGCTTTCCCATGTTACTGGTGCCTACTATGTTTATGGTACTTTGGATGCTGCACAAGAAAGCCCCAAGTTCTAGGGCTTAATGTGCCCTAAAATCTTAAGCAATTTATATCAGCAAAGCTTCACATGCTAAGGAAAGCAATAGCACTTGATGTTAACTGATACTTCACCTACAACCTAGATGAAAAGTTTGTAACTGAAGGATGAATTGAAATCATGGATACTGAGTATGTGTATTTAAAACAAGATTCCTAATCAATTCACAAACGTGCTTAACAATTTCAACTGCAATTTTACATGATTTTAAATAACTATAATTAGCAAGACATATGAAGAAGAGACACACAAATTGTAGTGTGTCTTTCTGTGGCCTTTCTCTATACTTGGTGTCTCCTAATTTTTTAAGTATGCCAATCATTCTTAAGCTGAAGGCTGGTCAGACTATTCACCTGTTTAATAGAGAGACATAATCTTCTGAGTAGGGAAACTAAAAACAACTACATGGCTAGTACACCCATGAGTGCTTTGTTGCATCTGCAAATCTCCAGTTTCACAAACTAACCCAGGGTTTCAATAAGCTTGATTTGTAAAAGTTCAGTGACCTAATCACCCGGAGGGGTAAGGTTGTTCAGGGTCTAAGAAAACAGTGTGTTCTTTAGGTCATATTTCTTCACTAATTTAGGGGAAGACATTTTTCCTGTTCATTTCACAGACCAGCAGTTTCCTAAAAGATGCTGACACTTGGCTGTTTTGTCACAACCCTGGTGCAATTCCAGAGGAGTCGATGATCAAGTCAGTGGCTTGCACCGGCAGGGTGAGACTCACATTTCCATTTCTCTACTATCACTGCAACAAAGTATTTCAGAAGTAACTTATAAAACACCTCGGGTTTTTTTCAACCACTTCTGAAATTTTCTTGTACTGTGAAAGTGTTCAGAAGAGGCCTTGGAGAGAACAATTCTAGGAGGAATGCATAGTTGATGTCAAGAACTGGGATCCTGCAGCAGGAAAATTTCACAGGAGATGTTTCAACGATTCTCCTGAATCTGTCAGAAAGATATATATAACATGTCTTAGAAAACAATGAAACAAAGGCAATAAGATTACCTCTATATGCCTTAAGACATCTGCCCAAGGAAGCAGTACTCCCCTGCAGACCAGGAAATGTAGGTCTTCTGGCATCTTCCTTAAGGACCAGGCACTAGCAGAGTCCTAGCCAAACTGTCAATCTGGCATAGGTAAAAAACTAGAAGAAAAATAAAGATTAAAAGTACTAAAGATGAGTGACAAAGGGTGAAGAAGAGGCAAGCAGTGTGAGAGCACAGGGCTCAGAATGGACTGTGAGAGCACTGAAGGGAAAACAGGGAGAACAGAACAGCCCAGCAATGCCCACAGCTCATGGGAGATCTCCAAGATGCCAAGACAAACGTCCAGACTGCTCCACCTCGGTCCCTCCAAGCTGTGGCCAGATGTGGCCAGGATCTCCATGTGGGGCACTGAGATAATGCTGCTAATGCAGCACTCTGGGGAGCCAGTTTCAAATGCCTGAAATTATACGAGATTGCTGGAGAAGTGCATTTTACTGCTATGCCCAGGAAACATGTTTGAAACAGGACATGAGAATATGGAGTGTAAGACATGATGGGATAGCACTGGGGAACTGTGTGAGATCCTAGGGCCACTGGAACATATCTGAGCCATTTTGGTCTAACATTTTGTAGGGAGAGATTTTTTTGCAAAGAGCTACTCCAAGAAACAAACCTGGGTTTTATCCAAGAGCAAACTGGTTGGTCCACTCCAAAAGAGGTATGAGCTAACATATTTAAATGAGAAGTTGACTAATGAATACCCTGCTGTGCTGGAAGGTAAGTAGTTTCAGACAAAAAGCTTTTTTTCTTTTTTCTTTTCTTCCTTTTTGTTGTTCAAATCTGATTTAGTTCTTGCATGTAAAAGGCACAGAGAAGAAGAACAAAATCAATTTGCAACAGTGTCCAGGCTCAAGCCTAAACCTCACACAGCTCCGTTTTTGACAAGGAAGAGAAATAGCTGAGCCCAGCAGGAGTTCCCCTGAACATCACAATGCTGATGCAGAGGCAACTCCTGTGGCTCTGAGCAGCTTTCTCACAGAGATTCTTCAGGCACAAGATCTGGCTTCACAGGGCATTTTCCGCCATCTCCTTGATATCAGGGATCTGACCATGGTCTTCCTGATCACGCATGCACAGACCATACACACTGCCACATGTGTCCTCAGATCAGAGGCCAGCAGTTCTTTCTCATGGCACATAGCTCCCACATATACAGCCAGCAGAGGAAAGGGGAAGTTTTTGACAGATACATGGTGCTATTTTGCTACATTGCTTATAGTTCATACAGCTCACCCACTGTTACCACTTGGGAGCCCAGCATTAGACTATTTGCAGGACCCTTCATGTTGTTTCTGGAGTAAGAGGGGATGGGCTGTGGAGTCCAGCATCAATTTAGGCAATTTCCAGCTATCTGTGAAGTATGTTGTTTTATTCCTGTAAATAAGCATTTTTCAGCTACCATATGAAAAATTTTTGCTAGGTTTCTTCTGGTAGCTAAAGGCCCAGTGTTCAGTTTTATTACACTCTTGGCTTTCAGAATTTTGTTGTTAGTATCTTTTGTGTTTTTGACTTGTCTGCTCACATCCTCATCAATCTGTCAAAGCAATAGCCTGTTCTTTATGCTTAAATTCAATTCAAAGTGAAAACCCTCCAGCCAGATTCCTGACTAGTGCTGCATATACCTTTGTTTTGGATGATGTTTCCCATTGCTACAACTATCTGACTCCCTAAACAGTATAATTGCTTCTTGCATTTATCCTGAATAAAGGACAACTGTTATACCTGATAACTTCCAAAATTTTTTCAACCAAAAGAATTTATACAAGCCTTCTGTCAGTGGCCATTAAGACTAATAAAATATTTGTTTCTAATTCAGTCTTTAACGTAACCTTAGATTTACTTCTTTCCTCTACTACCTACTGGTTTGGAATATCCGCAGTCTTCATGGTCTGCTGCATAGCACACTGCCACTGCATTTCTTTTTACACTGTAGCATCCCTATTTTTTTTCTAAAGTACGTCTTTTTCTGATCTTATTGTTTTTCATTTTTCTCACAATCCTGTGCATATGCTTACCTCCTCTCAGCCAATATCTAGTTTAAACTGTAAAAATTAAATCCTGTTATCCAAATTCTTCAGTCACACAAACTGCTGGTAACCTTTCTGACCTCTGTCAAAAATTGTTTATTACACCATCTTGTTATGCAGTCCCCTTGGTGGATACATACCTTGGATTTATTACTTAAAAATCTGCTCCATTCTTCCTGAAAGGCAGAGGAAAACTTAGTTTATTTTTTTATAAATACTCTTCTTCCTCAATTAAACACACAAACCTCCCCCAGCTTTTTTTTCTGATTATTGAAAAGCCTTCATTTTTCATCTCCTTGTTTTGAGGGAAACATTTTCAGTCAAAATTCATAAAAATATGAATATTATGTTTAAATTACAGGGTCATTAGCAATGCTCAGCAATAACAGGATAAACCAAAGTACATTAAATCATGTTAGTTTTCAAATCCAGCTGTGTATCAACGGAGGCACGATAATGATCTCCAACAGTGACTGGATAGTAGCTTATAAACGGCTTGGGGCATTTTGATTTACAAGCTCGTGTCCTCCCACAAGTCATCAGCATATTTAGTAATACTTGGCACACATGTTGGCAACCTTACCTGAAGTCTTTATCCTACAAAGAAGTGCACACAGACTTCTCATTAATATAGAAATAATCCTGATGCTGGGAAAAACAAAGTCAGAGAGACAAAAATACAGGAATGTGCAGCCTTTCCTTTGGGGAAGTTTTGCGCTTACTTGATGGGCTCTGTACCAGACATTTGAGGAGAAATCCTGTCCCAATTAATTCAGTGGGAATTTTGCCATTGATTTCAGTGGCACAGGATTTCACCCCTCGTGTTCACATGGGCCCGGATCAGAGCCCATGTGAGTCAGTGGCCCAGGAGCATGATAACCTTTTCTTGCTTATGCCAAGTTTTTCTCCTACTTCAGAATGACCCAAGAGATGACTGTGGATTCTCATCAGTATTAATGAGAACAATATTTGCTTTAGAGGCTAGCATGTATCTCCACATCTTTTCTACTTTTCTTAAGGGACTTATTTCTTGGGCAAACTGTTTCTCTGACTAGACAATAGGATTGCCTTTTTTCTTTTCTATTTTTTTTAATAAGAAGTGAAATCCAAAAGCAGTTTCCAGAACCAAAAATACGTTCTTGATTGTTGGACTAATGTAATCCATGTTCTGAAATCTTGGACATGTTGCAAAATGTAGAATACTTCAACTCCTTCATTTTTTTCCAGTTACTGTGTGCTAACTGGTATATTTAATATCAAATGCAAATCAACAAGGAGGTGTATACTTGTGGAAGTAAACCCTGAATGAGCCTCCTTCTTCCACTAAGTTTACTATTCTACCAACAGAAAATGATGGTAGTTCAAGGGGAGTAATTCATTTAGAGACATATTGGCAACTTTGAATGAATTGTTTTCTTCCTTCAGTCTTGCTACATTTGCATACAAAAGCATACAAAAATCAGGCACTAACGGGAATTGTAGAACATCAGACACTTCCAAATAAACTTCCAGAGAGCTCCTGGAAACAATTAGGAAAAACTACATTAAAAGATGAAGTCTGTAATCTGTTTACAGAGGGCACAGATTTTCCAGGGAGAAAGATTGTCTTCAGACTCCAGGTTTTAATAAGTGTCTAATTTCTCTATTCTACAATATACTCCTGTTTCTCTACTCTGTTCTCTTTGATGAGCATTGTAACATCCAAGGGGTATAAAGATCTGATGTGTACATTTAATGTAATGCGTCAGTGGGAAAGAACATTCTGTTTATCAGGAAATTTCTTCAGATCTTGAGGAATTATATATTTGTTTTTCCTCGCTGTTTCTATAGGACATCAGTGAAAAGATATTGTAAAATTAAGGTGCTAAATTCTGCCTTGTGTTAGTAAGATGTTAATCTGGAGCACTGCTTTCTTGAAAACAGACTCAGTTGTCTAAGTCAAATAAGATAAATGCTTGGAGAGTCTGTAAAGTTCATTAGAAAGCCCATGATAACCCCATGGGACGTGTGAGATCTGCTGCTGGAATATTCCAGCACTAATTTACTTCATATGCCTTAAAACTTCTGGCTAGTTTGAGTTTGCTGGTCCTGGTCATTGCCTTTGGGGAGCAAAGCTGGTCATTCAGCTTACCCATCCTCACACCTACCCAAAAAATGAAGAAGTTATCAGTGCTGAGTCCTCACTAGCCTGTGAGTTGGAAAATAATGAAAATCACAGAGGACAAAACTAAAATTGACAATAAGAAAAATATCACATGAGAAGTAAGGAGTTCTTCAGACTTTGTATCAACTGTGAAAGATAACTGCGGGATAATTCCTACCCAGATATACCATGTGTCTGAGGTTCAGTCCAGGTCAAGTCTCACTTTGGCATTCTAGGCTTTGATGAGAGAGTATAATAGGGGATTGCCCAGCTTGAGAGGGATGCTGGTGGCTATTGCCAAAAGGTATTGCTAAAGACTGTGTTATTCTTATAAACATTAACTGCTTGAAATTGATATTTGAAAGCATTTTACCTGATAATTGACAGATGAGCACCAAAGAAATAGATCTCCTGACCTCAACAAAGGTAAGAGTTAATCACTAACTGAGCCTTGCCACTTACAGTTAAAGTGCCCCTAGACTATATTTACAGTGTCTCTGGTTACAAGAATGGACATTGAAAAAATAAGCAGCTGGAAAAGAAGCTTTAAAAGGTAATATGAACTGCTGTTTTCATGGCTGTTGTTTTCACTTCACATAAAAATAAAGCAACCCCTGTCTTTATTCAACTAGTTCTAACATGGTAGTCCCAAATAAAATGGATTACTTATTCTATTACACATAAACATAGGATCAAATTTTGTACAAAATGACTTCAGAATCTTGTGAACCTTTATTTTCAATTGCCCCCAAGTAAGATATCTCTTTTGCTGTTTGAAAGCAGCAGAGATGTTGACCTAGTAACAGAGTATGGCAACCCATTTGTCCTGCTTTCTTATAGTAAGAACCTTTCTTATAATAAGAACCCTTCTCTGAGATACGTTGTCTAAGAAGAAACCAACTTCCTGTCTGGCTTTCTAGGTGTGTAGGAGTTTGTCCTGCCAAAAAGTTCAGAGGTTCATGACAAGAAGTTATCTTAGAGCCAAGGGAAGTTCTCAAGGGGACCACTTGTTGAAATGTGGCTTTCCTCCAAGGCCTGTGTATGCTTTCCTGATTGAACTATTTAACAGTCTCTCCCTTTTACATTGCATTAGCTTTCTGGGAGCTAAAAGGATGTATGAGAACCACCTCACACACATACACACATTCATTTTAATGAATGTTATATCTGCCTTGTAAACAGGTAGAAAAAACAAAGATTTAAAAAAGTTGATGACATTTCTCTTTATTCTACCACTTTCACAAAACATCAGCCCAAACTTTTAAGCAGCTGGGTCCAAACTCCAATTCTGCAGTCTTTCCACTGAATGGCTGGGACAGAAGTGTTGCTTGCTGCCCCATTCTGAGCAGCACGGTTTTCTTATCCTCACACCCATTAAAGTAATTTTAGATACCAAGCACCTATAATTTCATCCTTCAACAGCATGCCCGTTGATTATTATCACTATCAAGTACCTGTCATTTCAACTTTGGCAACATAGTCAATGATTATCACTTATTTAGTCTCTCAAAACTGAGGTTTTTTCACCTCTCATTTAACTCTTTCAAAAACCTTTTCTAAGAACTTAACTTATTATCCTAGTTTACAGGTACTTACTCTGTATTTCCACTGAACAAGAATTTTACTGTTCTGCTGTTCTGTGCCCTTCTGGAGACATAAGCAATATAAGACAGTGGTGTGAAAATCTGTGTTCATACAATCATTTAAAACTTGGTGGGTTTTTTCTTTTTCTTTTTTTCCTCTTGTAAAATACCACAACATTTTTCAATTAGAGTAGGTTCTTGTTGCAACTGCTATCAAAGCACTGTTATCATAAAACATCTGTCCTAAATGTAGGAACATCTGTTTCCCAACCTCTTTCCTAGTCCCTTGATGACTCATTTCTTTGATAGCTTTTCTTCGTAAGTCTTTTAAAAAAAAAAAAAAAAAAAAAAAAAAAAAAAATAGGTTTTTAAAATTTTCCTCTTCATTTCAAATGTTAAGCAAATGTTTCACAATATCACAATACTAAACTATGCCATTCTCTTCTTTTCTTGTAATTCTTTTCGCATTATAATACTTTTCTGTGTAATATCACTATTTCAATTTCTCTTAAGAACAACTTCTTCTACGCTGATTTTAAGTGCTGCCAGAACAGCAAGGCAAAGAATTCTACATTTCATCCTCCCTGAAATGCTGACTCTGAGGTTATCAAAACAGTCTAAGGACCACCAGCACCAGGTACCGCTCAAGTGCATTAGAAGGCATACATTTAAGTCCTGTAACCTCTTTTGAGACTTTTTATTTCACATAAATAAGTCACTGAGCATAACAATGCAGGCCTTCTAAATTATTCTCTTAATTCTGCTGTCCAGCCGTATGCAGCAAAGCAGAACCTCATCAACTTATTTTACTAAAACAAATTATGTTAAAGCTTCGGCAAGGTTACAGCTAAACTCCCACTGAAGATTTGGAGCTGACTTCATATCATCCTCACTGAGCCATTGGAGCTATGACAAATTATGTAAGCACCATAGCATGATTCTGTCTTACTGTTTCTCCATCCAGCTCCTGTGCAAGCACATAGCTGCTCTATTGCCAGAAAGTTCTTAACATTCATTTCTTTTTTATGTAACTTGAGCTGTGACTACTTTGATCATGCCTTTCAAGTCTGAATTACCCTGAGCAGTGCCTTGTGGGCAGTGCCAAACACACCTTGGGTCAATTACTGCTTCACAGCCATATCATGTCTTGAAGCACGTAGGGTTTCCTCCATGTCTCCCTTCCAATTACCGCCCCAGGCAAAGCCAGCTCAGCTAGTGAGATCTGATGCCTACACACACCATGTGCTTTCAACATGAGCTTTCAACAGCCTTATAAAGTGCCATTCACCCAACTGCCTAGTCTACTTGACCAAGTGAGGTGTCAAAACAGATTCCTTCTGGACATAAATCAGCATCAGTTTAGGGAGCTGAACTCAGTTTCACTAAGTAAGGAATGGGTCAGCAAGCAGGCAAGACACATGTCATGTGCACAAATAGCCTTCAAATATTAATGAGAGCTTCTGATATGAGCTCCTGTTTCAATTAAGTAAACCCTAAAACTTACACAGAATCCTTGTAATTTCCCAGAATCTTCTGCACAGAGCAGAAGAATAACCGGATTCTAGCTCTTTTGCTATTAATATTCATTATTGAATGAAGTTTAAAGGAAAGTCCAAAGGCCTTGTCCTGTGTGGTTTCAGAAATATTCACAGTGTGATTCACAAGTGACTCGGAGCTTTGAGGAACTTCAGATTGAGTTAGACATCTAATTTCCTAACCCTGTGAACACAGCACTTTCTATTGAAGCAGCTGGTAGTAACAGCACTGTCTTCCAAAACAGCATTTGCACAGCCAGAATCAGTAGCAGGAATATTACAACCAGGCAAGCTGGACAAATGTAGTTAGCTAAGCTTTGGTGTTTTTTTTTAGCTTCACCCTCAAGTACTTTTATGCCACTACATTTTCACTGCTCCTATTATTTTGGCAGTTTCTAGAGGTGATCCTTAAAACATATTTTGCTGCCAGCCAGTTTTCACCAAGCAGGAGGATCTGTAGTTAAACTTCCCATGTACTACTGCAGTCAGCGTGTTTCTTTTTTGGATTAAGGCAACTGGCTGTGTTCCTCTGAGGCTGCAAGTTAACACTTCTTTGTAAACAGGTGTGGAAATGTCTAGAAACCTCAAGAATTTAACAACAGTGACCTACAAAAGTTAATACTGTAGTGGCTTGTGGCTGTCCTTTCTGGCACTTTTCTGAAAAGCTGGCAAAAATGTTTGGTATGCTCCATTGTGGGTATTTGTAGAGAACACATTACCATAACAAGTGCTTGAGCACTGAGATTTCCTTCCAGCAAAGAAAAAAATTGCAAGGCCTTGCAGGAGAAATTGAAGCAGAGGAAATTTATCAAGAAATGTAGACAGACAAAATGACATGGTGTCCTTCAAAGCAAAGTCCAGAAGCTTCATTCAGTTGTGTACAACAAAGAAGGAAAGAAGAAGCAGGGTCCATCATCAGATGCAATTATTGACAGTGTAAATGTTACATCCAACCCATTACAAAGATTCCCTTTGTAGACAACAGGAAGAAAATGCACTACTGGATAGAAGGTCCCTTCACCTGCATTTGTATTGCAAGCACCTGATACTCTCCCCTGGCTGTGAAGAGAGCTTAGACATCTAGTCCCATCAGACAAACCAAAACCTCACACAACAACCCACTCTTCCTAGACAAGTCTTTAGTTTCCCAGTACTGAGTTTTCCAATGCTGAAATCATCTCTCTCTCTTCACAGTAGTGAGTACCTTGGCATGTCTCTTAAGCCTGACTTCTTCTACGTTTACTAACTAGTCATTTCCCAATCATGTATCCAGCACTCAATTCAGTGGGTTTTATCACAGAATGCTTAGGACATGAAATGACAAAGACCAGCTGTAAAATGAGGTGGGCCACAGCCTCAGTACCCATTTGGTACCAGTACTTGTATGGATCAATGGCAGAATACGGAATGGGAAAAAACAAGGTTCAGTTCTTTGTGCTTCCTAAGGGATCTGAGCCCTTACATCCTGGGACAGTTCCTACATACCTCATTTATTCTCTGTTCCTGAAGTTGTTCCACTTTGCATGGAATAATAAACTACTAATTGGATGAGAGTGGATAGAAACCTAGACCAAGACTTTACATACCAAATTATAGGGTTCTCAGGTGAGTTTGGGTCTGTGAAGTAGTGAGTACCTGATCACAGAATCACAGAATTTCTAGGTTGGAAGAGACGTCAAGATCATCAAGTCCAACCTCTGACCTAACACTAACAGTCCCCACTAAACCATATCCCTAAGCTCTACATCTAAATGTCTTTTAAAGACCTCCAGGGATGGTGACTCCACCACTTCCCTGGGCAGCCCGTTCCAGTGTCTAACAACCCTTTCAGTAAAGAAGTTCTTCCTAACATCCAACCTAAAACTCCCCTGGCGCAACTTTAGCCCATTCCCCCTCGTCCTGTCACCAGGCACGTGGGAGAACAGACCAACCCCCACCTCGCTACAGCCTCCCTTCAGGTACCTGTAGAGTGCAATAAGGTCACCCCTGAGCCTCCTCTTCTCCAGGCTGAACAGTCCCAGCTCCCTCAGCCGCTCCTCGTAAGACTTGTTCTCCAGGCCCCTCACCAGCTTCGTAGCCCTTCTCTGGACTCGCTCGAGCACCTCCATGTCCTTCTTGTAGTGAGGGGCCCCAAACTGAACGCAGTACTTGAGGTGCGGCCTCACCAGAGCCGAGTACAGGGGGACGATCACCTCCCTGGACCTGCTGGCCACACTGTTTCTTATACAGGCCAGGATGCTGTTGGCCTTCTTGGCCACCTGAGCACACTGCTGGCTCATATTCAGCCGACTATCAACCATCACTCCCAGGTCCTTCTCTGCCTGGCAGCTCTCCAACCACTCATATCCCAGCCTGTAGCTCTTCTTGGGGTTATTGCACCCCAGGTGCAGGACCCGGCACTTGGCCTTGTTGAACTTCATGCAGTTGACCTCGGCCCATCGGTCCAGCCTATCCAGATCCTCCTGCAGAGCCTTCCTACCCTCGAGCAGATCGACACATGTACCTAACTTGGTGTCATCTGCAAACTTACTGAGTGTGCACTCAATGCCCTCATCCAGATCATCAAGGAAGATATTGAAGAGGACCGGCCCCAGCACCGAGCCTTGGGGAACGCCACTAGTGACCGGCCTCCAACTGGATTTGACTCCATTTACCACGACTCTTTGGGCCCGGCTATCCAGCCAGTTTCTAACCCAACGAAGCCTGTGCCAGTCCAAGCCAAGAGCAGCCAGTTTCTTGAGTAGAATGCTGTGGGAAACGGTGTCAAAAGCCTTGCTGAAGTCAAGCTAGACCACATCCACAGCCTTTCCCTCATCCACCCAGCGCGTCACTTTGTCATAGAAGGAGATCAGGTTCGTCAAGCAGGACCTGCCCTTCATAAACCCATGCTGACTGGGCCTGGTCGCCTGCTTGCCCTGCAAGTGCTGCGTGATGACTCTCAAGATAATCTGCTCCATGAGCTTCCCTGGCACTGAGGTCAAACTGACAGGCCTGTAGTTTCCCGGGTCAGTCCTCCGGCCCTTCTTGTAGATGGGCGTCACATTTGCTAGCCGCCAGTCAACTGGGACCTCCCCCGATAGCCAGGACTGTTGATAAATGATGGTAAGCGGCTTGGCCAGCACCTCTGCCAGTTCTCTCAGTACCCTTGGGTGGATCCCATCCGGCCCCATCGACTTGTGCACATCCAAGTGCCGTACCAGGTCACTAACCATTTCTTCATGGATAGTGAGGGCCACATCTCTCTCCCCATCCCCTTCCACCAGATCAGGGTACTGGGCATCCAGAGAACAACCGGTATTGCCGCTAAAGACTGAGGCGAAGAAGGCATTAAGCACCTCCACCTTTTCCTCATCTCTTGTAACTAAGTTTCCCCCGGCATCCAGTAAAGGATGGAGATTCTCCTTAGTCCTCCTTTTTGTGTTGATGTATTTATAAAAATATTTTTTGTTATCTTTAACAGCAGTAGCCAGATTGAGCTCCAGATGAGCTTTGGCTTTTCTAATTTTGTCCCTGCACAGCCTCGCGATATCCTTATAGTCCTCCCTAGTGGCCTGCCCACTTTTCCAAAGATTATAAACCCTCTTTTTTCTTCTAAGCTCGAGCCACAATTCTCTGTTCAGCCAGGCTGGTCTTCTTCCCCACCAGCTCGTCTTTGGGCACGTGGGGACAGACCGTTCCTGCGCCATTAAGATTTCCCTCTTGAAGAGCGCCCAGCCTTCCTGGACTCCTCTGCCCTTCAGAACCGCCTCCCAAGGGACTCTACCAACCAGCGTCCTCAGCAGCACAAAGTCAGCCCTCGGAAAGTCCAATACAGTGGTTTTACTGGTCCCCTTCCTGGCCTTGCCAAGAATAGAGAACTCCACCATTTCGTGGTCACTCTGCCCAAGACAGCTCCCGACAATCACATCCTCCACCAGTCCTTCTCTGTTTGTGAAGAGAAGGTCTAGCGGGGCGCCACCCCGGTAGGCTCACTAACCAGCTGTGTCAGGAAGCTATCTTCCACACTCTCCAGAAACCTCCTAGGCTGCTTCCTCTGGGCTGTGTTGTGCTTCCAGGATATGTCAGGGAAGTTGAAGTCCCCCACGAGAACCAGCGCTGACGATTTCGCAACTTCTGCCAGCTGCCTGTAGAACTCCTCATCCGTCTCCTCGTCCTGGTTCGGCGGTCTGTAACAGACCCCGACCAGGACGCTAGCCTTGTTGGCCCCGCCGATCCTAACCCAAAGGGACTCGACCTTGTCATGCCCAGCCTCGAGTTCTACAACATCGGTACCTCTCCTTGAGGGCCTGCAGGGAGTCGCTCCACCAGTTTATCTCCCGCTCACACTCCCTGATATCCCTCAACCTCTCCACCTCCTCCTTGAGCTCCGCCACCATGCGGACCAGGTCATCCACCTGCTCACACCTCACACACACAGTTTCTCCGCCTCCCGCCGATGGCAGCAACAGGCTCAGACACTCCCTGCATCCGGTGGCCTGAACCGCTGCACTTTTTAACGGGCAGTCGGTCTGGGTGCGTACCGACTTCCTGGAGAGCGCACCGTGCCTGGTGGAGACCATTATCGCCTCGCTAACGGCTGTCGTTGAGGAGGTGTTACGTACGGGCGAGGAGAGCGCTCCGCCCGTCCTGCTCGCCCTGCCTGCGCGAACTGCCTCGCCGCGCCCTGTTTGCCCCTCCTGGTCGCCGCACTCCCTAGGGGCAGCTTTTGAGCGGCTGTGGGAGGGGGCGCTGCTGGCTCCGCCTACGCCTCGTCAGCCTCCCTCACGAGGGCTGCCGGGTCCTGGCGGCTCCCTCGAGTAGGCTCGATGCCGGAAAAATTAGCCCTGCCTGGCCCGATCCCCCGCTCCGCTGCAGAACGCGTCTGCCCCGGAGCCGATCGCCTCGGCAAATGGCGATAAAGTACTTGAAGCAGGACCACAGACCAGTAAGGACTTCAGTCACTCCTACTGTCTTTTATACACATCAAAATAAATATTGTTGAACAAATTAATCCCAGTCACTCTTTAAGACCTGATGATTCAGCTTTTCATTCGCTCCTGGTGCTGAAAATAACGTCATTTTAAACACTCTAGAGTCAGTCATTTCTTGTGTTTTTAAATGAACGCTGTAGATGGAAGGTACAAGAAGACAAGCAAATCTCTGAAGAAAGTCATACAAATATATGATGTGCCATTATAGAAATGCACAGACAACATTCCAAAATTAGCGTGTACAGTAAGGCTTTTAAATTCAGACCTCAGCATTTAATTGGAAAAGAGTTCCAATTAAAACAAACAGGACAATACCTTGCCATGTCCTTCATCGATGGGAGTCTTATTTAGGTACTCGTGTTGGTGTTGTAGAGCCTGACAGGAAATACACATCTGAAGAAACAAATCTTAACCTCACCAAGTATTAAATATGCAAAGAATGCTGTGGTTTTAAGCACATAATGAGACAGAGAAACAAAGCTCCACAGTGTCACAGGAAAAAGAGAGAACAAGCTGGCTTCATTGGCATTTTTGGCACCCACAGGCCAAAATATTGTGCCAACAATTCAGTGGCACAAGAAAACCTGCCTACTAACCAAGACTGCCAAGGTCTCAAAAAATCACCGCATGGAGCCCACTGTAGCTCCTGGGCTGGTTTGATCTTAGGCTGAATCTGAGTTCAGTCTTCAGAGAGACAACACAGAGCAGAGAGAGCCCTGGAAGGACAGTGACAGGAAGGATCCTCAGCTCAGTCCAGCAAAGACAAGAGCTACTTACTTGCAAGACTGTCCCAGCCTCTGCTTTGAATATTTTATTGTAATATTCTGCTTATTATATTGTTTGTATTCCCTGCCTTTTCATTGAGAGGTAGACCTGCTATTTAAGGTGGCTTAAGCATTATTTTAAAAGAGCTGCCAGACAGAAGGTGATGGAAGCTCTGTGGTACTTTCTGAAAGGCACAGATTTTCTCTTTGGTAGAATCTGGAGTTGGTTTTAATGCTAAAATATCATTTTTTCCTTTCAATTTTTGTACCATGAGGTACAAGTTTGCACCCTGATTTCACCCCATTTTTGGGCCCCAGAGACCCACAGATCCTTTGGTTGCACAGAGATGTCATACGGGTTACACGGCCTCTTCCCATTCAGGCTCCCAAAATGACTGGAGAGATTTCCACCCCACCTCCCTTTGTGCCGGAAGGTATTTTCTGGCTGAGGAACTACAACCGTTTTGATTTATTAATTCAAACTACAGCACATCTTGTCCGGATATTGAAACAAACAATATTTTTAATGAATCCCTAAAGTTCTTCCAGTTCCTCCTAGCTGCACAAAAATAGCTATTTGACAAACCCCTCGTGCATCAGAAATAGAATAATCTGTCAGCTCTTACACTGAACCAGGAAGAACAGTCAAGATAGCTGACAACTCAGCCTGCAGTGTGAATATATGCAAGCAGAAATACTTGTATAATACGGGCATTGAGGAAGCTTGCATACAGCCAAGCCTAATGGTAAATTATTTCCAAGCCGAAAATATGTAAAAGTTGGTATGTCCAAACACTACTCAGTCAGCTCCAGCCATCATAGGAGCTCTTTTTGTTCATTGTCTTGGGTTTCTTTTGACAGCAGATTGATATGTGTTACAGGAGGTATTGCAGTGATTTCCCTATCAAATAACATGTGTGGAGAAAAATGTCTGTAGACTGTGGTGGCAAGGGCTCAGTTTGACAAGGAACTCTAGGGCACTAAGCATATTATCCTTGTCATCTGGCCAACTTTTCATGGAACAGTGGTTCACTTCTTGCAGTTTTTGTCCGAAGCCATGTGTGAGCAGCAATTGTGAGCTGGCTTTAGAAAAAACGAGAAACATTAAAACAGTCATTTACCAATATGTTTCAACAACAGTTTAAGTTTTCAGCAACTCTTATTCCTTTTAAATCTCAGAAAACAAAATTATAGAGCTGAAAATACAGTAAAATTTTAGGTGGCAACACTGTCATATTTGAAACCAGAATTAAAATTTCTTAGCTTCTCCATGACTCAGTGTCAAAAGTTTCAGGTACCAAAGCCTCAGGAACAATCCTGTGTGAGGCCAATCTTTCAGGCCCATCTCAGTCCCTAAGATAACACCTCTTGACTTAAAGACAGAATTAAAGTTTATGTTGTCATATGAGTACTTGGAGTAACATTTGTCATGGAGCCGAGATATACTTGTAGAATATGTGCAGATACCTAATTCTTTTTCTATGCCTCACATTAAAAGACAAAACCATAAATTCCTGCTTGTTATTTTCACCCTAGCAGAATTTTGCTAAACGAGGTAACAAGTGCTCACTACCACAGAGACGTTGCACGTTGATGCTATTACCATAATAATAATATGAGCAATGTTGCCTCATTAATTACATCCAGTAAAACCCACCAATAATGAGTGTTTTTACAATAATATCTGGGTCAAAGCAAGACCTGGCATATATGCTTAGTTTTCCTTTATCCTACATGAAACAGCAGTTCGGAGTGACACAGCACGTAGCTTCTCTAACGCAGCTCAGCACATAATTGGTAGGGATTCACTGGTTCCCCGTCTGTCACCATCACAAGTGCACCACCCTG
This sequence comes from Oxyura jamaicensis, assembly GCF_011077185.1. Classification (NCBI taxonomy): domain Eukaryota; kingdom Metazoa; phylum Chordata; class Aves; order Anseriformes; family Anatidae; genus Oxyura; species Oxyura jamaicensis. The sequence goes on from NC_048894.1 coordinate 146,333,651, forward strand.
GTGTACAGCAGAGCACACAGGTGATGGTATTACTTGTTGTCATGCTCGAGGCTTTGGTAGAAGACAGAGGAAAAGCCAAAAGGAAGAGATGATCTGGCTGTTAGGTTACAAATTCTTCCTGCACATTTCTCTGAGACAGGTGTTGAGCAAGCAGAAGTTATTTGTGTTTCTGACCACTTCTGTCCCTTTGACCATGTTCATTAATTGGATCTGATCTTTGTTAGACTGCCAACATGCCTGCAAAAGCAATACACTAAGAGAACAAATTCTGTTAGTTATATTGTAGTGGTAATTCTGGCATGTTTGGTGTATCTGAGAAATTAGTAAGGACGTGGACCTCATTAGGAAGGTATAAACTATGTTTATCTCTCCCTTTCCCTCATTCATGCTGCTTTTCAGGCTTTTGTTTTACATCTCATTCTTTCCATCACAGAAATTATGATCTCCAAGATCTCTATTAAATGGTGTCCCTGAGCATCACCATGGGGCTCTGTTAGAGGATACCCAATGGCCTTTAGTCTTCATCTTCCCATTTCCACAGCGGAGATACATCTATGCTCCTCACACCTCCCCCTTGCCTCCAGATTGTGTCCAGTCTTGGGCAAATCATACACAGCCTGTCCTGAATTTCTTATTGAAGAAATGATTTCAGGGAGGCTGATGTTTTCTGTTCCCAGTTAAATTACATATATAAAATCAATTTTTAAAACAACGAATATAAACAAACAGTATGCACGTGCATCTGTGTTTAGAACACATACAGAGGTTGAAGATGTTTTATATTAATGCTCAGAAATGAAAGCACTCTACAGAAGAGATACACTAGAGTTGGAAAAATAAGTTATGAGTGCATTAATGTGGCACTTTAACTCTCTTCTTTTCTGGGAAACTCACAACACTAGTGTAGCAGTGGGTTTTCAGTTGGAAAAAAAAATACCCATGTCTGAAGGAGATGCCTTAGCTACAAATCTATGGTAGGAGCAATAGTTTGAATAATTCCCCTTTATAAGCTGTTTTGATTTAAACATGAACTCTTGAAACAATCATTTTATAGCTGAATAATTTGTCCAAAAAACATTACTTGTGTGCCTTTTCGGGGTTTTACTGTGTAATATGCCAGCAATCAGTTCCATATGGTAGCATGTATTCTATGATTTAAGGTTTCTGGAGTTTGGTCTTCCATTTACTTCCCTGCACATATCTAAAAATATGCTAGAGTGAACATACTTTTCTATCGCCTAAAATCATGTGTGTAATTGGTTTCTACTACTAAGTACCATTGCGTCTGTCACACATATGAAAAATAGATGCTGAACAATTTTTCCAAAGTTCATTAAAATGTATAATATAGTAAAAGTGAAAATTACTAAACATATATAAACCCATTATGCTTTCAGCTAAATTAAACTATCTCATATGCTACAGTACAGATAAAGAAGAGAAAGAAAAAGCAGTTTCAAGCTGCGAGTCTTCATCTGCAGTCATGCTTATTTGCGTGACACAGGGCTGTATTTATAAAGAGATCATCCAGGGAGAGGCTGTTTGCAAGAATCCTTCAGAGAGCAAAGCCAGTGGATCTGTAGCTGTTCGAATGCACTGCACAAACTCCCAGATGGAAAGAAAGCAAACCATAGTGGGGAGACAGGTAGGAGGGAAACCTGAGGCTTTGCCATCAGTTTGAAAATGAGCAATCTCTCCCAGCAGAGAGATTTTGACATTTTCAGGGGGCTGTTCATCCCAACCTAAAACTAAACTAAGTAAACTTTAACTCTTGGAAAAGGAAATCATTCTTACCCCACCTCACATCCCCAGACGTCTTCATTTGGGGCTTTTGCCTACAGAATGATAGAATGATCTAGCATAAACCAGCTGCCTAAACTTTCAGCTGCTGACATTAGAGAAGATGCTGAGCCCATCTCCAATGCATTAGTAAAAAAAAAATAAAAAAATAAAAAAAAAAATACAAGTGCTTCCTTTTTTGGGTATAAATTCTGTGAGGATAAATACAGTGGTTGAGATGTTAGAAGAATAGGGGAGAAAACTGGTCTGGTCTGACACTGTCTACCTTTCAAGCATTATGTCTTGTTTCTTCAGCTGTTAATGACAGAGTACCCAGTGTCTGAAATCTCACCCCAAAAAGCTACAACCTTTAAACCAGGATCAGTTTTTGCAGGAAAAAAATGCTCATTTCACATAGTTCCAACCAAATCAAGACTGAATAAGTTTATTGATTTATTAATGGTAATCAATGAACTATACATCCAGGGTCGTCCAGCTATGCAGCAGATAAAATGGAAAACAAGACATTTATGAAATTTAAATAAGCATCTACAAATTTCTAAGTGCACCTCTATCACTAATTCCCAAAAGCCCTAATCACACGCATACACACAGCTGCATGCAAACACCCCTCTATCCCCATGGGTCATGAGCATAAGCATCCTCTTTAAGGTTACGGGTTCCCTGTACCCTCCATGGTGGTGTCAAACCAGGGCACGACTGCTGCACCACTCCACTCGTTTAACTGTTTGATAATGCAACTAAGGTGTATATGTCCCAGTGACACAAGAATGAATTGAATTTCTGTGAACGTGCTGAGGAAGCGGAGTGGTGCTGAATCAACGTGAGAGCAGTTCAGCACATTGCATCATCCTTTATGATCAAAGAAAGCGAGGGAAGCTAATGAGCAGCAAGCATGCCATCATCGCCCCCACAAAAACCATCCTGCCACACACCGCAGAGCAGCATGGAGCTGAGAAAGATACTAATCCATGGGAAACAAGAAGATTCTGCTCACCACAAGCAATACTGTGATTAGTGGTAGCATCAGAAGAATCTGATTCAGTGGATGAACCCCTTGTCTATACCCTTTCCTAAGCAGACTTCTTAAGTGTAACTTAAACAAACCACTGTTCCAGGTTAGCCATATGGGTAATGGAAAATACTTAAAATACTGTACACACCACCCTCATTCCTGGGATTGCATTTAAATGCACCCTGACTTTGTTGACCACTTTTCTGTCTGCCCACATTCAACCCATTGCCAGCCAGAAGTTTTCTACCATGAACTATCGCAAATTTCCCTTCCCAGTTTCTGAGCAGGCACCAGCTGCTCAGTGTCATCACTGTAACACTGCCATTTACGTCAAAAATAGCAATGCAGTAGTAAAACTGGGAAAAGGAGCTTCCTTGCAAATGGAAGCATCAAATAAGACATGATCTCTCCCTGCCAGTTCCTGCTGCCGTGGGTAGTGCTTCTGCCCATAGAAACAGTTGTGGGGCCATGGCAATGGAATGGAAGGAGTTTGAGGGGGCTGGGGAAAGGTAATCAATTATCTGGATGTTGGAAGGAGTAAAAATAAATAAATAAAATAAAAATGGAGAACCTAGTGGTTCTGGGAGGAATTGCAGAGAGAGAGTGAAGAAAGTGGTGAGCAAGCCAAGAAAGAAATGGTTGCAAAGTTCAAGCAAAATATCTCCTCAAGTTCTCCAGAGGCTGGTGAGAGCTGCCTAACAGAGGTATGGGAACCAACAGCAAGTGACGAAAGCACAGATGCAGATAACAGTCTAGGACTTAATTTTACAAAATATATGCCTGAGGACTTCTATTTTAAAATAATTAAATAAAATTTTTGTTTGTAATGTTCCTTATGATCTTACCTGGTTCCCACGGAAATCTCTTCTCATCTCTATCGTGCACAGGCACTTGTCATCAAGAGAAAATGGGAACTGCATGGTCTTGAGTGGTTCTTTATCTGAAGCCAGCAATGGCAAAAGCTAAATGCAAGAGGAGTCTCCATTTCACACATGCTGGATCTAAAATATGTGCTGATAAGCACAGGCTTCATATTTAGCTTCATTAATAAGCTGAGAAGTAAAGATTTATGTCTCACCTGTTTGAATTCTCCCACATGCACACAATTGGCCAAAAGCTCAATGATGCTTGAAAACTGGGAAAATGTGGGAAAGAAAAAAGTAGAAACGTTTTCTAGGTAATGTACTGTTGGCTTCACCCTGCTCATTGTTATTTCATTCCAAGAACTAAAATAAATTAAAAGTCTTTTCCCAGCTGAAATATCCAAGGTAACTTTTAATTCATGACTGTATACAAACTCTAAATGCCATAATTTGAAGCCAGTGCCATATAACAAAAAATATGTTCCAATTAGACAGCTATTTTATTCATTCAATAAGACACAAGGCAACAATAAGGTGACACGCTTAGTGGATGAGGGAAAGGCTGTGGACGTGGTCTACCTTGACTTCAGTAAGGCATTTGACGCTGTTCCCCACAGCATTCTCCTCACGAAACTGGCTGCTCATGGCTTGGACTGGCGTACACTTCATTGGGTTAAGAGCTGGCTGGATGGCCGGGCCCAGAAAGTTGTGGTGAATGGAGTCAAATCCAGTTGGAGGCTGGTCACTAGTGGAGTCCCCCAGGGCTCGGTACTGGGGCCGGTCCTCTTTAACATCTTCAACGATGATCTGGACGAGGGGATCGAGTGCGCCCTCAGCAAGTTTGCAGACAACACCAAGTTAGGTGCATGTGTCGATCTGCTCGAGGGTAGGAAGGCTCTGCAGGAGGATCTGGATAGGCTGGACCGATGGGCCGAGGTCAACTGCATGAAGTTCAACAAGGCCAAGTGCCGGGTCCTGCACCTGGGGCGCAATAACCCCAAGAAGAGCTACAGGCTGGGAGATGAGTGGTTGGAAAGCTGCCTGGCAGAGAAGGACCTGGGAGTAGTGGTTGACAGTTGGGTGAATATGAGCCAGCAGTGTGCTCAGGTGGCCAAGAAGGCCAACAGCATCCTGGCTTGCATAAGAAACAGCATGGCCAGCAGGTCCAGGGAAGTGATTGTCCCCCTGTACTCGGCTCTGGTGAGGCCGCACCTCGAGTACTGCGTTCAGTTTTGGGCCCCTCGCTACAAGAAGGACATGGAGGTGCTCGAGCGAGTCCAGAGAAGGGCTACGAAGCTGGTGAAGGGTCTGGAGAACAAGTCTTACAAGGAGCGGCTGAGGGAGCTGGGACTGTTTAGCCTGGAGGAGAGGAGGCTCAGGGGCGACCTTATTGCACTCTACAGGTACCTGAAGGGAGGCTGTAGCAAGGTGGCGGTTGGTCTATTCTCCCACGTGCCTGGTGACAGGACGAGGGGGAATGGGCTAAAGTTGTGCCAGGGGCGTTTTAGGTTGGGTATTAGGAAGAACTTCTTTACTCAATGGGTTGTTAGTCACTGGAATAGGCTGCCCAGAGAAGTGGTTGAGTCACCATCCCTGAAGGTCTTTAAAAGACGTTTAGATGTAGAGCTTAGGGATATGGTTTAGTGGAAGATTTGTTAGCGTTAGGTCGGAGGTTGGACTCGGTGATCTTGGAGGTCTCTTCCAACCTAGACTATTCTGTGATTCTGTGATTCTGTAATAAACTCTTGGATAGCATCTACCAAGCACCTGGACAAACCTTCACTCCCACACACTGCATTGGTGTGGCTATGGCTATAGCTATGGAAATAGGTGGTGCAAGTGATGAAAGAGCAAACCCCAGCACTCCAGACACTGTGTGATGCTCTCTTGAAACAAGGCAAGCAGAAAGAGGGGTGAGAAAGGAAAATGAAGTTAAGAGATAACTAGCCCAAGTGCCAAGAATAAAATACACATTATCCAAGTCCCAAACTAAAGCCTTTTCTGTCTTCACAGGACCTTATTGTTTGCTGTTTTTTTTTTTACAATTCAAATGTCCAGTCTGAGTGAGTAGTTCTGCAAAAGAGCTGATTTTTTTTTTATTATTTATTATTAGTGGCCAAAGCAATAGACACTTCCACCTGAGGTGGGATTTGTCCCATTATCACTTCATGACCTGAGAATGAGCATTTTTGTTAATGAGGCCTGAGTCTCATCAGCCTGGAATGTGAAAATTAATCCACTTAATGTTTAAATGGGATACATGGCAATTCCCTCTTGACAGGGAGGACTAAAAATAGGAAATACTTCACTTCCCATCACAGAATCACAGAATGGCTGAGGTTGGAAGGATCCTCTGGAGGTCATTTCATCCAACCCCTTGCTCAAGCATGTATCAAGCATAGAGTGTGAGAATACAGTAAAGTACCAGCTGTTGATAAAAGAGTGACTGTTTTTGTGCACATATTCCAGCTGTGACCACACAATAAAGCTAAAACATGTAAGAACTCACGTTTTTGTCTATTCTCACGTTTTCTGTGTAGCTTCACTCATTGTCTCTATGTATGTATGTATATATTTTTTATCTAATTTCTATTCTGCACACAGCTGTATGATTTTAACTGATGTCACAAACTGGAGAACATTACTGCTGGAAGTTTTTTTTACATTCTTACCTTACATTTAGACAGGAAAAGAAAAAATATTAAAAGTTCCCATTTAACTAAATGATCTAAATTGTTTTAGTCAGCAAATCCTTAAGATTTCTTTGACTCTGATGGGCAGCTCAAGCCCTGAATTCTACCCTCAACCCACTTCCTGAGAAATGTCTTCACAATCTGCCATGCTTCATTGTTTTCTCTTTTTCCATGCCTTGAATCTGTGACTGATAGCCGCCACTGTAATGTAATGGCTGGCCACTAGATATTCAAAGGACATTCAGCAGCCAGCTAGTCCTGTAGTCATCAGAAGTGAAAAGAAGCTGTTAATCCAGACAGGATCTCTGTTTTGGGAAGCTATTGGGCACATCCACATCCAACGATCACCACATTGAGCAACTTTTTGGTTCCACTGGCCTCCTGTGGCTCATGAGGTCTCTCTTCTGTGCCTTCAAATAGGAAGTTTCTGCTTCATGTTGTGCCAGCATCATGATCTCCTCTAAGTGTGGTAAACCCACAGTGCCCTCAGAGGTAGATGGATATCTCACTGGAGAGCTCTAATTGTCAACGACAGCCTTTGCTATGTCATTGTTTGTGCAGACAGCCAGGAAAAGCCAAGAATAAGTAGGAAGAGGGGAAGGCAGGGTCATCATAGTCATATTCCTTAAATATTAGTTGGTAGAACCCATCCTGATCTGTAGACTATATGTATGCTAGTACCTAACCAAATTAGGGCACAGGTTTGAGCACTTTGTCATGATCACCCTTACCACCAGCTCCAAATAATGATTCTGACCACAGCAGAGGCCCCATACCAGTGGGCAACTTTGGCCCACCACTCCATTTTGAGTGAAAGAGTTTGGCCATATGTTTATGAATCAAGCCGTGTGAATGAGCACCAGAGTTAGAGAACATATCTGACCCTTTTTCTTTAACAGCATAAGTGTAGCCAAGGGATAAGGGCACTGCATTTCCCATCTATATTCCACTGACGAGCTGTGTGTAAATTGGAGAAGAATGATTAGATCATTTTGTAACTCTTCACAGAGCACACCACAGAAACACACTAAGCTCACACACCAAGTGTCTGCAAATCTATCCTGGAAATTTACTGGAGATGAGTAGTCAGTTTGCAGGAGCACCAGATGGTCCAATTCAGTTGCTGCATTGGTGTCATTTGTGCTCTGCAGAGCTCCTACACTGTCCACCATGATGCACATACATCACAAATCCCACAGACAATACACAGCATCTCACTAGCAGCAATGGCACAGGATTCAAGGTCCTCCACTTCAAGGAGAGACTGTGTAATACTGTGCCCTCAAAAACTGTCAGACTGTCAGATGCTGCAGTCAGAGGTGTACTGAGAAGCTGACAAGGAGGAAGAAATAGATTTTTCCTATTTAAAGAGCCTATTAAATCAGCACTGAATCCATAAGTGTTCCTCTATATCTCATATGCCTCCATGTGGCTTTCAAATAGTAGATTTTCTTTCCTGTTCAGAAATGAAAGCTTCAGTAACCAGCAAGCCATTATATGAATATGTACTTGATGAATTCAGCTGCTGACTCTGTGAATCTGTAATTTCCTCCTTGGTGGCTTTCCTAAATGACAGTGAGGCTGAAATAGATAGTTACCTTTTCTTTGAGTTTATTAAAGTAAATATAGCATTAACTGGATTTGGTCTCAGTGGAAGCATACTTTGATCTCCAGCCTAGGTAATACTTCTCTTCATCTCTTCAGATGTACTCTGTCTGCTCCCTTTAGAAGGGACAATTGCAAGGCTATCGGTTATTTGAAAGGTTTGCCACAGCAAGATTAGAAAAGTAGACTCCAATGCAAAAGTTTCTCTTTCTGTGACTGAAACCACAGAACCCCCCCAGTCTTTTCTCACACTAAGCACTGATGACTTTCAAGAAAAAAATAGTAAGTTAGACATCCTCAGTCTAGTTACCCATTATCTACTCTTTCCTGGAAAATCAAAGCAAACAAGATTAATGACTCCAAACCAAGCACCAAGGAGAATGAAACACTGACACAGGATTCAAGGTACTCCACTTCAAGGAGAGACTGTGTAATACTGTGCCCTCAAAAATATTGGGCATTTGTCATCTAATCTTAACTAAAGATAAAGTAATTCTCCCTAAAGATAGCCAACATTCAGTGTTGGTCATGGAGTTAATAGGAAGGCTAGGATCTAGCCCCTCCCTACATCTATTCACAGGCCATTCCTTCATAGGCATCATGTTTCCTTCATCCACTTTGTCTCATTGACCCTCCACTCAATACCAAAACACCACTTAAGAGATGGCATCTTTCAAATCAAAATCCACACCATCTTTTAAATAAATAAATAAATATGTTTTCATGATGCAGGCAAGACTGTGAAAATCCTGTGGAAAACCAACGTGATATGCTATGTCAGTATTTCCCTAAGGTGGCAGTTCTGTCCCAGCCCTTAAATGTGTCCCAGGGTCAAATGCACAGCACTGTAGGGATGAAAACCAGCAGGCCAGAGGAATCAGGGCAACAACTCACAGAAAGGCTACGGCATACCATAAGTGTTTCACATGGGCTAGCTAGAATAAGCAGAGACAACCTTCACAAACTCTAAGTTTAACAACTTTGGGAAAATACATCACATTCACTGACAACATGTTGTTTAGCAGTAGTCCTGTCTCCAAGTAAACAAGCTTACAGTAATCTTCCATTTATCTCACTGCACAAAAAATGTTTCCAAGCCACAGTTCAGATGCATGTCAGGGAATATCATTTGATGTTCATCCAAATCACATGACATTGACACAGTTTGAGCCAGAAGGCCGACAGGTCACACATGCACAGCAGGAAAAGCCACTTTCCCAAAACCTTCAGAGTGAAATTTTGTGCACAGAATTTAGAACAATTCTATTTTAAAATGCTGCATCTCTGGGTGTCTCCAGCTGACAACACATGATATGAATTAAACAGTAGATGTACTATGTCAGCACGGCCGGATGTTTTGCTAGCCATTGCCCTGTCCATTTGAAGTAACTTTTTATCACGAAACTCTTGACTTTGTTCAAAGAGCGATGACTACATAGCCATGCCACATACCTTGGGTCAGGAATTTGAGTTTTCCCTTCATCCAGAAGTCAAGGAGCATGTGTAGGTTTTTCCACAGTAAGGGAAGGACAATGACTCCTCACAAAAGATCTTGACAACAACCAGATCGGATGATATGGTGAGGGCATTGCAAGTCAGGATGACCAGTTCTGCCTCTGAATTTCCCCTTGTTCCTTCTCGTTGTTTATCTGAATGTGTTCATTGCCTTAGAATTTATTTGATACCTTCTTTGTTTTCTTCTCTTTTTGTACAGCACCTTGCACATGGTGGGGAGGAGGGTCCATTTTGTCCTTGGCTCAAATAACTAAAGTAAAGTAGGTAAAGACTTTGTTTTTAATGCCAATGGGGTACCAAGAAAGGACACTTCTCCTCCATACAGACAATACAGATGATCTGTCCAGTAGGCAGAAAATGGAAGCCCAGTCCTCATCTGGTATAAACCTCATGACAGCACTTACCTCAACCGAGCTACATGCATTTACCTCATCTGGCCTGGTCTGTGAAGTGTAACAGATCCTACAAAGGAGACAGAAAGCTAAATCTGGAATGCATTTAGACAGCATTATGGAAAAGCACTCAGCATAACTGAATTGTAACAAGAACTCCAGAAAACTAGCCCAACAGCACTGATTAATTGCATAAGCCTTTTTTAAATGAGATCTTCAGAAAATCAGATCATCTCCAAATGGATAGAAAGCAACCAGCAAGGAATAAAACAGCCAAGACAGTAGTAAGCTAGCTTTTAAAAACTGTTGGGATTTGAAAGAATTATACATTAATTCTAGTTATTTAAGTGATTATTTTAAGTGTAGCTCCCTATGGGCCTGATCCAAAGCCAATGAAGTCATCATCCAGAAACAAAGGCCTGTAGCTCCACTCTGAAATGAGTAGGCCTTTGTGTAGTGTACTCTGCTGTGTATGTGCCCCATAAATTATATCTGCATAGTTTTCTTATTAATAATGATGTCAAACATTACCAGTGCTGAAGCTTAAAGGAGGAAAAAAATGCTTTGTTGCTTACAGCCATTCAAAAGATATAACAAGGCACAACAGAGTAAAACTTAAGCCAACAAAAATTTAGGCTGAACCTCAGGAAAAAAATCACACAATAATGTGTGTTAGAGTGTTAAATAGCCTCCCTAGACCAGTAAGATTTTTTCCCTATGTATTTAGCATCAGATTGGACAAGAAACTTCCCATTGCACTCCTCAATGGAGTATATGGCCTAAAGAGGAAATTTACATTAAAATTCAGTGAGGCAGGTATAAACCACCCAATCTCCCATGCATGCCCTTGTGGGAAATACAAACCCTCTCCAAGGACGTGGGCAGCCTCTAATTTTGTAGGCCACTTCTAAGGACCTGCCTGTCCTACACACCAACATACAGCACAAAGATCGTGCTTTACTGCTGACCCAAGCTGCACTCTGTTTTGTACCATGCAGCGTAGTGAGCTCTGAGAAGCTCTGCATTTGCATTATTTTGATGTCAACACATCATTAGTTTATTAAGTTACGTGTTGTGTTGGTTTAACAAGGCCAAGTACAAGGTCCTGCATCTGGGTTGGGGCAATCCCAAGTACAAATACAGGCTGGGCAAAGAATGGATTGAAAGCAGCCCTGACCAGAAGGACCTGAGAGTGTTGGTTGATAAGAAGCTCAACATGAGCCGGCAATGCTCACTTGCAGCCCAGAAAGCCACCGTAACCTGGGCTGCATCAAAAGAAGTGTGGCTAGCAGGTCGTGGGAGGTCACCGTACCTGGATTACTGCATTCAGCTCTAGGATCCCAACACAAGAAGGACATGGAAGTATTAGAACAAGTCCAAAGGAGGGTCACAAAGATGAGCAAGGTATGGAAGCACCTCTCCTCACCTCTCTTGAGGTCTCATGAGAGCAAAGTAGAGTGGAAGAATCACCTCCCTTGACCTGCTGGCCACACTTCTCTTGATGTATCCCAGGATACAGTTGGCTTTCTGGGCTGCAAGTGTACAATGCTAGCTCATGTTGAGCTTCTCATCAACCAACATCCACAAGTCCTCCTTGTCAGGGATGCTTTCAATCCATTCTTCATCCAGCCTATATTTGTACTTGGGATTGCACCCACAATATCCTTAGTGAACTTTTGGAAATGAAAAAAAATATCCTTAGTGAACTTTTCTGGAAGTGAAAGAATATGGGATTTATTTATTTTTTTTCCAGGAAAAAAGGGTTTTAAAATACAAAGCAGATGACAAACTCCTTTCACATACGACAAGCTTTGTGAGAACAGGAAAGCTTATTAGTACCCAACAATAGCGTGGGTAGAAATAGTGCGTCATGCAGACAATGTAAGACACAACACAGTAGCACAAGGGGGGGGGGGGGGTGCTTTCTGAGGCCACTTCCACACTTGTTCATGTATCACTGAGGCTGCATTTCCTGTAATGAGTATCAGGTATATGAACGCTGTGCTTTTGCTGGCTGTCCTTCTCTAGTTAACAGAAAGAGACACCTTCAGAGGGAAAGTCATGCACTATAAATTACTGAAGACTACTGTTGTCCCTCTCCATTGACTTTTAGTTTGAATTAGGTTGCTAGCTGGGGCATTACCATGGATGTTTTAAGTTTGGGGGTCAAAAGCAGGCCAGACAGACCTGGAAGGCTATTGTAGGAATATAAGCTAACAAGTTCAAGAGAAAGAACCATGCTCACACCACTGCCAGGTCCCAGATATTCATTTATCAAAATGAAGAAATAGTTGTGAAAGTTATATTAGGAACCTATTACCCTGGACTCCCCGGAAACAACCACCTCTGGGGGACACAGTGTAGGAACTGCAGCTACAGAACATGCAGGTGCTTTGGGCTTTGGTTTGGGCCCATCAGGATGATGTGTCTGCTGATGGAGACCACAACTTCTGTGGCCTTCAGAGCAATGGAGCCTAATCTGCTATTCCATATCTTGTCTCCAAATTGTGGCAGTGATTACTTTGTCCCACTCCCCATTTGCTGTTCACACTGAGCCATACTCACTTTTGTTTGGGCAGTTTTGCTGAAACATTGCTCTGTGGTTTCCAGCTTGTGCTCTGCATTGCATGAGCAGAGCCTACTCTAAACAAACAGCTTATTCTGCTTTTGCTCCTGGGAATCACACTGTGGATGGATATATGAGGGTCTTATAGCTACATTTATCTTTAGAATACAGTATCTTATAATCATGCCAACAGTAAGTGAAATTACGATTTGCAACTGTTGAAAAGACTCAGAGCTCCATCTCACTGCATTGGGTGGGAATTAATTCAAAGAATGTAAGCAATCAACATGTGGTATTGTTCTAATAAATACTCAAAATGACAACCATAAGGCCTGGCCAATGCAAGAAAAGCAAATGTCCATACAAATTTTCTGTGGTAAGCACTCCCAGTGCTTAACATATCCCTAGAGGCTACTGTTGTCATTACTACACGTTCTAGTTATTTTGAGCTTTTCCACTTCTATATACTTCTTCACCAAAGCCTGTGAACCCATCTACCCACTGCATGACTTCGAGGGATGTGTAAGTGATAGTTAGACTCCATGCTGCAATATGGGAACAGTAGTGTGTTTTTCTTCTTATTACAGCACAGGCATTTTGAAGATGAATGTTCCCAGTTGTGCAGTATCTGTACTCAGCATTTTCCAGACTTTTTTTTTGTTGTTGTTGTTTTGTTTTTGTTTTTGTTTTTTTTTCCAGAGGTACCTGGATGAACTCTCCCATGAAAAAGAATTTATCTACCTACCTAATTTTTCACCATCTGTGGCAACAACCTTCGGTTGTAGAAGATCTGCAGAAAACTCGAAAGGAAATATCATAAGGATACCTTCTAAGCTAGTCCCTAAACTTGGGAAAGGCAACATGTAATGCAGCCATGCAGAGAAAGGAAAGGGCAGTCAGCTATTTAACATTGACAATCTGAAGTTGCTTTTCAGAGACATGTCCATTAATATTAATTGAACATAGAGAAGTCTAAAAGTTTAAGCATTACTGTGAAACTTGTGAAACCTGGAGGAACACCTGCAAATATCAAGCCCAAGCACAAGAAATTACACTCATCTTTAACCAAGACTCTGGAAGTGCAGTGGTGTGGCAGCAGCAGGAACAGGAGTGTTTTTCAGGGACCAGTCTGAATTCTTAGGAGACCCAGGCCTTGGTCCTTTTGTTTCTGTCACTGCAGATGGAAATAACAGCTATTCCCTCCCTCTCTGACAGCTGTTGAAAGAATGAAGTTATTTGAAGTGTTTAGATGTTAAAATCACTGTGATAGATGTGTGTCCAACCTGTCCTGTCTTGCAGTGTCTTTTGCTACATTGGTCAACCAGGACTTGGATTGCAAGACTAGCATCTGGCCTGCATGAATACAGACTTTTTCTCCTTCTTTAGTGGCATACACGAAAATAGTAATTCACTAGTATTTCTAAAGTTCCTCAAAACCAAAAGGATGAAGGATCTGAGCTACTGTTTTGGCTTTATGTGGCAAGCTTTTGGTAGCATGGGGGCTGCAGGAGTCGCCTCTGTGAGCAGAGCCCAACAGCTGCCCCATGTCAGGTCAGAGCCTGCTCCTGCTCCAAAAGGGACCTGCTGCTGACCAGAGCCGAGCCAGTGAGTGACATGGGTCGGGCCTCTGGGAGAGCACAATTAAGAAAGGGGGAAAAAAACTGCTGCACAACAGCAGCTAGGAGAGAGGAGTGAGAACCAGCCCTGCAGCCCCCCAGGTGAGTGCAGCAGGAGGGCAGGAGGTGCTCCAGGCAGGCAGCAGCAGTTCCCCTGCGGCCTGTGGAGAGGCCCCTGGTGGAGCAGGCTGTCCCCCTGCAGCCCATGGGTCCCACATGGAGCAGATCTCCACGCTGCAGCCCGTGGAGGAGCCCCCGGTGGAGCAGGAAGTCAGGTGGGATCTGCCACATGTAGGGGACCCGTGCTGAAGCAGTTTGTTCCTGTGCTGCTCTGGGGAGGAGGTAGAAGAGGGTGGATGGGTGAGGAAGGTGTTTTTAGTTTGCTTTAAGTTTTCACTGCTTGTCTGTTAGCAGTAGGCAGTGAGTTATATCAGTCTCCCTACACTGAGTCTGTTTTGCCCATTATGTTAACCAGTGAGTGCTCTCCCTGACCGTATCTCAACCTGCAAGCTATTCTTTCATCACATTTCTCCTGTTTTTGTTTGAGGAGGGGAAGTGAGAGTGTGGCATCACAGTGCTGACCTATCTACAAGGATTAAACCACCATAGCCATGCATTTTGTGGTACAAATTTCAGATCTGCAGATCAAAGCATAGTTTTCTATCCTAAATACAAATGGTTTCTGTTTACCATTATATGGAGTATGGGCAGTTGCAGCCCTGGTCCAAAATCCTATTAATTTTTTTTACAAAGTGTCTTCTAGGAGAAGCAAAATAGTTACTATATTAACTTCAGATATCAGGAGCTAAAGTGCAGAGATATGACTTCTCAAAGATATATTTGTGCTTAAAATACCTGACAGAGAAGCCAGACATAGGATTAGACCCCATGTGTAATGAATCTAGTGAGTCTTCTTATTCAGGACAAACTGTCCTATAATTGGACAAAATTTACTGTTAGCACTGAGGAAATCGAGCACAGCAGTAATACCAAGAATGGCAATAATAGAAGCAATAACAATTATAGATGTACTCTTCTGTTCCTGGAAATGAACTGTAACTTTGCAATAATCGTCAAATTTGGGGAACCAAGGGGAGCCTTAGCAGCCCAGTTCTAAAGGTAGAGCTATTATTGATATCATGAATTCCAAATACTTTAGAAAAGCAAAATTATTGTCCTGAGGTGTCTGAATGAAAAAAAAAAAAAATGTTCCTCGAACTTTTTTTTTGTTGTTTTGGATGATCTCCTGGTTCTGCCCACACACTGTACTCTTAGTCCTGCTGTGCAGTTTAGCTAAGAGGCCACAAAGTCTGCATAACACAGGGTGAAATGCTGAATCTGAAATTCTTTTCCAGTTGTGGGGAAAAGACAAGGAGTTTTCCTTATTGGTGTTGTGGCCTTGAAATTAGAATGAATATAGTTATTCTTGGTATGGCACATTTCCTTTTGTTTATCCCTCACAACATTTAAAAATAGCTTTCTAAGGCTCAGAGAATCTCTCAATATTTGCTATTTCAAAACAGAGGCTTCTCTACACAGACTTAAGCAAGAGCTACTTACTGAGGACACATCATTGTCCTGGCTTTCTTTGTAAATGCATCCATCTGCACAAAGGCAGTATTTCTTCCCCAACGCTGTTTATGGCTGGGTATTCATGGTTAAGCTGGGACAAAGAAGTATTTTCCAGATCAGTCCTAAGAGCTCTTCTCTCACACCATGAACACAAGGACTTTCTCAGCTCTGAGGATTTGAATCACAGATATTTGTAACAAGGAAATATTTTCCAAAAAAAAGTCTTTACTGTATTGTCTGTCATGAAGCATACCTACCCTGCTCTGTGTAATCCTGCGTAAAGACATTCAAGTTCCTCAGATAAACTCATAAATGCCATTACCACATGGTATACAGCACAAGCTCCAGCACAGATCCCAAAAGCAAAAGATACATATTTGTGCCATCTACCATACCTATACCTCAGAGAGAGATTGCAGCAATTTCTTCCAAAGACTGAAGCAAATATGAATTTGTCCTCTCTGGTCAGAGACTGGTCAGGACCTTTCTTTACTCTCTTGGTCTTAGTCACTGAGACAGTTGCAACATTAGGCACACATAGATCAGCAGATGCTCTGGAAGCCCACATCAGGTCATTAAAAGATGGTTTGAGTTTTATAAATCCTAAGCAGCCAATGAACATCTCAGTAGATTAAGACCATATTAAAATATGTCTAACCTAAGCAAGCACCTAATTGACTTAGATATTTTCAAATAAACTTTGAGCTTGATGAAGTTCATGCTGGATTACTCAGAGAGCAAACTTAGACCATGACTACCTTAGACAAGATCATGATATTGAACAGCTTAGATTTATATTTGCTCTAAAAAGTAAATAATAAAATCTCATTTCTATGTCCACTGTAGCTAGAGGATGGAGCAATGAACTTTAAATACAGAAAGTAAATATAGCTTATATGTCACAAAATACCTTCTAACTTGGGGGATACTGAAGCCCTGGAATAAATTAGACAGCTGATCATACTCTACTACAATCAAGGGAAAGTCGTGACATTACTGGATCTCTGTAAAGACAAAAACAACAAAAAATAAATCAAATTCTAGAAGCAACTAATTACACTTCGGAGTACTCTCTTACAATATTTCATTTAAACCTAACCTTTGGGATACGTGAAACCACAGAACCCCACTTCTGGTCCTTAAAGGAAACAGTGAGGCTCCTAGTAGTGCAGGCGCACCACTATAATAAACACCTGAATGTTTGCAGTAGTCACTCGCACATCCCAGCACAGAGGTTGCTGCTGCACGTTACTGGAAAAACGGGAAGTAAATAATCTAAACAAACTCAGTTTAATTTTCTAACTCCCAAGCAATGTGTATATTTGGGGTCCAAGTGCATTCTCCTTCCAGGTGTGTTCTGTCTCCGGGATCCCACTGAGTGTTTGAAGCAAGAGCAGACCTTACCTTTTCCGTGTTTTTTCTTTCCCCTATTGCTGTCTGTTAAGTATTACCCCATGACCTTTCACTGATTGGCTTCAATTAAGGCCATGGATTTCCTCTTCCTGAACCAAAGTCAGGTTACGGTGCAAGAATAATAAAGGCAAAATGCCTGTGTTGCAGGTCATCCACCTACAGTCTCCAGCATTTGGAGTCAAACTTTACTTGGGACTCCCACCTCTCAAGAACCTCAAGACTCCAATTTGCTAATAGCTTTTTGAAGTCTCCAGTACTTCTCTGCAGGAACATTTCTCATAGCTTGAGCAAGACTGTCCACATTTTGGATATTTTGGTTAATCAGAAGTTTTACAGTGTATGTCCTGTCTATTGGTAGCATTGTGAGGTCTTAGCTGGATTTCATTAGGGCCAAGAAGATCGAGGGGGAAGCAGAGGCCTGGATCAGCTGTCAGCTCTTGGAAAATATAATCAAACTGTTTTTTTCCTTAGAAAATGTTCCTTTGCTAAAAATTGTTCTTTTTCACAAAATCTCCCCATTTTCATTAATTTACTCCATAAACACATTTCCCCAAGGGAAAACGTTTCTTACTTGGAAGATTATATTTATGCTGGGTTCTAGTTTATTCTGATGGGAAGTTGTATTTTGATGTTGCTATTGTGATATCAACTTGTCATTTCAAAAGAGTTATTTTGCTTTCTTTTCTATTTTTGTTATAGTCACATTCTTCCTGGCAGCATGTATCTCCTGATATGTCACAGCATTCAACGTTAGTAAGACAAATATTTGGACCCTAGCAATACATGCAGAGAAAATGTTCATCCACTGAAATACATGTCAAGGCTAGAACTTCATGGGTGCATTTAACATGTACATTTCAAAACCAAACCTTGCTCATTTTGTAGCACTAAAGATGAAGTATTCTTCCAAGTACCACTTGGAGATGTACATATACGAATCTAAGTGTCTTTTATAAGAGTTTCCTTCACCAATTCAGAAAGCAGCTGCACATAAAGGGTCTCAATCATTCTTTATTTAGGTGCCACTCTCAGGATGTCTTTAATACGAATAAGGTAAGTTTGTAGCATAAAACACCACCATGCAGACTTCCTGCAACACTGAAAGCTGACCCAAGCATCACATTTCAGAGCTGAGGGCTAAAGGATTTCATTCATTCTCAGAAGACGGTTGCTCCTTCTAACTGGAGGGCAGCAAAGTTTATATGACTTTCTCAAGTTGAAAGGCATGACACATCACAAGCGTCAGTCTGCATCTGACAACTACTGACATAACCAAAAGCCCTCATGAAAGCAAATCAAACAGATGATGGTTATTTGGAAAAGTGATTTAAATTAATCTTGCTGCACTGTAAAAATTGGATCATGTCCAAATTTCTAGCAGTATGGTGGGTTCTACAATCCCTCTTTTATGGGGCACAATCAACTTATCAAAAATGATCCTGAGTAATTATTTATAATACTGGCTTTCAGATGGTGTTGGTTTTCCCCAGGTTTGAAACCCAGCCAACACCTATATTGCTTCCATCTACCACCAGGCTTCCTCTGCAGAGGGGATTTCATGAACAGAGGAGACGAAGCAGCTTCTCATGAACTCAGGAAAGGCCAGTCTGTTTTTAGAAGATCTGTCTGCTCCACTTTAAACATTTCATCCAGGAAAATTTAAAATCTGTCATGAAATTTATGATGTCCTGCTGGACAAATGTTTTCCTTTGCTTCATATGGCACTGGCTACTGTAATATAACAAAGTGGAAATTGGTTTCCACAGAACATGTAGAGATTTATCAGAGATACCTCATTTAACCATCACATTCCAGAGAGACAGGGTCAGTCACTCATCTTTAGGGAGAGGGAGGGAGGGATTTAAATTATAACTTAATCCATTATGAAGTCAGTTGTTAAAGACTTTTTGGAAATGAAGTATCTGTATCATATACCAAACAGGAAATTATGAAAATACTTATTTTAGCTCTACATGCACCTTGTAAAAGCAATTGTAAATTCAGCGACGACAACAAGCTGAAGAGGTACAATTCTTTCTGGTTCCCAAGGAGCATGCATAACAGGGAACTACTATACACTCTGCTCAATGACCCAGCAAATAACTGCACAGATTAGGAAATTCAGGGACACCATGTATCCTCAAGCAACAAAGCTCTCTGCGCGTTGGAGGAGATCTTTGCACCAACTCTCCAAATAGGCAGGTTACACTGACTGGCCAGTCGTTCTACATGCTGGCAGGTTACTGAATGATTAAATACTGAGATGTCTATGTTTGCTAAGAATATGCTGCCAGGAAGGGTATGGAAGGCAAAGACAGGGGCCATTGCCCTTGAGTGTAAAGGTGGCAGCACTAATTGGGCATGGGGACGGGAAAAGCAAAGGGGGGACAATGTTTCAATAGGGAAGTAGTTAGGCTTGTTATTAAGTTCAAATCTTTAATAGCCCTCTAATTCTTTTCAGTTTGCAGCCTGCTTTGTAATTGCTTTTAAAATCACTATGTTCCTTTGTCTATCAGAGCAAGACTGACCTGCGAGAGCCATTCTTCCCAGTACACAGGCAAGTTCAACGGTTTTATCAGTTCCCTCTGTAACACCAAATTTAAAAAGAGTAAAGGCTGGTTCACTGACTCTGAGGACAAGCAGCATAGCACAACTTGCCTGTCCAATGGGAAATTCTCTCCCCTCCAAAAATAAGGCAGCCTCATCCCTAGAACTGGTCAAGAAGAATCTTTGGCTGGGGCACTACCTCCAGACATCTCTTGGACAATGCTAGCAGGAACAGACCAAAGCTCTTCCAGGCAGCACGTGAGCAGGTAGAAAGGACAATCACATATAGACCTCAAACCCCTGTTCAGAGATGCACCTCTGAGGTTGGCATTTGTGCTCACCAGTATGGGGAATAAGCCCACATAGAGCTCTATGCCTCTGCAGCTAAACAACTTCAGCTCCCAGACAACCGCTTTAGAAACTGCTCAGATGCGTCTACACTAAAACATGAAACACTGGCACCCTTTGGGTACATTGACAGGGTATCAACACAGGCTGGGACATATGTTAGAGGGTCTGGAGTGCCACCTTCTGGTACAGCACCCCTTCACATAGCCAGCATTGGTGCAAATGCAGCAAACATGGGGAGTGTACAGGGGGCATGCATCCCCAGCAGCATCCCCACGAGGCTCCTGCCACTGTGCTGTTTCTGGCTGGGCACAAAGTCACTTCTAGCCCACGAATCCCATTCCCTCCACTCTACACTGCTGCGTGCATGCCAAAACAGAGAACAAGTCTCCGATATTCCAGAATATGAAGAAAGTACTTGCCTAATCTTCTCAGGTTCACACCCTTGATATAGGTGTCAAAGAAAGCAACTTTGTAGTAAACTACAAATATATATATATATATAAATAAATAAAATAAAGATACAACCCAATCCTCAAATGCATTAAAAGGAGAAAACAGTGTATTGGGTTTAAGTGGCATGGGCTTGGTAGCAGGGCTGCAAGAGTGGCCTCCATGCACAGAGCCCAGCAATTGCTCCATGTCAGATCAGAGCCAGCTCCAGCTGCTCCAAAAGGGACCTGTCACTAGTCAGAGCTGAGCCAGTGAGTGATGCTGGTTGGGCCTCTGGGAGAGCGGATTTGAGAAAGGTGAAAAAAACTGCTGTACAACAGCAGCTGGGAGAGAGAAAATGTAGAGAGAACCAGCCCTGCAGCCCCCCAAGTGAGTGCAGCAGGAGGGCAGGAGGTGCTCCAGGCAGGCAGCAGCAGTTCCCCTGCGGCCTGTGGAGAGGCCCCTGGTGGAACAGGCTGTCCCCCTGCAGCCCATGGGTCCCCCATGGAGCAGATCTCCACGCTGCAGCCCGTGGAGGAGCCCCCGGTGGAGCAGGTGGATGTGGCCTGGAGGAGGCTGCGGCCCATGGAGAGCCCCCGCAGGAGCAGGCCCCGGGCCGGAGCTGCAGCCCGTGGAGAGGAGCCCACGCAGGAGCAGGGGTTCTGGGGGGAGCTGCCGCCCGTGGGGGACCCGTGCTGGAGCAGTTTGCTCCTGGGGGATGGACCCCATGGGACGGAGCCGTGTGGGAGCAGTTCCTGAAGAGCTGCTGCCTGTGGAGAGCCCCTGCAGGATCAGTTCAGAAAGGATGGCATCCCTTTATCCCTTTGGGAAGGACAGTACCTCCCACGTGGAGTAAGGGTAGAGAATGACCATGAAGGAGCAGCGGAGATGAAGAGTCAGGGGCTGACCGCAGCCACCATTCCCCATTCCCCTGCACTGTTTGGGGGGGGCGGGGAGGGGAAGGTGTTTTTAGTTTGCTTTTAGTTTCTCAGTGCTCAAGTCTGTTAGTAATAGGCAATATATTTTAATAATCTCCCCATGCTGAGTCTGTTTTGCCCGTGATGACAGTTGTTGAGTGCTCTCCCTGTCCTTATCTCAACCCTCGAGCCCTTTCCATCATATTTTCTCCCCTTTTTTTGCTTTGAGGATGGGGAGAAAGACGTTGTGGTGGAGTTCAACTGCGTAACAGGGTAAAACCACCACAAACAACTATTTGAAATATTCAGGCCTTTTCCTTGATTTCATACAAAAGTGGCACAATTCCATCTCCAGTCACCTTAAGAAGAAGGCAATAGATGTTCTTTGTGGAGAATCCATTCATGGAAATAGGCCCATAATGTACAGCTTTGTGCTGTGTGTGAAATCCTCAGCAATGCACTATCAGGAGCATTGACAGCTACCCACAGTTTGTAATTATCTTCCCAATAATACTTCAGCCAGCTACGACCCTAGCAATCTACAGTTATTGTAATGTGAATGGTATGTACCACACACAGTTTCTGAAAGAATGGGGGGAAAAAAAGCACCACAGAGAAGGATGAGCAATGATAAACAAAAGGCAAATCCTCATGGACATTTCCTGGAATACTCCCTTTGTCTTCCCACTGCTGACCTGAGGAACAATCCAAATGCAAATTGGCATGTACAATTTCAGTTCCTAATCTGGAGCAATTTTATGCCAACACAAGGATCTCTAAAATGATATATTTTCATCTGCTGCTAGTGTAAATATTGGTTATCTGTGTGGTGATGTATCCTTCCCACTTTCCCAAGCTGTGCATGCAGACTGGACCCTGAGACCTTGGACTTTGCCTCCCGTTACATTCTGCAAGTTCAGATTTGTGGAAGAATTTTCTAGGGTTCACAAGAATCCTTTACTGGAGCTTTCTACTGCCACTGATTTACAGAAAGGATGATAAACACAAGAGGATGGATGCCGGGGGCTCTGGTTTGGTTCCTGAGGGCACTCTGCTCAGCTCTTGACTCTCCCACACTGTTATGCTGGTCAAGTCACCGAACATGGCATTTTGTCTCATCTTGTGTGAAAGAGTCACATATCTTCCTATTAGGTTCAATGCTGAAAGGGTGACTCAAGGTGGACCTGTCCTTTCTCACTGCTGACCACGGGGAGGACGCACAACAGCAGATGATAGTAAGGCACTTCACTTGCAGGTATCTACAACTACATGAGATGAATCTCACCTTATGTATCCATTCCTCATCTATCCTGGGGGGTGAATCACCCCTTCCTTTATCTTTTCTAGTTGATTATAGACTTTGTGGCCAAACAAGGGTCTCTAAGCATATTCACACAAATAGAGGCACCCACAGAGGTAGTCATCTCTTACTGACTGTCAGTTGGCAAATAACCAAGGGCTTGCTCTTAACTTGCAAGCTTTACTTTGCAGCCCTTCACTGCAATTAATAAGCCTGGGTGAACTGGTAAGTGTTGTGTAAAATTCTGGGTTTGAAAAAAGACTGAGCTGTATTAACTTTTGGAAACTAATATCCTCTATTAATTTACAAAATAGCGTAAGAAACAGCCAAGGACATCTGATAAAACCTATGAAATGTAGAACATTTTAGTTCTCTGTTTATGAAAGTAGTAACGCTGCTACTTCTGCCCTGGCAGATGGTCCCGCTTCCAGACCTCCTCTAGAAAAGGCAGACTGACTGCTTATGAAAATATGCCAACCTCAGATCCATATCATAGCTTATCTGTGTGAAAACACAGAAACCTTCACCAGAGGCCCAAACCTGCCAAATGCTGAAGGCCTTGCCATCTCACTGACAGCTGATCATATTCTGGGAAATGGCTAAAACTTCCAGTGACACAGTGAATTACCCCCACTGCCTTTTCCCTCATGTCTTTTCAACACCCTCGCTTTATGCAGCATTTGACAGCCTTCTACTGCTCCCAACTCCAGTAACAACCTGTCTGTCTCTCCAGTAGCTGATTTTCTACAGCCTGTGTCTACCTTGGGAGAAAGACCTTGAAATTTAACAGCCAGCTACTGACATGATTTGGATGGTCCTGTCAGCAAAATAAAGTCCATCTCGTTTGCTTTGCCCAGCTGCATCATCTGGTCTAACATCACATACTGCCTGTCCTTGCAGATAGAGTAGAGAACAGTCCATCATAGAATTGTATACATTTTAATAGCCAGTCATAGCTCCACAGTGTTACACAAAATTTCTTACCCACTAATAACAGCTCACCAGATTTCAGCAACACCTCCATGCACCAGCAATGAAAAGAATAGCTGTTTCTTAGCAGTTTGAGCCAGTGCCTCTGTTTTCATACTGCAGGCAACTATGCAAACACTAGCCCACCCTAGAGAAATTTGGGGAACACTGGAAACCTCACGGCTTTTCACAGTGCTTCAGCACAATGCTGTTTCACTCAGCCCTTTCTGTCATTTGATACAGGGTAAACATTCAGCACTCAGTGGCCTCCACACATGCATTTCCACCTGTGTGGCAGGCCAGGGCTTGCCTGCTGGTTTGTAACATAAAACATGTGGGAATACTGAGAGTCTCAAGAGGTCTGTCTTACACTTCCTGTTCTTTATTTACCTTGCTGTGTTCGGTTTGTTTTTCCATTTATATTTAGCACAGATAAAAGCGGGGCAACCAAGCTCATGTGTCTTAATGAAATAATAGGAAGAAGCCATCAAAAGGCAGAATACAGGACCTCCACCCCACGAACAAAGGACTAAACTTTAATCCAGCTTTGAACCATAAAACATACAATCAAGTTCTTTTTTCCAAGCTCCCATAAGCAGGTGAAAATCACTCACGAATTCACTCCTCACAGGTTCAATAGGTTTGTTATTTTCAGTCAAAGTGTTGGGGAATGGCATCATTAGGAGACCACTTTGGTCACACCATGCAAAATCCTGCTCTTGGGGCCAGGCAATTGCAGGGTGCCCCTTGCACAGGATGCAAGGCAAAGCTACCTGCCAGCACCACATCAGTACATTCAGAGCCAGGATCAGGACGTGCTCCCATTCAGCATGTCCAAATGCAGTTTGGCAGGACTATTAAAGGACCTTTGTCTGTGTTTGAACAATCTGTGTGTTCATTACTTCATGACTCTATCCACATGTAAGGCCACGCTGCCTTCCACCATGCTCTGTCTCCTCCATCCCACCAGTCCCAGATGGTGAACAGACAAATTAAAAGCCTGGAGGTTTTGAAAAATTGCACAACAGAAGGCTGGACTTGTACATTTAAAAAGCACCTCAGCAAGTTAGCACAGCTCCATACATAGCTCCTGCTGAAAGTCAACCAAACACATGCATCGGAATGACTGGGACACTTGGAAAGATCGTAAGTGTCTAAAACTTCAAAATAAAGGGGATACAATTTAAAAAAAAAAAAATCATAACTCTGCTAACTTTTAGACAAGTTCTAAAAATACTGGAATAGCAGTGAAAGAGCAAGGGAGTAGAACAGAAGGAAAGATATTTCTCAATTCAGGGATACAATGGCCTAGAGATACCACCTGAATGCTCCTAGCTATTGTCCATAAAACAAAAAACACCAAGAAGACAATATTTGATTTACTTCCACTATTGCGACAATGAAGCTTTGGAACCATATGTTCATCTTCCCAAAATAAGCTCAGTGGTCTGGCAGCACTTCAAGACTGGATCCATAAATGTCAGTGTGAACGTGTATTCGTGTAAGGATGATAGATAAGAGGCACTCATTTTGGGGACCCAACATGTGAGTACCCATCAGGAATCGATACCAGCTTGTGACACTGTAGCTCTCTCCCATAATTATAAATCACTGTTTAATACATCAGCCAGCCAGCCCTGGGTGAAAGCAGAGCCAGGTTGTCAGTGAGATATTGCAGATTGGATCAAAGCCTAAGGCTTTCACAAGCCCCAGGTTTACAATGCTCTACCCTGGGCTGGAGTGAGTGTACATCCCTGAAAAGGGGATGGAACCGAGATGTTATAAGGCACAGAAACCACAACAGTGGCTGCTGAGTGGAAGAGGGGACAAAAGCCCCCACAGCAATGCTTCCTCTGGTATACATCACCTTGTGATGTATGTCTACCATGACAAAAATCAAGTGTATTTTTTCAGAGCACAATTTTGTGCATTGGCTGTAGGCCATAGTCATCTCAGGAATAATTTCTTTATATCTTGTTACTATTTCTTTATATAAGAGCAGAACTGTGAACCTTTCATCAACAAAGGACTTTGTTAGACAAGGCACAAGGGGAATACACAATGAAGGACTATCATTAGCTTATAGCCGAACATGGGACTACACGGGCTGTGACAATCCCAGGCAACAATGACGGGACAGTAGACGACAACAATTGCATACCATGCCCAGAATTAATAAGACACAGAGCAAAGTGGCTTTCCTGAACCTCGTCATGCTTTTTAGTGAAGCTAACACTTTTCAAGATGTTGTTCCCTGCTTGGGAGCTGGGGCTGGCACAGTGACTGCTTGGGGAAGCATCATAAAGTGGAGTGGAAGATGGGACTGTGGGGATTTGCTTTGAACCCCTGAGTCACGCTACACTTGGCTCAGGTCAATGACTCATCCTAGTCGATGCTAAAGTCATTCATGATTATTTTTTTTCTTAAACAATAAAAGTAACATTTTATGTGTCCAGAAAGGGTAATAAAAATGTAATGGAGACTCTGTGAGCCTAAATCAGAACCCAGTGAAGACAATGGAAAGAGTTTCGTGGCTTCCACACACTTTCAATCATGCCTTCTTTACTTCACTGGTTTTTCAAAATATCTTTCTAGTTTAGCAAGGAGGAAAGATCTTTTTTAAAGATCTTTTTTTTTTTTTTTTGAAAGCAATGCTTGTAGCACTAATCTCTCCTTGAAGCAGTCTCATCTGCCATGGTGCTCTTTGGAACAAGGGAAAAAATAATCATTCCTTCTTTCCTTCTTAATGCAAAATGCAGCAGTATCTTAAATCAGGGCACCAGAATACTGGAGTAACATTACCATGGGATAATTTTTAAGGGAAAAATAAATTTAAAAAAAAAAAAAAAAAAGAAAGAAAAAGAAACCCATGGGAGACAAAGCTGTAAGGATTATCCCAGGCCTGGAAGGAAGGGAAAAATTATTTAGCATAATGACAAAAACCACTTATAATCAGCAATGTTTACATGATATTAAGCATAGGATATTTCTACCTGTTTTTGGACATCACATACAATAAGCTCCCCAGAATTAAGAAAAGAGGAACATTAAGGGCTCGTGAGTACAATCAGGTCTGTCTGAGTTATCAAAGTAATTGCTTTTTATGCACTTTGTTAAGGTTGTTTGTAAGCACTTGGGGCAAAACCTCCTTTACTCTAAATAGGAAAGTTTTGCAGCAGTCTGATAAAGTTTTGCAGCACTCTGATTAATACATATGTGCTAGACGTGCCTCAGCCAAGCTTTCTACTGACATGACTATACCTTTCAGCTAAGCTATCCTTAAAAAAAAAAAAAAAAAAAAAAAAAAAAAAAGGAAATCCCTCTTTGCAAACACAAATGCCTAAATACCTGAGAAAAAGTATAGCTTTGAGAGCTTTGAGGCTTATGTCTTTCAATTTAGAGTAGAGCTGCCAAATTCATAATTGAGTAGAGCTGTATATTACCAACATCTTTCTCTATTCAGACAGTCTCATGTTGCTACAACCCAGGTATTTTCAAGCACAGACAGAATTTCATGAAGACATTTTCAGAAGTGCAAAGCAGTAATTAGTATTTAACAAAGAGTAACGAAGGAAAGGTGCCTGTATCAAGTTTCAGAAGTGTTTCTTGGCCAACAGGACAGAGTAACGCATGCAGTTCCAAGATGTGGCTTTGTCATGATCATGGTTCTTTATATGTGTACTGCAGAATTTCTCTTATGCACGTGTTCATAGAATCATAGAATCACTGAATATCCTGAGTTGGAAGGGATCCATAAGGATCATCGAGTCCAACTCCTGGCACCAATCAGGTCTACCCAAAAATTCAGACCATAATGCACAGGTTACATCTTTCTCCTTATGACTCTGAGAGAACATAATGTGATTTAGCTAATATTAACTATTATTAACTTGTTGTATTATATTCCTTATTCATCTAGGTCAAGGCAATCTTGGGTTAACAACTTCATAATTAATATGTAACATCGATATACATAATGGGGATCAGCCCCAGCATCTGACCCAGCCTTGAGTCCTTGACTCTGGCTGGCAGCCTTCCAAAGGACTATTCCCTTTTCTTCAAGACATGTCTCAGTTTCTTTCTTTAAAGCTGGGTTTAGCGGGGCAGCTTTCCAGTCTGTGTGGCTTCCCTTCTGGACCTTTTTCAAAACAGCCCTTTAGTCCCTTGCTCTGTGGTTTCTTTCACATTTGAGACAAGCGCTATGCTAAAACCCACATGCTAGAGTCTGGGATTAAAAATAGCTGCCGCAGGCTGGTGAGCATGAAGCAACCATTCATAGGGCACAATGGCCATCGCTGCAGCCTGCACCAAGTTCTCAGCCCGTGAAGAGCGGCACAGCCCCATCAGCAGGCATGGTGCTGTGTGCCAATGCCTGTCCCAGACAGTCTCAGCCCTTTTGTCTCTTCCCATCCAACTTGCAGAACCTGCAGAGTACCTCTGCTCTTCCAGAGGAGAGCCACAGCACATCCAGAAACATCTCAGGGGCTTGTGTTTAGTAACCACCAGCAAATGTCTAGGTTGAGCTCCTAGAGCCAGTGTTAAACACTGGATTGCAATAGGCATAATCTGATACTGCCATGTATTTCACAAGATCCCCATGAAACTCTGCAACATGCTATTACATATGAATAGTTCCTGCAAATTTATAGAAATGTCTATAATTACTAACAGTTGATATGCAAAAGAACAAAATTCTTTCTTCCAGATTGGCCATAAATATTAGTTTGAGGTTGCAAAGCCTTTAACACACCTTAAACCCTTCAATTTTCCTCACAGGATTGTTTCAGAGCAATGGTTTCCCTATTTGTGCCATGTACACATCCCACCTCTGTACAGCTAGGCCTCCTCTATGTACTTCTTACCCCATCCTCTGGCCAGGGCTCACCCTCTTTCTCCCCATTACTTCTCCCTATGCCCTACTTCAGAAATCATGAACTCCAGTAATCCTCAGTCCCTCGATCTGAGACCCTTTTGCCATGACTTTTTGTCAGTGTACAGTTTAAAACAGGAATACAGCTCTGCCAAACCAGAATAAGATCATTTTAGATTAATTTTATGATTGAGCTAAAGCAACAGCAAAAAGTCCAGTTGGGCTAAAGGGTGAAACTGGAAAAGGCACAAACCCTTTGGTTGGTAGGGACTTACCAATGGCTGCAGTAAGTGCAAGATCAAATCTCAGGTACTAAGTAGGCAAATACATATGCAGTCTGAGTTTCCAGCCTGCTGAGCAGCCAACAAGTCCAGCTGAGAGCAACACAAACTATCAAATACCCAGCCAGTTTTGAACTTTAAGCCTTCTGAATCAGTCTCACACCATTTGACCCAGTTATTTATATACCTAAATATAAACTTTATGTGTGTGTGTGCATACATATATATATATATGTATAGATAATAATTTATGTTCATTTTCACAATTGTTAACACGGAAATAAGATCAAGGGAAGATAAATTAGATTTCCTTTTGACTTAATTGAGATACTACTCCTTCACGCAGAATGTTTTTTCCTATATCTGATTCATTTCCAATACTCAAAAGCCTCGGAAAGCTAAATATTGAGGTATCACAGAAGAAATGATTTTAAGACAAGTAACATATAATTTCCCCAATATAAAATTTAAATTATTCTTGTGATAGCGGTTGTCATGGAATTATAGAAACCTTGGCTTGAAGGAACCAATGGTGATCCCTAATCCAGCACTCCATAAAGCACAGTTACCACTAATGCTAGGTCAGATCTATCATGGCTTTGCCTGACCAAGGCTTCAAAACCTCCAAGGATGATGACTCCCAGGGTCCCTGCTCCAGTGCTGCACTCACATCCTAGAATATGCTCACATCCTAGAAACAATAAGGTTGGAAAAGACCTCCAAAATCATCTGGTCCAATCTGAATTTCCCAAAAGCAATTGTGAGCACTGCCTGCCATTACTCCTTCTGCCATATCAGAGAATGGTTTGGTTCTGTCATCTCTGTAACTCCCCATGCTCTTTTGGCTGCTCGGTGATCTCTTGAAGCCACCTCTTCCCCAGAACAAAGAAGTCCAGTTCTCATGGGTCCCAGCCTCTCCTCGAGGCTTCTGAGCTCCTCGGGTGCTCTGAGCTAGAGTCTCTCCAATTCATCCACAACCCTCTTGAGCTGGGGAGCCCACAACTGGGCATCCAGAGATAAAAAAGTGGAGCAAGGATTCCCCTTGATCTCAGCCACATCACCTCTACTGGAACCCAGTGAGCAGTTTTGCTTGTTGTATAAGTGCATTTTTGGCAAATTTATTCAGCTCAGTGTCGATTACAGCCCGGGGCCCTTTCTGGCAGGGTGGCTTTTCAGCCAGTCCAGTCCCTGGTTCTGCTGATGCAGGTTATTCTGCTCCACGTGCAGAACTTCACAGCCCTCTTTGTTGAACCTTGTAAGGCTTCTGTTAGGCCAATCCTCATAATTCTTTGCAGTCCTTCAGGGCTGAATCTTTTCCATTTAGCACTTTGATCCCTCTGTCTAATTTAGTACTACCTCCATGTTCGATGTGTGCTTTTTCTCCTCATCTGTTGCTGAAAATATGACCAGCACCAATGTCAGTATGAATCCCTGAGCTACTTCTGCCAGCCCCTGGGCTGCTTCGCTTCTTATTCACCGAATGGACTTGGAGCCATTTGTTAATACCCTTTGACCCGATGGTCCACACAAATTTTAACCCACCTAACAATCAATTTTCCATCTGGAAAAGGGTAGACCTCCTTTTCCCTTTGCCTCATTCTCTTTGCAGCTTTTCTTAGAGACAGAGCAAAAGAAGGTTTTCAGTAATATGATGCTATGCATTTTAATCAAAATCATTGGTTTCTAGAATCCCAGAACTGAAGAATTTTGAAGATAAGAGCATGGTGAAAATTGATGCTTTTGTCACTGCATTAAGTTGCATCCACTGAGGTCGTCTTGGACTAAAGCTAGGAAACATCTTTAACATTTTATATAGAGGAGGGAGTTGGCAACTCAGAGGCTAAGAAGAGCCAATCCTCCTGGCCCCACATGCTACACAGCAACAGCCTAACCTGGCCGGGAGCCATCAGGCACAAACCACAATACACAGCCCTGCAGAAGTCAAACCTCTGGGAGGAGGTCATAGGCAGGAGGCACCAGGACCCTGTCGGAGACCCACCACTCCATTAGAGAGCAGAACTTTCTTCCAGCTGGCTTCCAGGGGGAGCTGGCAACATCTCACTTCAGTTAGGCAACTTTCTGATTTTGTTGCTGAAATCTTTGTCCCTCATTTTTAACCAATATCTCTAACAGAATATCTCTGTTCACTCAACTTCATTTTTACAATGAGATAATAAACTTCTGGGGGCAAAGCCATGCCTTTCAGTCTCTACTGCATTAAACATAAAATAATAGTGCGTGACTGTTCTTTAGTGGCTTTTAAATTCTCAGGAAATGAGCACTCCATGAGCAGGTAGGGTGGGGGGTTTTGATGACAACTTATGAATCAGACAAAACACAAGGGAAACAAAGGGAAAGAGAGAAAATTCTCCACCTAATCTGTTCATAAACAGATTGTCAGAATGTGCTTCTGCTGAAGCCAACTATTTTAACATTCAAATGACTGGGCACCAATCTGGTTCCAGTGTAAACTGACTGCATGAGTACCCCTGTGAGGTGAAACGTGGAGGACAGTACCAAGGGACCAGCACTGCCTCTCCCACAGCCACCACCCAGGTGAAGGCAAATGAGTCTTCAGGAAGCGTCTTTGTACCTTGTTCTGCTCACATAAACAAGGTTCCCTAAAGCAAACGCCAAAAAGGCTGTTAGTCATAGAAGCCATTATTTCCCAAAGCAAAATGACTGAATTCAGAACATTTTTCTTTCTCTGCAGACAGGCTTTAGAGAGAGGGTATATTGTCCCCATGCTATGGCTGGGAAAGGTGCTCTGAAGCATTAAAGTGGCCTTGATAGGCCATAGACATTTAAAGATTATAATTCTAAACCAAGAATAATAGCAACAGAAAGAAAACCCATTTAAAGGTCTGGCTGCTAATCTTCAAAATGAAAAAGGGGCAACACTACTTCCTTCAGGACTTGAGGACCCTGCAAGTGACTTCACTGATGTGGGGGAACAGAGAGGGAGGAACCTTCATATTTTTGCAGTTTGTTGCTGAACCTTCAGTGAGCCAATGTGGGCTGGGACCCTCATGGGGGGCAGCTGTGGAGGGGCTCAGAACCATCCTGAGGTACCTGGAGGCATCTCTGAGCCCAATCCTGTGGCTCCCCAAGCATTATCCACATCATGCCAGGCATCCACGAGACCCACAGGCTTCATCTCATTGTAAAACAACACTTAAAATGGGAAATGGCACCAATGTTAGCTAGTGATCTGCAGGCTGACATTCAGTCCAGGCTGTCTTTATTAGTCAGCGCTGCAGCATGTCTGCATAAAACAGTAGAAGCTCACTGCTATGGAATATTAAAATTAAGAAAACATTCTCCCCAGGATTCCTCCAGGGATAAATAATCTAGGTTTAACCGAAATGCAGTGAGGGCCTGATCCTACACCACCTTCTCAGGCTACCAGAAGTCACTGAGAGTTTTCACCTCATGCAGCATAAAAGCACAGCTTCTTACTTTCCCCTCCTCCTTTGGTATGTTACTAGAGCCTGTTTTTCTGTAAGTACTCATACATTTCATTTTCATTCATGCCCATCCATGAGCAAAAAGATGCAGAGAACAGTTCATGAGAAGACATGAATACAAAAATCACTTTGCTGTGGCTTCAGAGGTGAAAAATTAAAGCCTCCCTTTGGGAAATTTTCATGGTGATTATTGTTATAATAAACTATTAAGTGATGGAGTGGTTACATGAGACCTATGGAGACAGAATCCATCTGTCAGATTGCAAGCTAAAACGGTGCTTTTTTTCAAACGTAAATGTGTCTTCATGGGCACTGAGCTCCTAGCATCCCCAAGGTGCAATAACCACGTGATTTATGGTAGCACAGTGCTGCTCACAGCATAGACTTTGTTGACATTTGAGATCAACTGTACAAAGAAAAGTTCTTCTAACATAAATTGAAAATAGTGTTAAAAAGAGATGCCAAAATTGACAGCATGTATAATTCCTACAGTTCTGCCTGATCTTTCACAGCATAGAAGGGACCTTAATGATTATGACAGAATTTTTCAGATAAATAATTTGATTTGTTCTGTAAATCAGCTCTCATAGCTCATAATCCCTCAGATACCTCTCAGATGAGAGACCTCCCAGCAGCAGAGCTGTGCTTTTGTTTGCCCTCCCATTTGAACTGACAGCCTGGCCAAGAGTTAGTACTAAAATGGAAACAAGAAGATCTTATTTCCAGTCTAATGGGAAAGTATTTCACAATGTGATAAGAATAAAATAATAGAAATATCATGGGCTTCTTAAGTCTTGTAATTCCCTTAAACCCTTCTGCAATTGTGTAGTAGACATACAGTTATATTTTAATCTTTCCAGGGATTTGGAAATCTCCAGAAAAGATAAAAATAATAATAGTAATAAAAAATACAGCTTGTTACACTTGAATCAGCTTTCCTTTTTCCTCACTTTGACTTATGTTTGGACAACACTCTACTGTTCACTGAAGAGGAGGGCACCACAAGGACAACATGAAGCTGATGATGTTTTTATTGGCACACACAGTACGAAATGAGGAGCAGAATCTGCCCTTTTGATGGCTGGTACTGGCATGAAAAAGGACATTTTTCCTTTTTTAATTGAAATAATTAAGATCAGTCATCCAATGCCAAGTCTGATGATATAGAGCAGGAAACAGTGCTCCCCACCTGCTGCCAGCATGACACAGCTCTGCACGAGAGGTGGCCCAGTCACTCCTGATTGTTTCATAGAGGGAAGCATCAGTCAGGACAATTGCCTGCAGGAAGGTGCAAGAAATTATGCAAGGCCAAAAAAAAAAAGTGTTTGCATTTCACTTCATCACAGCTGAGCTAGGTCTCTAAAAGAACACCAATAGCAATCTTTTTTTTCTGTTTTTATCAGCACTGATGCTAGTTGGGCAATTAGCACAGAGGAAATGATGAGAGCCACCAGAAAGAAAACCAGCGTGGTTTCTCTTTAAGTGGCAATTACAAACGCATTACATTAAGGATACTACATCCAGTTGCTGCTGCCTCTGGGCTATTTGCAGCCAGCTTTCAACCTGTATTACCTGTGTTTTAGTGCGTGACCTCCCACCAGCTGCCTTCCCAGAGCCTTCGATTACCTCACACAAGAGGCACTTGGGACCACCACCTGTGGTGAGATAAAGTAAAGGTTAGACGGATTTTTAGTCTCATGCTGCTGCCTGGAAACACTATGATCAATGGAGTGGATTAAATCTACTCCAGGGAGTGCAGAAGATGCTCCAGGGTTGATTGTTCACCCTTCTCTGAGTAATGTTGGCCAAATTCTGCATACAATTGCCTTGTGTTTGTCTCTGATGGACACCTGGCTCCTGCCAGCCACATGTGAGCTCATCCTGGTGGCAGGGACCCAGCAGGATCACTCATATTTCTGGATAGCTGAGCATCAGCCAGGACTCATTTTAGCCTGCAAGCCTGAAAAAAATACCTGCCTCTCACTTAAATGTTCCTTCCAGCTATGTGTGAGGGTCATAAATTATCCTGAGAGGTCAGTGTTGAAACAAGACTTTTTTAAAACTGCGTTTTTTTGAAAAGACCTTTTTTTTTTTCACTGTTAGTACCTTCTGTGCCTGAATATGTAACAGGGAGGAATAATCACCCTACGTCGCTTGAAGCTTCTCCTGGTTTTATGTTGCTGAGTGCTGCTTTTTTTACAAGTGAACCGATAGATCTATTGTTGTGAGCTGTGCCAACAGCTTGCAGAAACATTCACAGTGTGGGCTGCACACTATTATCAGCTGCCACAGCAAAACCATGCAAAGGTCTTCCCTGAGGGAGCTCAGAAAATCAAACTGCGTGATTTTGGGTTCTTATTGTGTGGAGTTTTTTAAACTTTTATAAGGAAACAAAACGACATTGTAAAACAGAGTCGTTCTTACTGAACCCCAGCAAAGCCCCATTTTTGGAACAGCTCCCAAAAATATCTCATCAGATGCGGAAAGAAAAAAAAAATAATTGTTAAACGTATCAACCCAGGACTGTGTAGCACTGATCTCCTTTCCACAAACTGGATTTTCCAAGCATGTTGTGAAACTGCAGGTGGATATGATGGGGTCCTGATGAACTGCTAATCCAGATGCCATTAACAGAGGCCATTCTGGGAGCCCCCTCTCCTTGCTGTGGACTCCATAAGGTGGCTGCACACCTGGGAATTCCCATTCATTCTCTATTCACACCAATTTTAGACTTTGTATTGAAATTATCTGAAAAAAAAAAATAGGTGTAGAATTAAATAGTATTTTCTGACATTAAAAAAAAAAAAAAAAAAAAAAAAAAGTTAGTGCAAATTCATCTGGGAGATAAAACTAAGTGACAATGTATTTAAGAGACTCAGCAGAGCCTAACTTGCAGTAAAAGGGAAGAGAATGAAGTGCCTGAATTTAAAATAGTTCTCTGTGTGAATTTAAAATAATTTCCTGTAGTCCATTGTTCCAATAGGAGTTTTTGAAGAGCAGCAGTTTGATTATTAGGACAAAAAGATGAGGAAGAAAGCTTATACCACTGAGCTAAAGCAAAGAAATCTGAACTACAAACAGCAAACAGCTATCTTTTTTTATTAAGTGAGGGAGCAGTATACCAATGCTTTCCTCAATGTCAAAGAATCTTGGTATCCCAGAAAAATTTTTATTCTCTACCATTACAGAGGAGGGATTCTTAACTCTAATTTTTCTTTCATGAAAAATGAGTACTAAATCCAAACCTAATCTGAAAAATGCACATCTAGACACACTCAGAGGTGAAAACCAAAATGAATGAAGAAAACATAGACATTTCTCCAGAAGCAGAAGGAAAGCTCTTCAGTCGACTGAAATGTTGCTCTGCAAATTTGCTTAGACAAGATTTCCCATGATTTGTATTTTCCTAAAAGTGCATATCTGCCAGTGACATGTAGGAACATGACATACCACATCTTCTATACACTTTCTATATCCCTAACAGGTGGAACATTCTCTACGTGTATTTGTTCTTCCCTGTCTGACTATGCTTCCTGCATATTTTGTGTTCGGAATGTCTAGGGCACTTCAAAGCCAGAGAAAAGGAGATTTTTTTGTTCCTTTTTGCTTCCTGTGACATGATTTGCCGATAGTTTTTCCTTCTCTGCAAAGCGGACTCCTCCCTTTTGAATTGAGAAAACACAGCTGTTCATCCTGCCGAACTGTGAATATCAAGGCATGCAAGCTAGTGGATGAACTTTAAACCAAAAAAGTAAGAAATATAGAGAAACGTGTATTTCAAAATGTGTGTTATACCTGAACATTCTCTTTTTTATTCCAAGTTCAAAATCTCAGCTTTTATGTTTTTGTTCATTCTCAGTTCCAGTGAACATAAACTTACACACGCACAAATTCTGTCTTCAAACAGCACATGGATATAGATATTCTTGCTATCTTCATTACTACTTTATTTCCTTTTATTCTCTTGTGTCTGCAATTCCTTGCTCCTTGTCATATGCTTTCTTGTATAACTTTTCCCCTACACCCAAGGGAATTGTGTATCCTTTCCTACTGCTGCCCTGGATCTCTCTCATTCCTTCTGGCCGGCCATCCAATCTGCTTTTTCTTCAAATCAACATCTCTTTTCCTTCAAGGAAAATCACACTGTACCTGGCTGTTCTTTTGACAATTCGAGGTTTTTTGGCTTTTTGTTTTTTATCACGTGCTCTTAGCCAACATGGTTTGAGGAAACCAGTCTTCCTAAATGGCTATTTTCTGTTCCCTCCCTCTCTCAAGCAATTGGGATTCAGAAGCTGCTGTTCTTTCTATTTTTGCACAACTTTTACCTTTTTATTTTTTTTCTCTATTTGCTCCTACTTTTTCTTCCTAACTGTCCCCATGCAGTTTCACTGTATCAAAAAATGAGTCTTTCCAGTTGTGTGTTACTGACTGTAAAGACAATATGATTGACAAAATTAATTGCACTTTCAGTGTCACACCCAGCTCCAGAGGTTTAGAACCTATCTGTCTCTTCTAAGTTAGTTGAGATTAATCCCACCCTGGTTGTGAAAAACCTTTGTGAGTGAGAGGATAATTGTTTACAGCATTATGTACCTTGCTCTGTTTACAGGATACCTATGGCTCAGGTCATAAGGGCTATATCATTTAAAGGCATATTAATGGATTTCTACCAGAAACTCCAAAAAAAAAAAAAATAATCTATGATCCACAGTAGCCCTTTGCACAACTCAGAAGATGTAATTAGACCATCACAACCTTCATTGGGCTATAGTCCAAGCACATGATTATGTGACTTTGCCTTTCTCATATATAAAAATAAAAATAATAATAATAAAAAAAAATGACAAAACAGCAATTTATAGAAACCTACCAGATTACTTATAAAATTGTCACCCCACTTCATATTCTTTTTCCATAAGGAAGAGAAGCTACTACACAGCACTGCCACAGATATATAACACTCATATACTCTCATGAAGAGGGGAATCTGCAAGAGGCAGAAGCAAACTGAAGAACAATCCTGTGTTGGCAGGGTGTGTACAAGATGACATTTAATGTCATTGAATAATTAAGCAACAGTGCAGATTTATTGCTGGTAATAATGACCAGCACCATGGCCCCATATCGTGCTTTTTATTTTTGGAAAAATGAAACATTATCCATCATTCTTTTCTTGCATCACACAGTTCTTGTTATTAAATACACACTTTTCAACTAAATCAGGCATAACTGTTGACATTGGCTTCAGAAATACCTCAAATTTATAGGGGAAAAAAAGAATTAATTGCATTAATTATCATTATGATTGTCTTTGCAGCTTTCAGAGAAATAAAAAGTATCAAATGTGTAAAAGATGCTCTCATCTTTTTGTATATTTGGATATTCAGCGGAGAAAGACCTGTAAGTCCTAAAGTCAATCCTTTGATATTGCAGGTAGCAATATCATATAAACCATTTCCAAAAATTCCAGCTTCATCTTAAGTCACTCAAATTTTTAAGGATTTTTCAGAGTTTGACTCATCTTGGCATTAGGAAATTTTTCAAGGTTTCCAGGACAAATATTTTCATCATATCCAATTGATTCCCATTTACTTGTCTTAAACTTAAACAGAGCTCCCCCTCCCCCTCCCCCCCACTCTTTTATATATTTATGCCATGTCCTCTTCCAAGCTCTCATTTTTTTTTATGCTGAGCAGTACAATTTATTTTAGCTTTTTTGTTGTTTGTTGTTGTTGTTGTTGTTGTTGTTGTTTTTTCCATAAGATGCCCCTTTTCTTAATTATCCTTATCCTTAGCAGTCCTCCTCTACAGCACATCTTCTCAGAATGATGAATGAAGGACCACAAAGATGATCAAAGGACTGGAGTACCTCTTCTGTGAGGAGAGGCTGAGAGAGCTGAGATTGCTCAGCCTGGAGAAAAGAAAGCTCAGAGGGGATCTTACCAATGTGTATAAATACCTGAAGGAGGGTGCAAAGATGACAGAGACATACTCTTTTCAGTGGTGCTCAATGCCAGGACAAGAGATGATGGGCACAAACTGGAACACGAGAGGTTCCGTTTGAACATCAGGAAGCAATTCTGTACTGAGCAGGTGACTGAGCACTGGAAACAGTTTCCCAGAGAGGTTTTATAGTCTCTCTCCTTTGGAGATCTTCAAATCCACCACAACATGGACCTGGGCAACATACTCTAGGTGTCCCTGCTTGAGCAAGGGTTTGGAACACGTGACCTCCAGAGGTCCCTTCCAACCTCCACCATTCTATGAATCTGTGAGTCTATCAATTTACACAGCCACTGCACACCTTTGACAAACCCATGCTGCATTTTCTCACATCCACGGTCTGTTAGAGATTTAGCTCATTAGTAGCTCCAATTATACTTTCATTCAAAATCTCATCTTGAAGCTTCTCTTATTTTCTTTCCCATTGGCTGCTATGCCACTACTTCAGTCAGTACTACAGCTTGTACTGAAACGTGAATCAAAGTATTAATTTGATCTTGATGTCACATTTTATTATCCTTAACCATTATAAATTTCTCACTGTGCACCATTTCTTTTCTTACATGACTCAAGAGCCTTCTGTTATTTGTTCTAACATCTTTTGCTAGGTCTATCTCGACCTGGCATTTGGCAGTTTGCACTTCATTCCTCCACATGTTGACCTCTGTGACTGCTGAGGGCCCTTTTTCCTCCCCTTGAAAACTCTCTCTCTTCTAATCTCCTTCTTGAAGCTGTTATTTATCTTACTGAACCTGGAGAGCTTCTCTCTAAGATTTTCCTCATGCTTAGAATACAAAATTCTGTCACTTCAACAAAGAAATTTGTGACCATTCACACCCTGGAATACCTGGGTCCAGCTGTCATCAGGACCACTTGTTCTCCAGTCTACACCAGGCAAATTAAGGCTTTTTATAATGCTTAACAGATATCAACACAATCCCCAGTAATCTGCATCTCCTTAACACTGTTGTGGTATCTATTCATACCTGTTGCTGTCTCTGATACCCTTCTCTTACCCTTGAGCTCCAACACAGTCACACTATCCCACGAACTTAAGTTCCAGAACAGACTGTGTCCAGAACTAATCATGTTTTATTCTATCCTTATCTTTAATTCTGATTTTGCTGAACATTTTGTTTTCTTCAATACTCAGCCAGGAATGCTGTCCTGCTTTAAATATCTTCCTAGTAAAAGCTGTACCAACTACTTGAGTATTGTGTCTTCAGTATTAATATCATCCCTTTGCAGTCAATTTCTTTATTAACTACGTAACCTTGTTCATCTAACAACCTTCCTTTTGTATTCTGTATTCTTCCCAGAAAGAGAAATGAAATTACACAAGTGTTCCCTAATCTAAATAACTTTTTACACTGGTCCTTACCTTACTGTTAGAGGGACACCATGTCTTTGATAGTCAGGTAGACTTCCTCTTTTGGAAAAAGTAATGAATGCATCTCAGTAGCAGAACAGCGCAATAACTGAGCCATCTACAGGTCTTCATTACTTTGCCATGTGTTTTATTTCTTTCCCTGGGACCTGGCAAAATTTTGCTAAAGAGTCACCATTGCTTAAAGCTCCCCACTTAGAGAGTGAAGCGGGGCACCTAAGCTCCTCTCCAGCACAGCCCTGAGTGTTATTTGCTCCTATTTCCATTACCAGTTCTGTGTTTGTTTTTTATTGCTTCCCATAGAATCCTTTTTAAACTTGCAGCCACGTATTGTAGCTTCACTCCAGGCACATACACACCTCTGCATCTGCTGACAAGGTCACTTTTTTTTTTTTTTTTTTTTTTTCAATGAAGATTTCTCATTTTCATAAAACTCCTACTCCCTTTTGCTATTATGAAGTTGCAGGGCTGTTGCTTTCTTCTCTGTGACAACACGTCCCTTTTGTAGCAAGGAAAAGGAAGGCTAGTTTAGATAAAATAATACAACTAGGCCTGAAAATCTACTCTGTGATTATAAACAGCCAAATGGAAAGGGTTTCTATAAACTGCTAGAAAAGAGTCTTGGGCAATGATCATTCAGTGTCCAGGAGATCAGCAGGAGATCTTGATAGCACCACCCATTTCACCTATTTGATTCCCATTGAAAGAAATCTGAAATACTGATTTGGGGTAAGGCTAAGAGATCCCTGTTAATCATAACTGGCATTTAGGAACCCTAAAGGCAAGGAGATCTCTCCAAAGGCAGGGTTTGTTCTTCATTTGTCTTTGTTCCAGATTAATCTCCCTTGTTCCAGTACATTCCTTCTCTGATGCTTCTTTTTTCCTATGTTGTCTATATTTCTATGTTGTCAGTATTTTCTGTATTGTTTCCTCTGCTGTCTCACTTCCTTTCCCTCCTCCATTTTGTCCTATTATCTGTTCACTCATCTTTTTCATGAGCATCTTGTGCCCCCTGACACTTACTTCTACCATATGTACTTGCAGAAAAGAAACATGAAAAGGCCTTCCAAGTTCTTGATTTTCTAGCATCATTCACAGACACTTCATAAAACCAGTCTAGCCTACTTTATGATATGGATTAGCCTTACCGCTTGAGTCATTCATTTTGATTCATAAGATATCTGTGAAATGATGAGAAATAGAGAACTCGTATTCACTCCATCTCATACTTTGTTTTAGCATCATTCCCTGAGAAACAATCTCATTTATAGATGCATATTTCCTCAACAGCTACTGTCATTTTTGTCACTTTGCATATCATACACCAAAGCTGCACTTCTGGTAATAACAGTCATACTAGACTGCAGGGATTTTAACTTTGAAGGATATTTAAGTCATTGCACCACATCACCCTTCCCTCCTGCAGTGCACAGCTATGAATACAGAGCTGCACACACTTGATGAATAATCGTGGGGAATTTTAAAGGGGTGTGACTCTGAAGTTTAAGAAGCTGAGGTTTTAAACAATCTCTAAGGTGTCTCTAAGATTTAAACATCCACAGAATTCTACTAAACTGCTCCAAAACTGGAAGTTCATTTTTAACTTTGGCGACTATTGTATCTTCATTTGAGTCCATGAGTTATTTAGGACAGTACGAACAGTCTTCATTGTAGCCTCTTATGTTTTACTATATTCTTGAAGTGTAATAACATTTAACTTTTCTACATCTATATACTGCTTTCATGTGTAGATGAACAGAAGACTATCAGGAAGCACAGTCTGTATTTTGGATGATTTCATGTCCTGCTTTGTCATCATTTTTCCATGCTACGACATTACCCAAAGCAATAATAAGGCAGCATTTTAATTCTGTAACAAAATCAATATAAAATATGGTTATTTCTCTGTGCAAAACAAAACAAAACAAAAAAAAAAAAAAAAAAAAACACCTTGGCACTAGAAAATACAAACACAAAACTGATAGAAGTACAATTTCCCTAATATACCAACTACCCTTCTCACAAGCAAGAAATCCTCCTCCAGCACACAACCTGCTGCCATATTTTGATGAAAACTTCAACATAGCAACCTGATTTAAAAGTTAATTCGAACAGTGCTATTAGAGCACTTTGGCTAAAAACAGTGGTTTCATTTTTCAATTCTCCTATAGCTGCCACTGACAAAGTAATAAATAAATACATAAATAATGAAAGCTTTTAAGAATTACAGAATTAAGAATCACATTTTTAATGACACAGCAATATTCTTACCAATATTCCCTGGATAAATTAACATGAAATAAGAACCTCCCCTCCTTCTTCCATTTCTCTTCACTTGACACCTCTTCAGGATGCTGATTTCATAATCTGGCTGTGGTTTCTTAATCATGTCTTTTGTTTACTTAAAACAGCAAAGTAAAGATGCACAGGGAATGGGAGACACCAGTGTAAAGATCTAGATTAGCACTGTCGTCCCTTTCAATCTAATTGTCTAGGAATATCAAGGAAAAAGTGAAAAGGAAAAAACTACTCCCAGCAAGCACTCTAACATTCTGATGAGCATAACTGCCAACATTTCCAAACAAATAGAGTCAGTTTTTCTGTTCTGCCCTGGAAAAGCTCATAAAACTGTTATTTGTTTGTGCAGTGAATAGCTCTAGTGACCTGAAGCATTAAGCTGTTCCATTTTCATAGAATCATAGAATCCTAGAATCATTAAGGTTGGAAAAGCCCTCCAAGATCATCTGGTCCAACCATCCCCCTACCACCAATGTCACCCACTAAACCCTGTCCCTAAGCACCACGTCCAGCTTTTCCTTGAACACCCCCAGGGACGGTGACTCCACCACCTCCCTGGGCAACCCGTCCCAATGCCTGACTGCTCTTTCTGAGAATAAATGTCTCCTCATTTCCAACCTGAAATTTTGCTGCATGAAGGCTTAGTGAAGATGTCAGCTGTAGGAATGTCCCTCTCTTCCCAGTGCCAGAGAAAATGTAATAGGGAAAACACTGAGCTCATACATTCACCCAAGGCACTGGTTAACTTACTTTGTGGCTGTTGTATAACAAGGCTGTTGTATATCAAGTCCAGCAGAGATGTGGTAGGGAAAACCTACAAGGAACTGCTGAGATGGCTCCGAAATTCTGTCTCCCTTCAGTTGCTTTTTCTCATCCTCCAAACTTTCTACTTACAAGAATTTTTACAATCTTCTCCTTTCCACTTCAACATCGCCTTTTTATCTAGAACATCCTATAGAACTATATTTGTTGATACTTTCTATGGGAGGTTTGTGGTGCCACTTTACTGCTGACCAAAGTGACAGGGCTGCAACTCAGACAAATTAGGAAATTCCACACATACAAAAATAAAGAGATTGATAGGATAAATTTGGTAAGAAAGGACATCTGGATATCATTTAGTCCAAACCCCTGCTAAAAGGAGGGCTAACTTTAAACTTGGATTCAGAGCCCTCACCAGTCAAGTTCTGAATATCTCTAAAGGATGGAAAACCCACAGTCTCTCTAGGCAGCCTATCTCTCCCAAAGCCACCACATACTTGCAGTCATTCTCCTTCAGGATCTGTATATTTCCATCTGACACTTTCGAGAATCTCTCATGGCTTGTTGCCATGCTGGTGATCCTAGTTAAAATAGCTCTTCAGCCCTTGAAAGTGCACCACCATCTGAGATATTGGAAAAGAGAAACAGAAGCTGGACCAAGAATCTGTAGTTTCTGCCTTCAAGCAGGCAGTCACATGTTACAACCTTCCTGCTGCCTGGCTGGGACATAGGTTTTGTAAACCTGTGGAAAACTCACAGTGCAGCAGAATATTGTGGCAGTCTATAAGCTCAGCCTTGATGAATCAAATCTCTAGCTTTCTTCTATTAAATATTTTCTAGTGGAATCCTATCAAAAAAAAAAGAATTTTGATAGAATTTCAAAAACATTGCTGCATGCATTCAATTTGTAGCAAGGCATGATGCTTTCTTGCTGTACCAAAACCCCACTAGCTCTGTCCATGAAGAAATCACAGCAGGTCATAAAGCCTTAGGCAGATTAGAGTCGCTGGATGAGCTGGTTAGAACAGGCTTCTAATTTGTACCACAGTCCACAGTGAGTTCTCTTCATACCAATGAAAAGCTGTTAGGATAATACAGGAAAATGTACAGCACTCATGCAGCTAATAGAAGAACATAAGGAAAACTGAGAAAAAAAAAAAAAAAAAAATGATGCTCTGAAAATGGCGGTGATTTCCTGGTATCCTTGTTGGAAAAGAACTGAAATGAAACAATTCTAGGCCAAGATTTTAGCAGGAGCTTAGCATCAGACTCGTGACACTGACATCAACCCCCCCAGCTGAAATATGCCTACTTATTTGAATGCATGAAATAAAATAAAATAGCAGCATGACCAGGATTATTAAAAATAGAAACTTAGCTCAGACCTCTGCCTTCAGATTCATGCATGCAGGTATAACAGCCTCATTTCCTTAAGAACCAAGCACTCAAAACCATCAACTCCAAACACCGCTGCTGGGAGCCATTCAACATTTTTTCATACTTACTTATTTATTAGCCTAAATAAAAATGTCAGAGCATAATATTAATCCCCTGATTTTTTTAAAAAAAATCTTGGCTGGTGCCTGTTTCTTTTCATTTCTATCCCAACAAAGAAATAAATCAATCCAACAATTCAAGTTTTTCTGATTATTTCAGAACTGGGAGACTATCCAGTTACAGGAGAAAACAGTTTGAAAGGCAACCCACACATGGGATCAGATGTAGGAAACCCCTGTCAGCTTCAGAAGAGGTAAAGTCTGTGTGTGTTCAGGTAAGGGAAAATACAGCAGTGTTGTTATTTTCAAAGTGCAAGCAGTGAGAAATGTGAGACTCCTTCCAAACTTCCACAAATCTTTGAAGAAT
This sequence comes from Oxyura jamaicensis, assembly GCF_011077185.1. NCBI lineage: Eukaryota > Metazoa > Chordata > Aves > Anseriformes > Anatidae > Oxyura > Oxyura jamaicensis. The sequence continues at coordinate 146,378,145 of NC_048894.1, forward strand.
GTTTTGTTTGTTTGCAGGAGTCAGCTGAAGTGCAACTGGTGCCAAAGGGAACCAGTTCTATAAGTGTGTAACAGCTCAGTGCCTTGCTCAAATGCAGCAGAAATCAAGCAGAGAGGCAGACAGGAGACCAGATGCCAACTGGAAGCAGGAACCCATCCAAAACATTGCTGGAATTCATTCACTGATCGTGACGGTCCCAGCATCTCCACTGCAAATGAACTGAACTGCCAAGTGGTCATTCTCTGAAATGGCTCAGACTGCAGAAGTCATTAGATGATGCTGGCTTTATAATATCTTCTTGGAAAAATCAGAAGCTCTGTACCAGACAGAAGATATTTATGTTATTATAGAAGAGAAGGTAGAATATAACATAAGGAAAGGAAAGAATAGAGAAGAGTTAATTGTTCCCCCTATTTTATCTTTGCCTCATCATATTCTTTCTGGTATTTCTATACCTCTGTTTAGTAAAAAAAGGTCTTAACGTGCTTAATTTAATATACTCATATTCACTGATGCACTAAAGAGCTTACTGCCTGTGTTCCCACCTTAAACCTCAGCTACCCGTCCTCTTCTACTGCAACCCGTCTTCAGGAAGAAGCAGCATTTGCTGCTGCTGCTCTGGAGCTCTCCAGTCTTTACCTGCTTCTTCATTGCCAAGCAGAGGAGACCATTATTTGAGCTCTCCTTACCTTTCCTGTAGCAAGGCAAGAAGATAAAATCTAGCTCAAATGCCTCATGGGTTCAGGAATTACATAGACAGACAGTGCAATTACAAATTATTCCCCTTTGAAAGCCAAGTTAACAACTTGGAAGTGGAAGACGTAAAAAAAAAAATGAATAAATGAATAAATAAATAAATAGATAGATAGATAGATAGATAGATAGATAGATAGATAGATAAATAAATAGAATCTAGGATCTGTAAAAGTCCTCTGAGATAATCTGATAGTTTGTAAGTAGCTCCCAAGTGGTAGACAGAAGAAGAAGATTCAAGAATCTGACAGAAAGGTGACTGCATGCTGGACCTACAAAGATTTAGGTGATTTGGGAATTTTTCTGAAATACGGAGCTGGTGTGAGGGAGTTTAGGGATGTGTAAACAAAAGACTACTTTGATCCAGTCATCCCAGTAACCCTGTGTGAAGAGAAATGGAGAGCCTGCTGCTTTCAGGTGCCTAAAAAAATCAGATGATAGGTAGTTCCACTTGCACACTGAGTCCCATAAAATAAACTACAAGCAGCACTGTCCTAATGGATGGTACATTCACCCTGTAACACCAGATATGCCTGACTGGGAGACTCTTACAGAGAATCTTTCTTCACATCCTTCCCACATTTGCAGTGTGCCCCTCCAGCAGCATTTGGCACATTAAAGGTCCAAACTAACTCAAAGTCATCAAGGAGGGGACAGAAAGAACAATTTTCTTCCTTTTATAGAACTACCCAAGCAGCAAGCAAAGCCACCTGGCCCCTTTCCTGCTCTTGGACAGGTCTCCAGGCTCGCCTTTCCTACTCCTTTCATATGTACACAGTAGCCAGAATTTGTCACCTTGCAGGCATGTAATAGTTACCCATTCTCATGACACCTTCCTACGAATGTTTTTTATTTGTCTTTCTGCATTTCAAAAGATCTATAAAACATAGTCAAAGCCAGGGGGTTCTTCAGACTTTTTCTCTGAAAAATTAAAAAAATAATAAAGCGATGAGTTATGGTTATTAAAATAAGATGTAGTGCTGCCTTGCAGACAATCTCTGGCTTTGTTTTCTCAGGCACTCAGCCAACAAGAGAGGCAAAGCAATGAGCAAAACTGCAGATTGCAAAGTCTAATTTAAAGAATAATTATTATCATTATATTGCAAGACCACGTTCCCTCACTGGGACCTGCATGAGAAGTTTCAGTCTCCAACAGACATTTGGCAGTCAGGCTCAGAAGATAGGGATCTGCAAGACTCTTGCAAAAGTTACAAATTGCAAAAGAGGCAGAGTAGTGGGGGAAGATCCTGAGGTTTCAAAAGTGTGTGGAGGATGCTGAGGACCATATTATCTCCAGAGAGCGGTTGACCTGAAAATGAGAGGTGTCATTGGAGTGGGGCAGGAGTGGAGGGATGATTCATAGGGCATTTATGGAGATCATGATAGCTCATTCTCTGCCCCAGGTGAGACCCTGGCAAAATTTCTGCTAACATCAATGAAAACCCACAGCCTCTTCCTGTCAAATGCCCCTCTGCTGTCTATTTGCAAAGGGGAAGGCCTGCAAAACCAGCTACATATTACTTCTGTAAGAGATCCTGGGCCTAGGACAGGCAGATACTTACAAGCCACCACCATCCATCCTAGGTAAAGCCACACTCTTTGATGCCAGTGCCCTGACTGAAGCCCAAAGCCAATCCTGAGCAGTTCCTGTGGTGCTTGGGGATATTTAGGCATGTTAGAGGTCATCTTGAAAAGGCTGAACACTTAGCAGTGTAGAGGGCTGCCTGAAGTTAGCTGATAGCAGATATCAGGTGAAGGGCAACGCTTCAATCCCCCTCCCACTCTCTTCTCCTCCCACCCTGGGGCAGGAGCTGTTAGGGACTTGAGTACTTTTCGAGACCTTAAGGACTGTGGGCCTGATTTCCAAAGCTGTGTTATAAGCAGCAGAAATCCATTGTGAGGTAAATTTAGATATCTTGTCTACTGTAGGCAATTTCTGTCTTTACAAATGCAGCCCTAGGTGACTGAGACGTTTAAGTGACTGACACTTGCAGCCAGCATGTCTGCAGAACACGCTAAGCCCCACTGCCCACATCACAATGTTGATTTAAATTGGATTTCCTACCCTCAAAATAGCTACCCATGTGCATCAAGGACTCCCACCATCACTTGAGAGTCTGACAAAACTAATACCCGAAGATAACAAGAAGGTTACCATACAACGCAATGCAGTATAACTGTATTGAGAGACTAAGAAACCCCAAATGTAAAAATTCTCTTCCTCATCAACAGCTGATAGGAAAAAAGATAGTGTTAGCCACAGACGTCTGAAGATACCAGAAGCCACAATAAAAGCACAACAATGGTAATTATTGGATGCTAATAATAATGATGATATTAATAATAAAATGGTATGTTTTAAATGACAAGAGCCACAGCAAGTGTCCTCGAAAGTTTGCATTTTAAACTGACCAAATAAGGTTCACATTTTAAACAAAAGCACTTCAGCAAGCCTTGTCAGTGCTGCCAGGCTGAACCCAGCTCAGGCGTGCTGAAGGGAAGTGCCCCGTGACTGGGCTGCTCAGGGAAGGCCTGAGCTTTGTGGAAGTGTCCATGAGCTTTGACATATCCTTGACACATGTCTACACATCCTGCAGCACCTGGGCAGGGACAAGCATATGGCTCTGAAATCTCCCCCTGACCTCATTATCCGAGGGTCACTGGCTCGGGAGGCTCCAGCAGCTCCTGACTACCTAGGGAGGCTTTAACCCATGACTGCTCACGTGGGCCGAGACGCTGAAGACAAAGGATTCCTCTCAGACATTTAATTGAAAGCAGTTGAAGGCAGAGGCTTTGAGATTTTTGCAAGTTATGAATGAAGCTCTGTGAATGAGTGAAGCCAAAGATTTGCAGTATTGCTGTTCCACCACCAGCTGTGGCAAAGCACGCCTTGCCCACGCCACTGGCCTAGCAGGACCCCTGCCTGGCAGGAAAAAGCACGAGGGTGTCAGAGCGTTTCGCTCCTTATGGCCATTTAATCTTTGGCCTTAAATCTCCCAAAGCCATTCATTATCAGTGACTGAGAGAGGACGGAGTAGCATGCTGACGAGAAACCACAAAACCCGTGGGAAAAGAGCATGTTTTGCGAGGCCAGCTCCCATTCACATCCAAGGGGCGAGGGCTCACCTCAGGGAGCTGACAGCTGACGAGCAGCAGGCAGGGAGGGAGGAGAGCAGCCCCTATGCCCATCGCTCCTGCTGAGAGCTGCTAGCAGGGCACGTGGAGGCAAACCACAGCCGCCACCAGCAACTGGCTTTAAAGGAGAAATCTGTAGGGCAGCTGGGTGAAACAGAAGCACACGCCGGGAGCTGCGCTAGGTCACGTACACTTGTTTCCATTGGGTGGTAAAGGCGAGTTGTCACCTTCCTGTAAGGAGCAGAGCAGCCTGCTGGCTGGCTCTTGCCTCCAGTATCTCATGCCCAGTTCTTCTTCTGTCACACAAACCTAGTTGGTTTTGCAGTATTGAAGTTACTCCACACGGTGCTGTGTCAGGGCAGGCCCAGGAAAAGAGGCAGAAGTACAGATGGGCAGGCCCTCACAGGAAATAGCTGGAAGGGGCCATGCTCTGCCTACTGCCCAGTTTTACTAGCTCTCCTGACATACAACAACTGCTACCAAAGCCATAATATTTACAGAAATAGTCTCCTTTGAACAGATACAAGCATAACACTGCCATACTGCATTATGCTGCATAGATTTGCCCAAAAGATGTTTACTCGTTATGACAGAGCAGCTGCAGAGGACCTGAGCACAACAACCTGAGAAAAGTTTTCAATAAAAAACAAACAGCAAAGAAAGAAAAGCCCTAAAGCTATCACTGTAGTTAACTATATTCTCCAAACTTCACTTCCATGCTTCTAGATGAAGAAAGAAAATAATGCTGAAGGAAATGGTGAATGGTGAATAGTTTCCATAGCCTGGGCTGACAGTGGAGTCAACCAAAACATAGCACAGATCTTCCAGAAAATCATCTGAGTTACTCTGAGATACCCTATGAGTGAATGCCTCTCTCAAAAGTTAGAAATAGTTTTGCTATTAACCTCAGCTAGACCAAGGTCTTACCCAATATTTAAATTATGAAGCTCTCCTTTATTTCACTCTTTTGGATATAACATTACTTTATGTTGGCTTCTGGGCCCCACAAAATCCCATTATAATTAATCTTACTTCTACGATAACTCTGGCTCAAAGGATGCTGTCATAATGACCATGAATATAATTGCCTCACCATGCTGCAAGCTGTAGTAAATCATCAGCCACCATACAAAAGATCAAAGTAGGCTAATTAAACTGTATCCTTAGCTGTCTGCTGCAGACATTTCAAACTGCTTTGGCTCCCAGCTGGAAATCAGTGTTTCACAAGAGCTAAAGCAACTCTGAACAAAGACCAAGGAAAATATATACTTGTACTTAAACAGCTGCTTAGTCTGTCAAACTGTAATGAAATGCTGAAAAGGGAACTGGTAGATAATGAATAATACACTCAAAAACATCCATAAGACTCATCTGGCTATTGAGAAACAGGCAGGATTGTATATAAAATATTGAATGGTCTCTTGATTTTATTCATGTAGAAACAGCACACCTTCATTTTCTTAATTGGAAAAGTGCGAGAGATTAAAGTGCTTGGCAAACCTCTCTGGGTTATCCACAAATGTCACTAGTTTTCCAATGAAGGAATGGTACTGGCTTCTGAGAGCATTTATAAACTTCAGAGTGACCGCAAAGATATTAAGGAGCTGATCCTCCATACACTCCACCTAGAATAAGAAGTTGAATTGATGTTAAGGAAATTATCCTTTCCTCCCAAAGACTTTCTAAATCAACAAAAGTTTTCAGCATAAGGCCTGAATTAGGAAAAGGTAAATTAATATTTTCACCTAATTCACAAAGAGACTTGGATTTAAAAAGCTAGTTCTCTGAGCCACATCTCAAAATTTATTCCATGTCAATGCAAAATACCTGATGTTTCAGAGGAATTAAGATCAAGAACTAAAGTGTTATTTAGGCTTTTCCATGTTGAGCTGAAATCTGGCCATAATTTCTGTTAATAACCCATTTTCCTGCATGCAGAGCAGCCTCCATCACTCACAATGATCCCCTTCCTCCCCTCTACTCTTCTGATGCAGGGAGGCAAATCCTTAGGGGACTGCAGTGTTGCAGTAAGTGATGAGGAAAGAGAGTCCAGCAGGGGAGCCCAGCTCACAAAGAAAAGGAAAATGACACATTTGGGCTACAAATCTGACAAGGCATCAAAGCAGTGTTTCCAAATCAATATATTTCTGGCTTTGGCAATAATAGAAAATACACTATTTTGGGTGTTTTGTTTTTTTTTCCCTCAGGAAGTGGAATTTATAAGAAAAAAATATTTTAGAGAACACAAGTTTAAAAAGTTGTGTCAAAAAATGTTCCCATCCTGAAGATGTTGGCCAGAAAATGTGTTCTGAGTTGCACCTAAAAATGTTTAGCTGCCAAATATTCAGTATAAACCTCATCTTCTCTTCACTGTATAATGTATTTAATCTAAAAATTCTAGAGGAAGGAATCCTCTTTATAATTTTGTAAGACGTCAGCAAAACCATTTTTTGGCAAGTGGATATATGCATATATTTATTTTTACTTACGTCAGCAAAAGATTGCTTTTTGTGTTGAAAGTTGGCAGGATTCAAAATCTGCCAGTGACTTCTGCTAAAGTACACCTCTGTTTCCATGTCATAGGCAGAACTGGAAAACCTAGGGAAGAGTTACTATCCCCAGCTGATCTCAATGCTCTTAAAAATCCCTCCAGAGCTTCACCCTCAGCTATGACAGTCATGCACCAGTACAGGTTCCTGCGTGACAGATACAACATCGACATGCAAAGTTATGTGAAAAGGAGGAATCAAGTACAAGATGGGTTTTATAGGTGATCTCTGGTACTCAACAAGTGAAAGAAAAAGCAGAAGAAAAAATGGTTAGCACTGTAACCACAACTATTTCTCACAGCAGTAGGAAAAATAATGTATGAAGGCAAATAATAATTTGGGCTGTGGTTTTTTCTTCTGTTTGGTTGAGTGATTAAGCCCACACAAATATCTCAGGGTCAATCAGCCCAAATTCTTTCTTATTATTATTAGGAGTAAAGAAATTAGAAAAGTGAGCTTTGGATCAAAATGAAAAATATCATTCAGTCCAAAATAAAACATTGTTCAACTATAAGGTTATTTCACTGTTTTTTTAACACATTTTTATATAGGTTTATTTTGAAATGGAAATGCTGCCTGAAAATGGCAAGTCTGCAAACTAAATTTTCCAAACATGGAAAGAAACCTTGTTGCCATTTTCAATATCTATTTCCTCTTTCCTCTCTCCACTTTTGCCATATTCAACCCACACGGGTGGCTTCAGTCACTGGCACGGGGATTTCTCTGGCCAAACCATAAGCATCTCTGAGATGGACATCTGCAGCTCAGCAAGTCTCAGACCAGTATAAAAATGTGAAGTACCTTCAATGAATCACACCCTAGAACTACCTATTTCTCCCACCAACTATAAAAGGGAACTAAGCAACTAGCTGAGGTGACTTCCTCCACCCTGCCAATGTTTCAGGATAGGTGAGTTAAATACCATCCCTTTAGCCCACTGTTTCAAGGATAATTTGCTGTTCAGCAACAGCAGGAGTTACCCAGCTGAACTGAAGCACCTTTGAGCAGTGGCTGGCATGTATATTCTTTGTGGTCTGGGTTATTTCAGATTTATTTCCACTCCAGCCAAGTAGACCTCTTTAGTTCAGCTCTAGTTATTCTGGTTTTGGCCATGAAACAAGAGTCTTGCTCAAGTGGCTCTTGCTCTTTACACAGCATTGATAATAAGAGCTGTACTTGTTAACTGTTTGGAAGGAATATTCAAGGCTGAGATACTCAAGGCAGACTATGGTATTCAAGGGTTAGATAAGAAGAACTTTCCCAGTTATTAGGTCAACAACAACAACAACAACAACAGCAACAAAATTGTCTGTAACTGACTGAAATAACATCTAAATATTTCTCCAAGCAGGGTATCTTCACAGAATATCCTGGGAATAAATGACAAAAAAATACCCAGTATCTGCTATACTACTTTAAAATGTTCTGTCCATCCTTTCTCACCTGTCCATCCTCATGTTCCAGCCTCCAGATTTCCAGGGTGACACATAAGGTGGAAACTGTGACTAGGTTGGACCTAGGAGATAGGAAGCAGTGTCCAGAGCCAGGTGGAAATGGAAGAGCCATGTTTGAGGCCAGAGACAATGTAAGATTATGTTAATTGTTCTTCTGGGTCCAACTCTCCCAGCCCTCTGCTTTGCTTGTTAGTAGTAGTAGTAGAGGATTCTGCTAGGGAAAGTCCTGGCCACTTTCTGCAGGCCACTGCCCTTGTACCCTAACAATGTCCAGGGTCACTGGATTGGGGACAGTAGCACATACAACCTTTCCTATGCCCTTTAGGATCTGTTTTTTATAGAATCATAGAATAATCTAGGGTGGAAAAGATCTTCATGATCATCAAGTACAACCATCAACCTGACCTACCAAGTCCCATCACTAAACCACATCCCATGGCACCCAGTCAACCTGTCTCTTAAATACTTCCAGGCACGGGGACTCCAGCACTTCCCTCAGTACCTCATTATAATACTTGACCACTCTCTCCATGAAGAAATTCTTCCTACGTCCAATCTAAACCTTGCCTGGTGCAACTTGAGACCATTTCCTTGTGTACTATCACTTCTCACCTGAGAAAAGAGACCAACACTCTCCTCACTGCAACCTCCTTTCAAGTAGTTGTAGAGAGCAATGAGGTCTCCCTTCAGCCTCCTCTTCTCCTGTCTAAACAAACCCACTTTTCTCAGCTGTTCCTTGTAAGTCTTGTTTTCTGGTTCTTTTACCATCTTCATTGCTCTTCTCTGCACACACTCAAGAGAGCTCATCTATGTCTTTTTTGTGCTTGCAGATGCTACGTGCTCTCCTGCAGCGGCTTGTTTCAGAAGGTCATCACCCACCACTTAAAAGTTCTTTCCTTATATTTGTTCCAAGTGGTAGATCAGAAGAATCACACACCGGAAACATTTCTTTCTCTTCACTGACTTGAAAGGGTACTTAGGTGCATCACTGAGATGATTAAAGACAGTGTGTCATAAGATAACATTTTTTATTTTTTCCCTTTGATTATTAGTTATATTTAAAAAGTCAAACTGCCCTTTGCATGTATATATAGACCTACGTAGGAAGACGCAGTTATGTACAGATGAGCTGATACTACACTGAGCTGGATCTGGCATGCTGGCACTGCTTTCCCAGCCTGGCTGCAAGCTCCTGCCTGCCCTCTGCTGTGCTCCTTCCCTAGCACTTCTCCAGCCACAGGACAAGTCAGTCCACCTGACTGATCGTTCCAAGAGCTGTCTGGGCCCCAAGGTGGTCTCTCTGTGCTGAGAGCAGTGGGAGCTCACCACCAGAGCAAGGAGTTAAGAGCAAAGATGCATCTCTCAGCAGCACCTCACCACTGGAGTGACAGCAAGACAACACAACACCTGCTCCCAGGATGCTCCTAAGAGGCAGACAGCCACTGTTCCAGTAAAAGATGATGCTTCCAAAATATCTAAAGAAACACACCTGGATTTCTAGAGAATCTGTAAGGCTCACAAGCACATAAACTGCAACAGCATCAATAGCTGGTATATTAGAGGAGATAAACAGGCTGCAGAAGAGTACCCCGGACAGCAGAAAGATTGACATAAATGAGACACCAGAATGAAGCAATTAGACCCCCATTTTTACATGCAGCTTTGCTTCAACTAATTTGTTAGCTTCCTTTCATACAAATAGATTGCAGTGAGAGCTCCTTGGAAGAGGACCAAAAGTCTCCTTTGGAGTGCCAGGAAATGAACCAACCAGTTCCAATGCTCATTTTTATAAATATTTCTGCTCATAATGAGACTTACCTCTGAAATATCCAGCTGTCAGTTACAGTGAGTTTAATGAGCTCCATTCACTGCCCAAAGCCTTGTGTTAGGCTTTGATATGGTCTGCTGATACATTACTCTCCTATGATACATAACGGAATTAAAAAAGCAGTGTTACATGGTAAAGAAAAGCCACCCTTGCTGTGACTGACTATCCTGCAAGCCCTTAAGTGCCATGTACCAGGTGTGTGTTTTTGAAGGGTTGTTGTCTCCAAACCAAAGTAGTTTCCCTGAAGCAGTGGATACGAGGTATAGCCACCTCCACACCAAACTACTACAGATGCCATCAGGCCTTTGTAGAGTCGTTGATTTTCCCTTTAGCTGTTGAAAAGCTGCATCAGCAGTCATACCTGCAAAAATCCTTCAAGAGGAAGTAAATTTAAGCACTGCCTTCTCATTCCCTCTTCCTAATCCACGAGGGATGATGCTGTAAATGGATGAAGGGCCTATGGCACATGTAGTAAATGCACTCTTCAGAGCAGATGCAGATGCGGACTTACCTCCAGCCATGCCAGAGAGGAGCCTCTCTGGAGATATCATTACCAGCTCTGAGGTCCAGAACACTCTCCCCTGAAGTGATGCATCCATCAGGAAACAACACGTTTCCTTTGTCTTTAACATATGAAACATTTAGGACCCACAGCTTAACTCCTAGCTGGTGCTGCTCTGGTTCACTGTGTCATAAGTATTTATGGACTTTAGGCATTGCAGTACACAAGTTTCCCAGGGAACATGATACACGTGGCAACTTTCTCCCAATTTTATTACCCCTCTGACACAGTAAACCTTCCCTCCCCTTTTTCTTTCTGACATGTTTCCTCAAAAGAAGGCTTGTGGGGATTGTTCAAGATCTTCATGCCAATTCCTAAGCCAGATCTTGCCAATTTTCTATCCCTTTGCTTTTAAACATGACTCAGAATAGTGCATTTGTCCTACACATTTTTCCTCTTTGTGTTTCCATTACAGCTTACACAAGACATATGTTACTCATCCTTCTTCCTTCAGCATCAGGAGCATTCACAAAAATCAGGTGCAGCCATAATATCTGTGTCCAGAAGATCGCTTGCATATGACACTTTAATCCAACCTAATCATTCCCATCTCCTGGTCCACAAACCTCAATTAACTTTCCAGAGCCTCTTATACAGGCTGTTAGCACTAACCACAGACAGCACATGGGTGATCCAATATATAACAGAATACTTGCTCTACAAGCAATCTTAGAACGAATTTAACTGCATTTCAGTTTTGTTTTTGTTGTTGTTGTTTTTTGCATTTCAAATCCATAAATCTGACATGCTCCAACACATTTTGTGACACTTTCACTCATTTGGAATAGTACTTTCTCTCAGCTAAATTAATAGCTTTGCCTGAGTAAGCTTAGTATGAATGGAGAGAAGAGGGAGAGATGAGAAAGAGCTTCTGGCTTTTAAACTTAGGCTTCAAGTAAGAGAAAAACTATAAATACAGAAGATTTGAACTGTCATGCTCTTCTCCCCTCCCCACCTCAAATAAATAAAATTCCAGCAGAAAATAAATAAATAAATAAATAAAAAGTAGATTCATACAGTCTGAAGAGGAGATTCCCTTTAACCTCTTAATGGGCTGCATCCTGAGGTCTGTCAGTAGCATCACACACACATCCCCATTATCCACCATGAAAGATCAAGCAGAGAATGAGGGAGAGAATTGATTTCCTGTCCACAGAGTGGCAGCTCCAGCAAAAGTCAATGTTATCTGGAGAACTAAAGTGGAGCAGGGCACTTTAGGATAAAGGCTTAATGTTTTATCTGCTCACATAAATACTTTCAGATAAAAGAAATTGGATTTAAATAGCATTCCAGCTGTGACACAGACTGACAAAAGTGAGGGAGTGCCAGAGATAAGGCCACATCCTTCACCCTGGGGGAAAAAAGAAAAAAAAAAAAGAAAAAAAAAAAAAAAAAAAAAAAGCCCTGTTCAAGTAAAAAAATGATCCGTCAGCTTCACCTGTGAGCTGTTTATCACACTGCAAGCCTTGTGTCCAGATCTGCATGAGCATGTGACGGCAGGAGACAGATTCACTCTTGGAGAAACCAGTTATGAAAGAGTCATGTTTCAATACAAAAGCTTTTTCCAGAAGATAAGCTCTTCCTTTGGAGGCATTGACTTGGTTACCAACTCAGCATGACACCTGGACAACCCCTTCACAGCAGTCTGCTGGGTGCAGGCCTTGTAAAACATGTTCACTATCTCTAGGCTTTGACAAAGGATGGGCTTTTCTTCCTCAGGTCTGCTTTTAGCAGCATGATTGCATTTCTCTGCCCTCTGCCTATTTAACTCAGTCATCTCTGTGTGGGTCCAGCTTCTGTTGGCAAAATTCCCAACTGGCTTTACTTGATTTTTTTTTTCTCTTAGAAGGAACAAATCCTTGGTTCTTACCCCTGCATCATCTGGCAAATGTCAAATTGTCGTTTGCTGAGAATTTTCACAAGGGAAGGTTTTATTAAGTTGCAATGAGAAAAAGGAGGAACATATCAATTTGTTCCTGAAACATACCATGGATATTGGTTGAAGGTTGTGAAATTCTGCCAGCCTTGACCTCATAGAACAAGAAGGAAATCTCAAAAGATGTAGCTGGTACAAGTAACTAAAAACATGAGGGTAGAGAGGAGTTTACTTATTTCAGAATGCTGTTATGAACAAATACAAAGCATGCAGAAAGCCAGAGGTAGGATGTGTTCCCTTATATACTGCCATACATGTCTATTAAAATAATTCAGTACCAACAGGGATCTGACTTAGATATGATCATAAGTCATTTTCAGTAGTTCCCACAGGTTGTTTCTGTCAGTTCCCTGGGTGAAGACTGAGTCAGAAGAACATCTGAGCACAAGCATAACTCTTAGCAGGTGTCTGCTCCTGTTGAAATGTATATGACTAAATTGTTTTAATGAATGGGAACTTCAGTAGCTGTGTGAAGTAAATGGGGAACACTCCTAACCAGTCAGCACTACAGCAAATAAAGCCTGAAACTACCCAGACAATTTGTCTGAGACTTCTCTTATTCTTAAAAGGTAACATTAAAGGCATAAATTTTATCTCTGCAAGATAAATGTTGCATTTCTAAGACTACATCCTGATCCTGTCAAAGTCAACATGAAAAACGGGTGCAGACAAAAACTAAAATGGAATGAAGGACTTGATACAAATCACAACTGTATAGTATCTCAACCCTGAGCTTAGTGACTCAAAGTTACCACTGTTTCACAACATTAACAAAGGTTCCACTCAAATATTTTTAAAATAAAAGCATTCATGATTCCTCCTTTTATCAGTGGGAAAGAATTAGGCTAAATCACAAAGATAATATTCCCTTTCAATGTTATTTTTTCCTGGGGAAAAAAAAAACTTGCATAACAGACATATTATGGCCAGCACAGCTTCTTACATTGCCTAGCACCTTAAGCCCATAAGCCCATGACCTTTGAGAGGTCAGAAGATACGTCTGAAATATAAATTTTAAATACTAGTATAAATAATGTCAACACACATGACTGCTAAGGTGTGAGTTGACTACAGGGTGTTGGAAAATGACTTTCGGCCACTTAGTTACTGACCAAAACAAGTACACTGGATTTCAGAAAGGAATTAGTAAATTTATGAACAGGTCCATAAAGTGATACTAAGAGGTCTAGAAGGGATACTAAAAGGACTAAATTTACATGCTCTCCCCCAAAAAAATATCTTCCCTGCCACTGCTGGAGATTAATATTAGACTAGAATGACCATTTGTCTGAGCAGTATGGTGTTCCTTATGTTATCATTTATAACTTATCGCAGTTAATTAAGTCTAGTAAAACAATTCCTAGAGGCCAAAACCGCTGTCTTCAAAAGCTTGCATTTTCCCTTGTAGGGAAAAACAGCAGTATGCACGCATACACACTGGGATGTCTAATAGCTCAATACAGGTTTCACAGAATCACAGAATCATAGAATATGCTGAGCTGGAAGGGACCCACAAGGATCATCCAGTCAGACTCCTGGCTCTACACAGGACCACCCAAAAATCAGACTCTGTGTCTGAGAGCAGTGTCCAAACACTTCTTGAACTCCTGCAGGCTCAGTGCCATGACCACTGCCCTGGGGAGCCTGTCCCAGTGCCCAACCACCTCTGGGTGCAGAACCTTTCCCTAACCCCCAGCCTGACCCTCCCCTGTCCCAGCTCCATGCCGTTCCCTCGGGTCCTGTTGCTGTCCCCAGAGAGCAGAGCTCAGCGCCTGCCCCTCCGCTCCCCTCGTGAGGGAGCTGCAGGCCCCATGAGGCCTCCCCTCAGCCTGCTCTGCTCTAGTTTGAACAAACCAAGGGACCTCAGCTGCTCTTCCTATGTCTTCCCCTCTAGACCCTTCACCATTTTTGTAGCCTTCCCTTGGACACTCTCCAATATTTTATATATTTTTTTATAAAGTGGTGCCCAAAAGCACACACAGTACTCCAAAAATATTACATCAACAGGTTTTCCTTGATCAGCTGAATGGGTAACTTTGTCATTAAAGGAAATTAACTTTCTTAAGCAGGACCTTCCCCTCATGAACCCTTTGAATGTATTTGTTGTGACTAATGACCACATTGTCCTTCTGGTGTTTAAATGTTTAAATGTTTTAAATGTTCAGTTTTTGTAAATATTTCAGCTTGTGGAGCCCTGATGAATCTCCAATGTTATGCGCACTCTTTCAAAGTTTTGCATACCCAGGCAGTTTTATGGCACGTATGTCCTGTTTTGCTGTTACCTTTTGCAGACCTCTCTGGATCAGTCCAGGGGCTCCCAGGTGTTCATGTACTTCAGTTGGAAACCTGACCTATAGCACATCTATATTTTGTCTCTGCACTTTGAGACAATGGTTGTAGTTCAAAAGTAAAACACCTGAATACCTACTGGTGAGCACATAATCCCATTAAGGTCACTGGAGATCTGGTAATCAGTTCAGTTGCCTGAACATTGGGTTTTACTGCCACCAGAGATGCCTATTTCTGGGCCCTCTGTGGTCTTGGAGACACAACACAAGGGTTACAGGAGATCAATATCCACTTGGAGCAACAGTTGGAAGTCAGACAAAGGCAGAATGCCTGAGGGCATTGCAAGCAGCACTTAATGCCAAAAACAACTGAGTGATACCTATGGTCAGTAGATTCAATTAAATTTAGGGAATGATTTAGCTTATCATGAAAGAGACAGCTACTATTTAGTTAACTGAATGATGCCCTGAAGTTTAATGACAACATTGAGCCAGTCAGTGTGATTCAATTGCCTAAACAAAAGCGCATGGTGGTGCCATGCAAGTTGTCCCAGGGTATCTGAGACATCCACACAGGGCTGATAAACAGATCTGTATCTATCTGGAGTAGCAGCCATATGCAAGTGTGCCCTGGGCATCTCAGATATGCTAAAACCATATCAAGAAGTTGACGCCTCCCCTCAGTCTTCTGTAAGAGATGGACACTCCACTCACAAATATACACGAAGTTTGCATACTTACCCATTGAATAGAATCTTGTCTAGAATGTTCTTCTTTGATGGTGAATGTCCATCCAAAGAAACACAGTAAAATTGTGACCCACAGATCTTTGATGATTTCACTTCTAATGTTCCTAAATGTAATCTCTCTCCACAATATGCTTTAAATATGCTGGCTGTAGACAGTAAAGCATTGCCTCATCTACACTGCCTCCAAAGACACATTGTTAGCATCTCATGGATGAATCACTGGAATGAGGAGTTTGGGAAGAAGATAACACCTACGGTGGAGCAGATTTTCTGTGTACATAGCAGAATGGATGCATATTTATCAGTAGTGTCTAATCAGTCTGGATGATTGCACTGAGTATACTGAGTATTTTTAAAATTGAAATTGCATGCTGCCACTGCACTGTAATTCATATTTCAAGTTAAATGCAATTTAATTACAGACAAATATTTCAGGATAATTTCAGTAGAAGATGTAGTGCCAAATTCTATCATGGAAGATCAAGACTGAATCCACAATACATAATCCAAGACACAGTCTTTACCATATGACATATGGTTCAGAGTATCATCAGTTTAGCAAATACTGTCGCTCTTCAGGTACTTCAGGTACTTGTCCCTTTCTGTTGACTCAATGGACTGTGGCTGCACAGTGGAAGAGTCAGACATCCTTATTTTGTTTGCATTTCTCTGCTTTCTGATTAGCTGCTTTATATTTAAAAAGAAAAGCAACTTAGCAAAACACCACAACAGTTTTTGTTTTGCGTCCACTTTCAGCTGTAGAAGTATTGCCTATGAAAAACAAAAGAGTTTTCTATCAAAGAAGAAACATTGTACACAACACTCCATCATCTTTAAAACAGGCCATGTTTTCTGACGGTCTCCATCCCTGCTCCTTCATGGCTTTATTCCATGGGAAGAGAAACAGAAGGAAGATTGATCTTGTGAGGCTCCAAAAGCAAGAGTGTTTGTAGAAAAGGAGCAGTTGCTTATTATGACTTTCCTGATCTGTCAGAGAAGAGCACATGGTCAGAACAAGAGAAGTCTAGCCAGGCAATAAATATGGAGTGAAAAAATACATTAACACACTCACTTACCACACACAATGTCACATAAATCATATGGAATACCATTCTCTCAGGCTGAACTGTAACTGAGGGTGGCAAGTTTAACTTTCTACTCATTAAGACTGTTTGCATGTCTAAGAGCCTGTTAAGAGCTGAGATGAGAAGTTGACCTCTTTTCTATACAGATCTCTGCTGAGGGCAGCAACACCCATATTTTTCCCCAGTTCTGGGCAGGGGGTTACAGACAAGACACACATAAATGTTGAGTTCTCATTTGGACGCTATGCTCTTTTTTCTTGATGGCTTTCTTCCTATATGGTAATTTATGTAGGTTGAAATAAGTATTTATTCTTTTTGTATATGGAAACATAGCAGCAAGACTCCACAAATGCTGCTTGTTTCTGACCTTAGAAGGAAGTGAGAGCCAGTTGGGTTAGAAAAACAAGAAAGGTCCCTTTGCTGATGCTTGATACTGATTGCAGCCACGAAGGAGCATTGTGTACATTCAGATGTCTACTCTGCAATTTCATAGCATTATCCTCTGACTTGCCTTCTGATTATGGCTCCAGCCAGAATCTTTATTCCATCCACAATTACAATTATTTTCTGTTTCAAATTCTCCTTTCTTTTCTTTTCCTAAACAAGTTAGGCCTCATGCTTATTCTTAATTTGAACAGACAAAAGAACAGTTGAAGCCTCCTTTTTCCTGATTGCTCCAATACAGCTGTATGACCTCTCTGTAAAATATACCGTTGTGGTATATCAACAGACATTTCTTATATTATAGAAAAAGTACCTTTAAAAAATAAAATCATAAAGCTGTTCCTACTAGTGTCAATGAGCCATGAAATCACTCTCACAGGCGTATCTGTGATATACCTGGGTATTACAAATAAAACAGAATGCCCTACAGCTTCTCTTTATTCTAAGAAAATTAACCTTCTCTCCTTTGTGGCTAAATCCTACCAAGCTACCAACACCTTTTGCTACGTACAGTTTCACTTCTGACTTCTCGGAAGGGAGATTGTCCCTGTTTAGAAACAGTCCCCTGGAATGAAATAAGCTCTTTATTATGTTCAGTGCAAGGATAAAACCCAAGAGAAGCTTTAGAACTATGAAAAAGATAAGATTAAATTTGGTTTCTTGGCCTGTTCCCTCAGGGGGAAGGAAAGATGAGAGCAAAGGGAATTCAGACAGTTCATTCTAGCTTGTATGTTGTTATATGCACTGCAAGCTCATATTTGTACATAATCTGAATTTCTGGGGGGCTACAGAAGTGTACTGTTAAGAACCCAAAAAGGTACTCTCGTAACAAAATGAATAGGCCAGCATTTCCCTTTAAAAATCATGCAGCCTCTGCTTTCCAGTTTCTGCATCTCCAGCCTGCATCCATGCAATTCTTATTTGCATTCCCAAGGCATAATCCTACTCTTTTTACACACAAGTAAAGCTGTGGCGAATTATTATTACACAAATGAATGAGGCTTCCAGGAATATGTCATAAAAATTCATAGTAACTATATTATGGTATATGCATAATACCATACTATTTACAGATAGACCATAATCCTCATTCTGAATCATTATGGTCTATCATATCAACACAGCTTTTAAGCCCTGGGAGCAGAGAAACCACAACAGTTCCCCTGGAGCCAGTCTGTAGTACTACAAAATACAACTGTTACATGGGGACAACTTCAGCCCATATATTCATAATTGCTGGGGGGCAGGGGGCTGTTTTGTTTTGTTTCAAGGAAATCACTGAAAAAATATAATAAGCACCCTTGTGAAAAGCATAACTGCCACTATTTTTATATACACTACCTCATTGCATTAGTCTACATCATGGAATAATGGAATTTCAGACTCATAAAATCCAAGGGATATCTTATTGTAATTCCTTCACATAGGTATTCAAATTATATCTGAATGTAATTCAAATGCAAATTATACTTGAATCCCTTGTAAGTCAGAAGTTTGGATGCCGATTTTGATGTTTGTCAAGATCTTATGCAACAATGTTATAAGTGTTTTGCTTGTTTAGTCTAAAAATACAAGAATAGTCTTAAATTTGCCTTAAAAAAGGCAAAAGTGTCCCAATATGCAACTGTTGTAAAAGTGCATTTGGAAATGTAAACATCACCTACTCTGTAAAAATGCAAACGTGCTGGTTAAGTGTGACAACTCGTCACTCTACTGAGATATTTGGATTGAATTCTACCAGTAATAGCTTTTTGTCACAGAAGTCAACAATAATACCGTACTGCCGTAATCCAGCAAAGAGTAAGCTCCAACTGTTTAGCTTGTGCACAAAGCTACCCATAGGTTAAATATTTGCAAGCCTGAAGCCTGAAGGTTTAGATTTGCCATTGCCATTGACCCCTAAGTAACAGAACGCAGAGAGTTTAAGACTCCTTTTATTTTATTATTTTTTTTCCCTAGGAAAGTCATTGTGGTTATACTCTGACTACTTATTAACCAAACGTTGTACATCTCTCCATCCTAGCACTTCACAGTTCCTCCTCTCTCCTAATCATTTCTCCATATTCCTGGTGACTACAGTCCTTGCGGTTTTGCCAGGAGCATGTCTTGTGGTGAGGCACCCTGTCTAGGCTTTGTTTCGCAAATAAATTTTTTTCCTCATTTTACAGCCTTATACATCATTCTTCATTTTACAAGCAGGGTGGGGACCCCTGTGAAGATGAGATGGGCATCTCAGGAGGCTCTCCAAATGAGTACTGTTTTCAAATAAATAAATCACCCTGGAACTCAGAGTTTCCTTTACAGACTCTTGTGCACACACAAATGCTCGCACTTCCTCCCTCCATCTAAGGCTTTCTTTGTTCCCTGTCATTTCTCTGCTGACGCAGTATATCTACTCGGCTCCTACCCAGGTTCTCACCCCACTAAATCGCTGGAAGTTGTTTTCTCTTGACCTTTGGGAACCTCACAAAACTTAACTCTTTCCTTTTTTCTTTTTTTAAGCAATTTTAATGGTGACCTTTTTTACTGTTCACAACCCAAGAGAAGAGAATGTGGAAACAAAAGAGAAAAGAAAGAGATACAACATCCACCATCACAAAATCAGCTTTTATTGTCACTGCTTAACAAAACCTGGTGGTATGCTCATACTCAAATTTTAGTTTAAGCCCATTTTCCTAAAATGTGCTCTTCCTTATCTACATGCTTTACCTACAAAATGGCACCGACCTCCCAAGTTCCCTAAAGGAAAGTCCCCCGCACCTCCAATAGCTTCTTTCCTCACAGTCTGGATAACTCAGGCACAGGCAGGCCTAAACCCATCACAGCCCCATACCCTGGCAGATATATTGGGTTTATCTTCCTAAGCATGACCGATGTTTTAGAGCTCGAGCTTGACAGGCAGTGGACGGAACTATGTATAAAGTTCTATAACATCCAGAAGGCTTCAGAGAATGTGATTAGGAAGCATTTACTGTTTATTCCTCATAAAGCTCTTGCTTGAGGATTGCTGAGGAAACCAGAAATCACGAAGTTTAAAACAAACCCCAAGACAACACTTCACCTGGTACACAGGCACAATGTGGGATTCCTTCCAGAGAGTGCTGTGCAGCCTCTAAATATTAACTGATTTCTCAAAAGAAACCCTTCAAAATTCCTGGAGATATCCACGAGTGCTAAAAAACATCCTCTGCTGGATGTTGGAAGCCCCAGACTGCTGGCCATGAGAAGTGGAGAGGATAAGATATGGAAAGAATCACATAAAAGAGCAGTGGACACCTACTTTTCTCTAGTGCACCAGCTGCTTCAGTAATGGTAAATACATGATCCATGTTTTTTATTTTTATTTAACTACCAGTGAAGACCCAAAGATTTCAAATCAAGTTATGGTTGGTAAGTAGAGGTAAAGTTCCAGTTAGTTTTTAAGTCTTTTAACAGAATATATTCTAGCTAGGATTTGAAATCCATTAAAAAAGAGTCGGTTAAAATATATATATATATAAACATAGTTATAAGTCTATTAATATGTTCATATGCTTTCTTCCAAAGATCTTAGAAACAAAATGTTCCTTTTCTGGGTTTTTACTAAAAGAGTAATATTTTATTATGTTTATTAGACTAATAACTTAGGAATATCTCTGCAGAAAATAGCATCATCAAGAACAAAAAGCCTGCCTTTGACGCACTTAGTCATAATGAATCTTTTTCTTCCTGAACACGCTTCTTGGTCCAATAAAGGTTTTCACACCGGCTAACTTACCATTAGTCCATTTTCATGCTTTGGTTTGTTTAGTTATCACGTGCTTCCCATTTTCTGAAACATGACTAATGAGTGAAAAGTATTGCTTTCATAGTACAGCATACATCATTTGAACCACAAAAAACTATAAAAATATTGCTGACCAAGATCTCAGACAGATTCTACAGCTAATCAACCTCTCCATGCCCTGGAGGTGGTCCCAAACCAAAATCACAGCTCCAGACAATATGAGACTTTTGGAAATTTTCGATCCAAAGTAAAGTACCACCCTTTAGACTCACTTCTAATTATAACAGACTGCATTTGAAACACGAATGTAGTATCTATCCATCATCTATGCTGTGCAGAGTCAATGGCAAAACTCTTACTCCAACAGGAGCCAAGATCATCTTTATAGTGGAGTCAACAGAAATAAATAGGAATAAATAATAATCAATATTGATTTTTTTAAGCAAAAGATATTTTCTCTGCTGTTTTTGTTTAAGTGAAAATCTGCTCCTTAAAAATAAATAAATCAATAAATAAATAAAAAGGCATTCACAAATCCTTTATCTTTTTCTTGCAAATTTTTAATAATAATAACACAAATAACAGCTATGTTAATAACATACAGCTTCCCTTTTCCTTATTTCACTTCTTCTGAGTTCTTGAAGTTTCCCTTGTCAATTGTTATCACTATTCTTATGTATCGGTCCTTAAAGCACCATGAAGCAAGCTTCATGGGTATAAAAATATTAACAGAAACACAGTCATGCCCACATTTATTTTGGTAGTCTGATGTAGCTACATGGCGGTAGGGAAAGCAGAAGGACCTTTGTGCTCAAAGTCTTAGATGCACTTAGCTATGAACACTTGAAACCCACATCTATTTCACTCCATATCCCAAGTTGAGGATATTAGTTTTTTGACCTACTGAATTCCCATTGTCTTTCCCGGCTTCTCAGTCTTTACATTATCCCCAGAATAAGTAGATTTTACCCATTCTTTTAAGAAACCCACAGTGTATATGGAAAATACACATCATTTTCCAATATGAAAATGTCCCAGCACACAAGCCAAGAAATGTACATCTTGAAGCCTTAACAGATTAAATCTGTTTTGGCAGTTACTGTAAATACAAAGGAATTACACAGAATTTATAACCACAGTGCAGTTTAACAAGCCTTCAGGTTAATTTCATATTCCCTGCCTTCAATACAGACAGCGTGACCTTTTCAAGAAGGATGAATGATTTACAAAAATTCTATAGAAAATATAAGATTATTCATAAACCATGTGACAAATATTGCCTTACCAACTAACTGTCTGTAATGCAACTTTAGTGCACCTAAGTGCATGTGTGCATTCCCTCCCTCCCAAAGGCACAGGCTTTATAAAGTGAGTAAACTGCTCCCTCATGGCAACAAAATGTGCGGCGAGGGAAGAACAAGTCTAGATCCACAACCGTGGAATTTGTCATGGTCGAACACTGCTGGAAACTGGGCTGGTTCATAGGATATCATTAGAACACTTGAGATTTAATAATCTTTGTGAAATTACATTGACTTTGCAAGAATTTTCACACTCTGGATGCTGAGGCCAGGGGGGAATATATTTGACCTAAAAGTCACACTGATGAATTCTGCAAGAGACTGCAGAAGGAAGAACAGGTCATACCTGCAAATACCACACAGAAAGTAGGTAGAATTGAGCAGAATGATAATCATACGTTACCGTGTATCAGAGCTTTACAGTCCTGAGTAGGGAAATAGCATCATCCTGTTGGAGAAATCGGGGTTCCATAAAGGTGAAACACCTCCTGACACCTGTGATTTAAAGCTCCCCTTCTGGAAGGGCAAACCCACCACCCAGTGTTATGCCAGTAAAGGCACTGGAATCACTCCAAACCAAAGACACTGCAAGTGGCAGAAGAATGAGGCCTAGCACTGATCAGACCAAATTAGAGGTTGATATTCCACAGGGAAAATCCATTTTTATATATGCTATTGGGATAGGCAGCCATGTCAACAGCGATTTGTGGCAAATTTTAAAGACATATTTGCCAAGTATTACAGTACAGGGTTTTCCAGCTAAATTCAAGATATTTTGGGGGAAAAAAAATAAATAAAACATTCTCAATAATAACACTTTATTCCAACATTTTCTAATTAGATACTTTTTTAAATTCCTCATTGTGGAATGGCATTTTAATTTCAGCAATGGTCTATTTTTTTCACTTTTTTTTTAAGTATTACAACATTTTTATATGCTATCTATTTAATTTATTTAAAAACTAAAAGCATGTTGGCACAGCAATAACTGATTTTTCAGAATTACCAAAGTCAAAATTCAGTTATTCACACATTTAGGTCAATACCAAGATTATCATTTAGGAACTCAGATGTCAATGTCTAACTAGAAGTATACATGCACTCCTAGGTAGTTTTAATTGGGATAGCACATTCCTTAGCATACACACACTCAAGAATTTTGCTTTAAGAGAAAAATAATTAGAAATTAAGATTAGGTTTAGGAAATTAATTTCATTTGCTATTTCAAAGTATTGATAAATATCTCTATTGATGTTAGCAAAAGTATAATGAAGCTTCACCAATA
Organism: Oxyura jamaicensis; assembly: GCF_011077185.1. Lineage (NCBI taxonomy): Eukaryota > Metazoa > Chordata > Aves > Anseriformes > Anatidae > Oxyura > Oxyura jamaicensis. The sequence goes on from NC_048894.1 coordinate 146,401,280, forward strand.
CAGTTAGGAAATGTAATCATTCTGCTTCTTCCAGGTATATCAAATATGAAAAAAAAAAAAAAAAAAAAAAAAAAAAAAAGTGAAACTACTTCAAATTGGAAGGCAAAAGGGAAATACTGCAAAGTTGGGAAATTGTAAGCTTTTGAGTTGAAAGCACAGCTTTAAATTTGCCTTCTGGTGCCTGTATCTAATACAGGCAAATCTGTGTGTTTTAGATCATTCTATGTTAAACATCAGCTGATGCAGAATGGGATTGCTTTAAAATTTTTGAATATTCTACTTCTGTCTAAAACAATGATGGTTGATATTACTATAACTTGTTAATTTACTTTCAAAAACTAATAGATGACAATAATCTGTCCTAATTCAGCTTAAAAAGTCAGAATAGCTGATATTCAATTATTTTTTTCAAACTTGAGCCAATCAATAATTTCCCCACAATGATGTTGAATGTCCCATTGAAATAAACAGATTTGTTTGCTGTAAGTGAAGAGGCTTCTGTGTGGCACTTTAATGATGCAAGTTGACCAAATTTCATGGATAGCTCTGATATAGCATTTTAATGGAGAAAAAAAAAATAAATAAATAAATAAAATAAATAAAAATGTTAATTGAGCATGAAATGTAACTTTCAAAACCAGCCAACAAAACCCATTCAAAGGCTCCAAAAACGATATGGTGCAACCAACTTTTGGTGTGTAACCCCATCACAACATCTCCAAAGAAGTTGTTGGGACATCAAAGCTATGCAGGCATCGCTGGGTCTTTCGTTTTAGGAAATGCTTTTAAATAAGTCTTTTGTGTCCACTGGCCTAAGACCTTTAAGAAAACCTGCATCATCTGGGTTATACCTGCTTGGGGAAAATGGAAGGAGCAATTAATCCCTCAGCCTGCTCTTCCCTCTCTTCTTCCTCTTTTTCAGATCACCCTCGTTGCTCCCATTGGGCTTCCCTGGCCCTGTGATGCCCTGCTGCTCCTGCCTGTGATACTATGCAGCATCTCTGGAGGTGCAGAGGTTATCCAGAGGTTATCTGTGGGGGCAGGTTTATTTGATGACTTCTTTTCAGCCCTAGTCCTTTTAGAAGGAGGTGGATTATCTGAGGGCTGGGTCACCCGCAGTGTCACAGGCCTGATCCACACCCCCTATTAAGTCAAGAAGCTTTGACTACCTATCTGATGGCAGCAGCCTTCCAAAATACTTTTTGGAAGTCTGTCTCCCTTTTAAAACTGTCTCCCTTTTAGCTCAGTTGCTAGGTCATGCCAATGCTGCTTCTTTGCTGCTTGTATAGTGCCTGTCTCCAGGTCAGAAAATAGGGAGGGGAGAATTTAAGCCATGAGTGTACAAGGGAGATGAGGGAAGGAAAAAATGATGGACCCTGCTCCACCTGCTTCCTCTCTTCCTTTTTGGAGCAGGTGAAATAACACTGCCTGATAGAGCGGCAGTGGGGCAGGTAGCATCCTCTTGGTAAAGCCCTGTGCACCCAGCACAGTGAGCTGCCATTAAAACAGGCTCACAAACCTGCACTGAGCTGTGTGACATCTTCCAAGGACTGCGTGAGCAACCCAGGTCAGGGTTTGGGAAGCAGCAGCTTCCTCCTCAAGTGGCCCAATTCAGCCTCTGGCTGCTTTTGAAGTAACAAGAGGAGAAGGCATCTCCTCCCAGATGGAAGCACTGCAGATAGCATAACGAAAGAGCCTCTAAAATAATGTTGTTCCTTCTCTCCTGTGATGGTCGGCTTGGCCGCCTGATGAGGCCTCTCTCTAAAGAAAACAGGGCATTTCTCTGTGAACCAAGTGGGGAAGGATCAATATGGATGTTACTTAATCAGTTCCACCGGTGAGACATTTCAACCACGAGTTAAAGGCCTAAATACACAGAAAGAAGGAGAGAAAGGACAGCTGCTCTGTCGGTTGGGATGCCCATTCCCACCCTCACCTTCTGTCTCCAGCAACTTAAGGAAGGGGGTGCTTCATGCAGCTTTCACACATATGGACACACACACACACACACTTACACACACACTCACACTCACACACCCTGACAAACCATTCACACAAGCAAGCTCTCCCTCCACATGCTCTCCGCCAGGGCCTCCTGCTGTGCTGGAGCAGCCCATCACTGGTCACCTCCATGCCTTGTCTGGAGGCCTCTCACCATCTGGACCACCTGTGAGAAAATGTTGTCTTAAAGAGAGGAAGATTAAGGAACAGGGATTTACACCTCGGTCCCCAAGGTAATTACCAGATGGCAAATGGCTTGTTTTCACTTGATGATTCAGAGCAACTGAACCGGGCTTACTGAAGCAGCTTGGATTTCGTCTCCAACGAACCTTGCTGCTTTACAAGCTGAAAGGTTTGCTTCCCACTCCTCAGATAATGATTTTAAGGTAGAGCTCACATTTAAAGTAGAAGCCTGGCATTAGACGGGTGGATTTCAGTGTGCCGGGACCACTTCTTACACTGCCTTAACTCTTTGCTCACCACTGGTGGGTCTCACCCAGAGCTCACGGCGGTGGTCTGCTCACCTGAGTAAGCAAAGTAAAATGTGGCCGTCTCCCCCAGGGGGTAGCAAAGAAACCATAGAAGTGAGGACTGTCATCAGTCTCATTTTAACCTTCTGCTCTGGTAACAAAGATGAAATTAAAGTGCTTGCCTTCTGAGAAATTAAAGCTTTCCTTTTTTTTTTTTTTTTTTGCTTTTTTTCTTCTTTTTTTTTCCTTTTCAAAAATGACAGTAGAAAGAAGCAGTACTTAGAGTGAGCATTAACAAAACAAGAAGCAACAGAATACATTCAATGGAAATTTATAGTCAGTGCTTTGCTTTATTTCCTTTAAAAAATGGAGTGAGAGATTTAATTAAACCTAAAATGAATGTTCTATTTAAGGCCCTCTTGTAAATATAGGCTCCCTGCCCTAAATTAAAGTAATATGACATTCAAATGTCATCTTCCAAAATGTTAAAGCCAACTAAACTACAAATTTAATGTCTAATTTGGCATTCATTCTGTTCCTAAATCTTCTGCTAACTTTCTATATATTAGCTGGAATAAACAGCAGGGTTTGTTTAGTTGTTTTTAGTTGTTGTCTTTTTTTTTTTTCATTCATATTCAAAGAGTTTTCTGAAATGAATAACAAATGCAGGCAATCAGCAAAGGGAATGCCAAGTAGTACTGGGACTCTCTCTAAGAGAGTTTCACTTTACAGAGTTTCATTTTGAGCTTGCTGTATCAATTGCCATAGCAGTTTAACTAATTTGTCTTATGGCCTTTTCTTATTCACTGCCCTGCCTCATAGCTATGGAAAAATATGATTATATTAGAGGTTCTTCCTTAACCCTGCCATACAAGGCTTATTGTCTCTCTCCGATGTATTTTGTTTCTGTCATCTTTTTAGATGTTTCTGTTTAGGTCCTTTTGAATTCCAAGATTTCAGATTCCCCAGTTCCTTGTGCTGGAAGAGTCTTACCCTATCTGCTTCCCTGCTCAAGAGAAATATTTTCAGGTGAAATAAAATGTTGCCTTTTCAAAGCTTTTGCAAATGCCCACTTCAAAGCACTGCTCTGCCCATGAAATGATGATTGATAACCAACTGCAGTTTCTAAATCCAAAAATTAATTGGGAAAGACCGTTTGTATTCTGCATTGACCCTGAAACAAGCCTTTATTTTCATTACATGGTCAACTGCCCCACGGCAGTTTGTAGTAGAATAGAAGGCATGGGCCACTTTCAACAAGGAATTGCTCATGGTCTGACATGCCAGGCAGCATCCAGGAAACTAAGCAAAAATGGAAAGAGGACACGTGGATATTTTAGCCATGAAAAAGTTAGAGGTATGATTAAGTTAGTTATCTAGGTTCACTCTGTAAGCTACACTTATAGAGGATCATGATTCAGTGCTGTGCAACTTAAGGCACAGTTTTATTTATATTTAATATTTAGTGTGGCCTTGATTCAGCTTTGCTGAAACAAATACTTGGGCTATGAGAGAGTGATTAAGTGAAGGCCAGGCAAGATGAGTTGTAACACAGACAGAAAAGAAATAGCTGAGCTCATGACAATTAGCAATTCAAGAGAAAATTATTGAAAATAAAGACAGAAAGCACTGAGGAAAAAAATAAACAAATAAATAAAAATAAAAATAAAAGCAATTAGTTGCCTGATAAATGATGCCCAGATAAAAGCAGTTGAGGAGCTTGCAGCTTCAGGGTAGACAGCTAAGTTGGCAGAGAGATGAGCTCTTCAGAGCATGATTCATTCACTCCTCCTGCCACTGCCACTGATGCCTCCCTGGGCATGGCACAAATCAGCCTCTAGAGGTGTCTGCCAGGTGAGAAGGTGGGGCTAAACACCTATCATTTAGGTAACCAAATTTCCATGGGATATATCTTACCACATGTGCAGATGCATTGGAAATTGTAGAACTATCTAGTATCTTTAATACGCTGTGCCTTCTTACTCTTTCCAGTCGACTGATGCAAATTAGCACCTTCCCTATTCAATTTACATGTTCAGGGGACCAACGTGAAAGTATATTATGATATAGTAATAGTTTAATGTCAATCATCACAAATTGCGTGGGCAGCACACTACTGAGTATGCTAATCTGCTAACAAAACATAGATCAGATGCTAGTGGTGATGTAGTTTTCTTTAGGTACAAGTTTGACTACACCTAGCTCCTCATCACATGTGGGTATCTCTTGGTGATAGAACTTGCTCCAAATTCATTTGATGAAAAATTCAACCTAGTTTCTGTTGGTACCACCACCTTGCACTGTGTTTAGTGAAGTCAAAAAAGAGTTTGGCCCTTTCTCCATAATTTGCAACTGTCTACATCTTAAGAGCCAAAAGCTACATGCATCCAAATTAAAACAATGGACAAGGACTTTTTTTCTGGCATTTCATGCAGTAGCACAACAGTCTGCATCCATACGGCTATGCTATTTTTTCACTTTTTTAAAAAAGAGAGAGAGACAGAGAGAGAGAAATTAATCTAAGTTTCCTATTAGAAAGAGTCCCTGACCTGTTCCTGAACCATGCCAGGGCTCTGTCTGGGAGAATATTAGCTGGCATGGGCCAACACCATGCCAACAGGCAAGCCAACAATTACACAATACAGGCTATTGTAGGACATTGCTCACCCTATGCCCCAGTCTTGTTTAGTTTAGTTACTAGTATAGACATAGCCAAAATAGCAAGAATATAAGGCAAGGATTTTCCCTGCAATTAAAAGCTGAAAAATTCAACTCAGCCTCTGTTGATAGACTACATTACGTGCAGGATCTTTAACATCTCCTAGCAACACGCACTAGAAAGGCTGGTTGAAACTTAGAAATAACAGAAACATCATGTGCTGGTGGGGATAAAGTAGGCAGTGCTAAAACCTATTTCTCTGTCCTGGTCCTACCTGCCCAGAACTGCCTAGCCCTGGAGCCCATTGAAGAAGAAGCCCCCCACAATATGCACTCTGGGAAGGCACAGCAGGCTTCTCAGCCACCAAACAGCACACTTGAGGCTCCTTAGAGCCCAGACAAAAGGGTGAATTTTCTTTTTTCTTTTTTTTTTTTTCATTCTGTCCTTGTCAAAAAAGTATGTCCTTGCATCTGGGCCAACTATGTAGCTGAGACCACGCAGAAGACTGCAAAGCTATATCTAATAATGTGGAAACAACCTGACATTGGCTGATTCTAATGGGAAGGTCAAAAAACGTACTGGTGGGATAGAATAACAGGCAATAGAACTATCCTCAAAGATACAGAACCTGATGCTCGGCAGATGTGACAAAGTCAGGACTAGTGGATATAATGTTGATAGGTACAGTGATAATGGAAAAGACAGAATGGAAGCATGCTGTTTCCATGCCTTTAAGAGAAGGACGGGATGGCAATGCCAAATACACTTTTAATTGTTTCTATGCCTTTGTTGAATGTCTGCTATTATACACACATTATTTATTTAAGCATGAAAATTAACTCTCTCAAGCCTAGTGAACCAGGGAAGCACACTGTGAAAGAAATGGGGGCCCTGAAGGCAGTATCTTCATTTGGCAAAGGAAAACAGAAATATTCACTCTTCATCTGAAGAAGGATCTCTAAAGAGCATTATGTTTGCTAACGGTAAACACTTTGGAGGCTTTCAAGAGCCAAGGATTACACTATTATCCAAAACAAATAATCTTAAACCACATTTTTTGAAAACAGAACTGATATGATAAACAGACAGGAGTAATCTATCAAGTGCTGCATACATGAATGATTCTCTTCCTCCAGCTCAGAGTAAAGCTGAAATTCAGGTTTTGAAAGCTATCTTTTTGCTGCAAATCTCTTTTGTACATGGTTGTGTCACAGTTCTTATTGGAAATCAGACCTTTACAAACCAGCTGACAGCGTGTTGCAACATTGCTCATTGTATTTCATCTAATTTAGGCAACAATTATTTTAGACTGACTTCAGCTGTGATATTATCATCCATTCTCCTTTTGAACCCGTAAGCCAAAACACACAGAAGGGAAGAGGTCTCAAAACCATTACATTCCTACAATAGTCATGGGAATAGACAGACAGGTCTATTGAAATTATTAATCTCCCACTGCGAAAAAGGCATCATTATGAGCTCCACCCTTACTAAGAGAATCTACACCTGTACTTACTCTCAAAATAAAAATCCTTAGGAAATGCAGATGCTCTGGTTATGCCCTTCACGGCATTACTGTGCAGCTTATGGAATCCAGGCAGGTCCAGGTCAAAGGAAGATGCTTAACCCCATTTTGATGATACAGTAATTTAGTGAGGCAGATACCCAGCCTGCATGGAGTCACTTGACTCATTGCATTCAGATAATCAGAGAGTAGTGTATGTTTAATATTCCTGTGACATGTGGCACTACCAGTAGATTGACTACAGAGTTTGGAGCAGAAGGTGATTATGAGAGTTGTCTTTTTTAAGTTCATTGCTTAACAGAGGCTGTGTCCTCCATCCTATGGACATCCTATGAACTCCCTCTGACTACCTAGTCATCTCATTAAAGAATCCCCATTGGTATTAAACCTCAGCTTTCTTCACATGGTAGATGGGCAGTTAACTAGGGAAAAAACAAAAAAGCAGTTCAATGATATACCTGCTTGATTCCTCAGAAGTCTAGAGCTCTGCTGAGATGCTTGCATGATCCAATCATAGCTGGATCAGATTTCTTCTGAATCTGTAAGGACAAAACTGGTCTCCTTTTCTTAGCTCCTTCAAACAGCATGATTGATTTATAAAGAAATAATTAAATCAAAGAAAAAAGTTCTGGTTATATTCTAGTCATTCCTGTCTCCAGGACCATCACCTGAGGCTTAAAGATAGCACTGCTCTGTAGTTCCTCTCTTCAGGCAGAAGTTTGCTGCTGATAGTTGCATCTAGCAATATCTAAAGGTGGCAAAAATCCTCCACTTACAGGGACTTTGGGTAATGGTTAATCTCCTTTAAATGAAGAAGGGGCTACCTAGGATATTTAAGTGCTGCAACATCTTATGATCATTGGAGTTTTCTCAGACTGTGGGAATTGGTTTCTGATGATAGAATAAATTGCCAAATACAGTACTGAAAATCATGAGATTTTCTAATGATTTTGATGGCCTTTTACTGTTGGCCATGAATCTAAAATAATCTTGCATTTCTGGAGTAAAATATCCACACACATCACTATCAGCAGGGCACAATAGCAACACAGCATTACTGAAGTCTGCAGTTCAGGCCTTGCTGCACTGCACTGCTTACCACCACTGCCCCCAGCAAGAAATACTTTGTGACTAGGGCGCAAAAGGCAAAAGCAAAGGTGTATTTCATGCTTTATTCCTGCTGCCGTAAGTTACAGAACCAGACCTGCCTGTATCAATAAGAGCCCAAAAGTCTTAGGTAGACTTTGACTTTAAACTTCATTACGAAATTCAGATTGCCAGAAGAGAGACTTTGAATTTACAGAGGATGCAATCCTGGAGGAATCTAGCTGCATATAACATACTTAAATCACTCTGTGTACACAGGGAAAGCTGAACCCAGCATCGAGTGTATTTTTGTTTGTGCTGTAAAAATACAGTACAGCATAAACTCTAATATACAATTTACAGTGCAGTTTCCGTGACCTGAGTTTTGGTTATCTGAAACATTTTTTTTTTTTTTTTTTTTTCCTGGAATGGATCATGTTCTCTATTGTTTATTAATTACTTTGAAAGTATCTCATCTGTTTTTAAATACATAATTGCCTGAATTCATATCAGCTCCTCTTAGAGATTTGGTTATTATGAATTGCACCACATACTAGTTATCATCAGTTTGTACACTGAAAAGGCAGGGCAAGCTAATGATGATAATGAATCTCAGGCAAGTTTTGTACTTGCTCTTTCTTCTCCCCAGATGGCTCACCCAGCCCTAAACCTTACAAATACATAATACCATTCCTTAGAGTAAACATATTGTAACTCGATTTTCTTCCCCCAAGCAAGCAACCAGATGAATGGCCTTGGTGGATTATTCTGTAACAGAAACACTCATACGGGGTCTGTGATAAGCAAGCCAATGGAAATGGAGTAGTGCACTGTTTAAAATCATCTAAACATTTTCTCTTAACATGAAACATTTGAAAATGTGTAGCTCAGTGTTTGATGAAACACAGTACCCTGTTGTCTGTAGCCCAGTTCTAGCCCCTTCTTTAAATGTAATCTTTTATCAAAGTCACATGTGTTTTCAATAAATTCACATGTGGATGCAGTTACACCAGGAAAACTGATTCACAAGTACTTTAGAGGCTCCTCTATCTTTCAGGCCCACCTAAAGTTTCATTCTTTTTTTTTTTTAATATTTTTTTTAGTAAGCATACGGAGGGAAATAATCAGCTTTGCTTGCTTACAACACAACCACCCTGGTCTGAATCATAAGTACAGCATTGTTCAAAGGAACAGCTGGTACCAACTCAGAAAGTTTAAGTGTTCCCCTCCAAACAAAAATCTCTGTTGAGTCTGTTAGTCATCATCTCCCACAGGTATTGATTCAAGGCTACAGTTCTGCCTGTTTCTGCCATGTCTAAAAAGATTACGTGCGCTGTTTTCAGAAAGGAACATTTTCATGCACAAGCAAACATACAACTGTTTCATTCTTGTCTGCTAATCTACATGATTACTGTACCTTTCTGAAACTTTTTTAACCACATATAGGGCAATTGCACTTCAATAGCAGCAATGGAGCACTGAGAAGTGTTTTCTGCAAGGGTGGATTTGCAAAGATTTTTTTGCCCTCAGGAGTTTAAGCTACATTAACACACAACTTTGTTGTAAATCCCACTCAATTCTGCCATTTTTTTCTACCAGGAAAGACAAATTTAGGGGTGGGATCTGTTTAAAATATATTCTCAGGAACTGAACTCTTATTGCACCAGATTTTCAAAGCAAGCTTAATACAGGTCACCTTCTCATTTCCAGGAGTCTACTTTTATTGCTCCTTCCAAGCCATGCCAGAGGCAGGAGCTCTAAAAAGCACTTAAACTACTTCTGGGACTGTGCTTAGATTGTGCTGTCAGCTGAACTTCTCCCGATGACCAAATGGAAAACTCTGAGCGTCTTTCATTGGTTTCTAGGACATATCCTTGACAGTGAGTTTTCAAATACAATTTGCATTCGGTTATACTTAGCACTGCCTTCATTAGCATCAGCCCCCATCTTGTCTTGGGATATGCAGTTATTTCTCAAGGCTCCTTTCAAGCAAAGTAGTTTAACTCCACATCCTCCCATATCCTGTGGCCTGGTGGTTTGAGCCTAGACACCAAGTAATCTAACTCCTTTGACTCAGCACAGGAACCTCCAACACTAGAGAGAAATCAAGAAGCAAAAGAGGATTCAGATGCTGGATCTGGTGTGACCAACATCCTTCACCTGTAGCTGAAAACCAGAAGCTGTAATGGACAAGCAGCTTCAGGAAAAGCTTTTGAGTTCCAGCTGCCCTGCTGCAAACAGAGTATTTCCTAGAGAAACTGGAAATAGAGTTGTTGCTGGCAGATATAGGAGAGTTGGAGGTGCCCAGATCTTTTCAGTCAGAGATCTGTATTTGCAGATTGTTTGGACTTGAAAAAAAGTGTTCTTGGACTATTGCCTGGCCACCCTACAATAAAATAACAGACAAACAAGAGGAGAGAGGTTGCGTATGTGCTTTTGTCACACATTGGTCTCTCGATCATCCAGCCATTTTCTCCTCAGTGAGAAGAACATCTCTCCATCGCTGTGAAACCAAACGGCACGTAACATGGTGCCTCATACCATGGAGTGAGGAGATGCACTGCCTAGCCATGCTGTTGGGCAGGTCAAGGGGCTGGAGGCAGGACACCATGTCATTCAGCCCCACAGCACCATGCCACAGCAGAAGAAAGCTCAGCCCTGACCACTGCACTTTTCTGACTGACCTGTACAGCCTGTGTGAGCTTACCCATGTGTGAGATCAAACACACCAATGCTGTACAGGCAGAGGAGTCAAGTGTGAGTGTCCTTGCACGGGACTGACTTCCAAAGTCCACATTGTCTCCTCTGACCTCTCCTCTCAGTGACTCATGCCTGACCTGAAGATCATTGTAGTGTCAGTCTGTACCAGCTATGAGCCTTGTGACTCACAAGAAGTAGAAAATGGGTGTAGATATTAAGAAGGCTGAGCATTCTGGGCCAGATCCAGGAAAATGCTTAAATACATCTTTAAATTTTATTCATGTGGAATCAATGAGACAAAACGTGTAATTAGGCATGTATCTCACCAACCACAGTGTCTACGCCTTAGATGATCAGAATTAACATTGCAAGGCTTTGCTCCCAGTTACAGATGCACCTTACAGTAAGAAACAGGACAAGCACAGCATTGAATCAAAAGCTAGGGACAATACCTAGAGAATAAGAACAAGGGACACAGAAACCACCCTGCTCCCACAGGGCTGTGACCAAAGAGCCCATCATCTTCACCAGAACTAGTTCATGCTGTCTTCTGAAAACACAAAAAATGACCATGACTCCAGGAATTCAATTTCCCCAGAATTACATACAAAGGATTCAGATGCCTAAGTACACCTTTTGTCCTAAAAGAGACTAGCAATAAAAACAAATGGCTACCAACTAATATACCTGACAATACCGTATACAATAATTAGAATTAGAGTGCTGATTCTGTTGTCCAAGTTTTTTTTTCAAATTATTGAGAAAATAACTTTTTTAAATATAGGCATTACCTACTCAAACTAGTCTGACTGAATCTGACTTTAGCTGAGCACATTTATATGAAAAATGAATGGGGAACTCTTTTGTGAAATTATTCATCAAGGAGGCCCCACTCTGTTCAAAGGTAAGGGTTCTATACAGCTGTGTTTAAGACATGAAATTCAGAAGTCACAGTTTTACTCTGTCTATTACAATAAAAGAATAAATGAAAAGTACCTAACATGAGGTAGATTAACCTGAGATCTCTTTGAAACCATACTCCAAAGCTTGTGCCTTCAAATACCACTACCATTCATTTTACCCAAAATTTAAAAGATTTATAACTGGTGAGGTTGTTTGGTGCCATAACGCTTCACAATAAATTTGCTTACAGCCATGTTCAACCTACTAGTTATTGCACAGCAAATCCAGACTACTTCCAGGGAATCACAAATCTCATAGATGTGGATGGAGATAAAAAACAGTAGGGTTTCAGTGGAACTCCTGTGGTTTTAATCTAAAATAACAAAGCAGAATCTGGTCTGGAGAACAAAATTCCCATGGAAATCTTCATGACAAATTCAGGAGGGGTATAGGTTACATGTTAAGTATAGGTTGATCTGAAATAGTATAAGTGGTGAAGTAGTGGTAAGCAGGATCTTGGACTATTTTATTCCCCAGTGACAGGAAAAAAAAAAAAAAAAAAAAAAAAAAAAAAAAAAAAAGTAATGTAGAGGCTGGGGAACACAAAGGAGAAGCTACAATGAGAAATGAGAAAGCAAACCATTCTGTTCTCTTGGCTTAAATCCGTCTTACTCTACAGATGAGGAGCTATTGACTTTTGACTTCATTACAGAGACTGAGTCTTTTCTTATTCCATACTACTCAGCAGTGATGGTGGTACATGAAGGGAAACTGCTGCCTAACACAGAGTAAAAATAGTTTCACTGTCTCCATGTCCTGTTACTCTCCACGTACTTGAAGCAATCAGAGGATAGGACTTTCTGGCAGGGATTACAGCTGCAAGAACAAATCATCCTTCAGGGCAAAAACTAAATGAGTCCCAAGTAAACCTCCATCAAGGGAAATACTTCCAAAAATGGGTGAAAGCATCAAAATGTGAGCATGTCTACTTGTAAAGGGAGATCAGAAGGACTGAAAACTGGAAGAATATTGTGTGGTCTCTCCAGTAATTTATTTCTTAAGGGGAAAGTCAGGACAACTCCCCCTCCTTCCCTTCTCAGTCTCAGCCATGTCCGGTTCTCTGGTTTAAAATTCAGTTCAGTACCTTCCCAGACAGGGAATATGATTTCCTCCCTTCATTATAGATTTCTCTGGTTTGCATTATCATTCAATAAATATATTGCAAAATGTTATTTGCCTCTGTCCACCGCTTTTGATTTGCTGGAGTGGTCTTAAAGGCATCACAAATTAAATTACTGGATCCCACTCTGAACACAACAGGACACACTGGGGGAGAGAAAAATCAAGCAACCCCATTGCATCTGGTGTTCAGTGTTTATGTGTTCCAGCAACACATGTTACATTGTGCTAATACCCTTCTGGAAAAGCATCAGTGAGGAAGAAACTGCCCAGTTAACTGCAAGGACCGGTGCTGTTCTCATAGTCAGCCTGGCAGTCAACACTGTGCTTGAGGGATTTTAATGTACACAGATATGTTTTTGATTTGTTGACCTTCATTTTTACCAGGAACTTCTTCTGAAGTTGGTCAAGGTAAATGACCAGAATCTGGAACGAAATCTAAGAACTGTATGCATTACTTGTGTCCAAGATCAGTAGTGAATTCAAAGCAGGCTAGCTGGAAAAAAGGAATAGCTTTATATTGGAATGTATTTTTCAGGATAAGCTTACCCTGCACAAGCAAAATAATATATATATATATATATATATAAATCAATCAAATATTTATTGTCAGCAGGCACTTAGGAGCAGCACCAAGCAATCACAAACAGTGCAACTACTGAACCCATTCTGTTGTGACACTTTAGGCTTTGTATCACACCCTAAACAACCCCCCAGAAATTGTGTCCTATACATTCCCTTTCTGGGTGTGTGTTTCCACCACTGTGCAGATATGTTGGGGATATGCTCCTGACAGGGATGATAGGCGATGATAGAAGCACAAATGTATCAGAGGGGAACCCTCTTGCAGTGGTGATGTCAGGAAAAGGTACAGGCAACTCCAGTCCTCAGCTCTTGCACCCGCACACTGTGTGCAGCTACAGGGGAACTACCAGGGCCATGGCAGCAAGCACCAGGCCAGGAGGTAGGCATGGTTCTTTGGCATTTACCTTATCTGGTCGATGGGCAGCATCTACACAAAGAGATCTCCCCCTGGATCTGCCCTAGAAAGCTGCTGAATGATGTATTGTCCAGAAAAGCAACTCAGATCTCAGTACCCTTCCAGTGGTATCTGAAGCTCCCTGCTCCATAGGTAACACATGGCACTAGCAAGCAGTGAAAACTGACACAAATAGATGGATATTAGAGCAGGGTCTAAAGCAAACCCACTGCCACAACCACCTGTGTCTCCTGAGGGGAGCACAGGCATTCATTTGAACTCTAGCCTGACCCAGAGCTGGGATGGGAATGTGAAACATAAAAATAAATACCAGAGAGCAATGTGCAATAACTCAAATTTAAGATCTCTGCATTGAGTGGGCTTTCTTATTTCTGTTGGTGAGATCTACACAAGTGGGCCCACTGATGTTGCAGAACTGCTTGGGAGCTGGCTGCAACAAGGAGGCTTGGAGACTGCACCAGCAGCATGTTTGGTTAGGTCTCAAATAGAAGAGAGATAGGCCTTATTCCTGGTTCTCAGAGGATCCTGGGGATTTCTCCATGCCTCATTCTCTTCAATGCTGAGTAATCTAATCAAGAAAAGGGATATGCACCTCTTCCCTAACGCATTTTTGACCAACTGCAAAAAGAACCCATCTAATTTTAAAAGCAAGAAATATATATAATATTAAAATTAATATTTTCACCTATCTTTCCTCGTAACCAACAAGGCTGTTAATATCACTTGCTGATAACTGTCATTGTAATACCATCCAAATTACCTCTAATGATGGGAAATACTGTACTGGCCTAATAGTCCAGAAAAGTGACAATCCATCTGGGCTGCAGGAATATGAAAAAGTTTTGCCAACTGTGCCAGACTTTCCTGAATTAGATGACAATGAACAGTGTTGTGCATCTGGGAAGTGAATAGGGAGGGTTTGAGAACTCACCAGAAAAAGGGGACTATGTAGACAGGGAATCACAGCCACTATGTCTTCTGCAGTGCTTCCATTTTAGCTTCTTCCCTGTGCCGGCTATTCCTCACTCAGCTCAACATGGCAATGCAAGGCCAAGCAGGAAAATAAATCAGTCAGATCTTCTCAGCAGACTGCACACCTTGGCGTTGGCTTCAGAATGAACATATTGAAGGATTTCAACTGACAACTGCAAATACTAAATAAGATTATGTCTAAGGAATTGGCAGGAGTATGGGGAAACTGTGAGAAAAATGGAAACATCTGAGGGTGATAATTTATTCTCTGGTCTACTAAAAAGATGCTTTGGAAAAACCAAGTGAACAAAAAAAGCCATCTCAGCCAAGAGAGTGTAGGATTCACCAGAGGTATCTCTGGCTGTTGATGTGGTGGCTTATTTCTGACAGGGTATATTGACATCGCCCAAGGGATTTATTGAGGCCTGATATTTATCCTCAGATAACATTGGGGTTCTTTTTCTAGGACTACCACCAAAAACATAAACTGCATAAATTAAAAAGAGGCCAGCAGAGCTTTTTCTGCTATATTCAGCTACACTTTATTATTTCTGGGAATCTATTCAAATTACAGCCAAGAAGATCATCTCTCTTCTTCATCCAGTTGTTCTATTACAACTCTCCAGCCATATTCCTCCCTTGTTTCCTCATCAAACACAAGTATTCTCCCCTAGCTTTGAACATCCTCCGGAACATTGTCCCATCCTTTCAAGCCTATCCAGTAGTGCAAGGTCATTTCCAGCCCAGCACCCTTTCCTCCAGGAAGCCTTTTAGTGCACTCATGCATTTAGATGTTCAGAGCCACCAACTCTAATGGCTCTATTTCTATGCAAGGGTAATAAAAAAGAGCTTTGTGGACACACAACTCCATATTTTGCATAGTCTTCTACCCTGTCACCATTTCCCTGCCAGGAAAAGTTTCCAATCAAAATCTGCAGTGCAACCCTAGAAGTCCTACTCCACCATCCCTCCTGCATGCATCCAGTGGTCTTTAACCTGGTGGATGTGTGTGCAGAGAGCTGGGGGAAAGAATTGTTATAATAAGTGAGAACGTTGTGCATTCCATTAGACAAACCTGCCAATCTGTATCTCACATTCCAGACCAGACAACCTGCTTGATCCATCTAGAATGGAAAGCCTCTTTGACAGCACCAACACAAATAGACCCACTTGACTGAAATCTTAATGCACCATCAAAGTACAGAGATTGACAGAGGAGAAATCATGTTGGAAGTGAGCTTAGAAGGTCTGCAGCCCAAACTCCTGCTCAAAGCAGGGACAGCTGTAAGACCAGACAGATGCTCAGTGCTTGGGTCTTGAAAACACCTCTCAGGATGGAGATGGCACAACTTCTCTGGGCAACCTGCTCCCACACCTAACTGTCCTCAAGGTGAAAACATTTTTTCCATTTTCACATCAGAACCTTACTGTTTCAATTTCAGTATGCATTTAATGAAAATAAATGTGGCATTGATGTTATTGCTTGTAAGAAGTAATATAACGAAATTATGCAGGGCTTTTCACTCGCCTTTGTCCCTCATACTTAAGATATTAGATATTCCCTATGCCCATTTTAAAACTCCACCAGCTGTTACTTGTTTATTGTCTTGGACAGAGCCATTCCATAACCAGATATGATATCTTGCATTTCAATGTCCTTTACAGTAAAAGAGACCCCCCAAGCACTTAAATATATATCACAAAACCCTGCATTAACTGGCGGTTGCTTCTTTGGTAAAGCCTGGCAGCTGTTTAACCACAAACAGAAAATAAGGAAAAAAATAGTTTTGGATAAGACATGGGAAGTACTGCAGGAATTTGGCTTGTCCTTCTGTGGTGATGTTTCGCTGTGAAGAGCCGTCGTCAGCGTTTCTCTCAGAATAAGTCGGCTGGAAAGAGTCTCCCAATTCAATTCAGTACACCTAAACAGCAAAGCTCAGCAACTCCCAGAGACATTACTAGGAACTCTGGGTTTCTCGGTTTGATCGAGAAGCAGAAAAATTGCTTTTACTGACTGAACTCCAGATTTTGACACTTCATACAAAGCTCTCGCAATTCAAAAATACTTTTTTTTTTTTTTCCATTTTCAGTCCTGCACACCATTGCACATTACTGCATTGCTTCTCTAAATTCAGCAGACGCTACACAGCAAAGCAAAAAGCAGTGAGATGCAGCATGCTTCTTGAATTGTGTCTGAACTAATGTTCCCTGCAAAATGCCTTGGGATATCTTCATTGTGTTGAAGAACACAACTCTGCACCACCTTAAAAGCTCTCACACCCCCTGATAGGGTCAGAACAAAGATGTTTTAATCTGGTAATGACCCATCAGAAACCAGGATTGCTCTTTGCTCATCTGCACAGTATGTTCAAATGCTTGCCTTGTACACACACCCTTGAAACACGTGCTAAATTATTTGTCTCTACTTCTGCTAAAAGAGAGGAATAAGGACCCTTCTCCACTATCCCAAGCCAGTGTGCTGCAAAGGGAAATCAGTATAATGCACTTAGGTGCATTTTTGCCTTTTGATGGACAACTTACCATAATGAGGAAGAGCAAGAAAAAAAATCAATCAACAACAGCTTTCATGGTTAACACAGGGAATCAGCCTGGTGACAGGATTAGCCAGGAGGCCCCGGTGTTTTTACTTTGATGTTCCAGGTTACTTTCAGTGTTGGAAGAGACAATTGTTTATTCCATCTTCAGAGCAATTTGCAGCACTCACAAAATAATACAGTAACCTCCATGTGCTAGCAATATCTTCAGAAGTGAACACGGACATCCCACCAAACCCATCAACACTGCTGCATCAGCTGTGAGAGAATCTCCATCCATTGCCTGTGGTGGAAGGACCTCCCTGGCCAACCTTCTGAAGGATGGGCCATCAGTAAGGCTTCAGTGGAGGAAAATCCAGGTTCTCCCATAGCTCTCATGCTTAGCAGATGAGACCTCATGGCTAGTTCAAGGTGCTTTGACCCTCCTGCCATCACTGAAATTGTGCAAAATTCTGTTCACAGAAGTCTTTGCCAAAATTCTCCAAATTCCTCATGGACGAAGATCCACATGACTTCTGCCAGAGACCTCAGCTTACTCTTGTAAATAGCTAGAAAGAGAAAATTCCTTAGCCGTTTGTGTTATTCTCCCATTGCCAAAGCAGAACTGCCAACATAGACTTTTATGACAGCAAGAAGACAGTGATAATAACAGCAATAGATGGATACGCTGATTCAAGCTCACAGAGGGAAGTGATACATGCGCCAGTTCAGCAGTGACCTTTAGCCAAGCAGACTTCTTATGCTTGATGTCAGGGAAGTCCTGAACAGGTTTAGCTCCCCTGCAACCACAGGTTTGTGTTCCTGAGGGCCACCTGCAAGCAGTTGAATCCAGTGTTGAGGAGAGCATACAATGCCAGTAGCCTTGATTAGGGCATTTAGGGAGTTTTCCTTTTATTTATTTATTTATTTATTTTGCAGAGGTCAGGTAGTTCACTCAGAGCATGTAAATAGTTAATTTCTCCCTTCAGTTTAAAAACTTTGCAGTTCTTCACTGCCTCACATAAGTGATTTTTTCCTCTTCTTTGCTTGATACGGATTAGTGTTTCACAAATAAAACAGCTGCTCAGTGCCAAAGTTAAATCATATTATCAGAAATACAGAGAGAATTCGGTAGGCAAAAAGCTAATTCTGCTAATACCCCATGAATGAAATTCTAGCTGTCAATTAAAGAAGAAATACTTCCTCTTCTTTTGAATGCCGGAGAGCAGAATTAATGCCACAGACCAATTTCTATGGTACAATGTAATAACACAATTACGAAGCTGAGAAAATCCTAAAACTTATTTTGCTTGGCTTCCAGCCTGACAATTTTCAGTACCGTATGCAACGCACTGTTATGTTTCCCATTAAAAAATTATTTGTTAAGCTTCATTCATTCAAGACACAGGAAGAGACAATTCAATGGCTTATCAATTTCAACTGAACATCACTTGATTTTTTTGCTTGGCTTGCACTCACATTACAGTCTCTTTAACTAGCTACAACAACCCAGATTCAAATAACATCTCCATGCTTGTACCAGACAGCAATGATTTACAAGCCTATCAAGTCTTGTGTGCTGAGCGTGGGACTCCCACAGTCTCACCTCCACACCTGGAAATTCTCCTTGTCTCCATGTCTCCTTGGACATTCACTGTGCAGCATCACAAGTTGGCCCAATCTGTGCCCTGCTAATCCACTTCATCCAGCACAAATGGGGAGATTCCACTCCAAACTGAAGCACCTAATAGGATTAATGTCCCCATATATCTGTGCACTAGGCCTCTGAGTTTCAATTAGGGTTGGTAATGGTCCAGGGCTGAGCTTGGTACATTTAGACATGCCCTAGATTCCACATGATTCCACACAACCTCCAGGCACCACTCCCAAATGGCACAAATCTCTTCTAGGACTGTGTTTTCCAGATATATCCAGGCATCTTGAGTACTCAAGAGCACCACACAAATTCTGAAACTGAGCCCTGCCCTTCACCTTGACTGGATACCACCTGTAGAGCGAGACCAGAGCTTTTCAGCTGAAGAAGGAATCCAACCTATAGCTGACAGTGTCTGTTTTCCTTACAGTAAAGTATGAATCATACCTCATTAGGCTGTATTCAAAAAAATATATATTTATATATATATATATTTATATATTAAGACAACTATTAAAGACAAGTATACTATTCACATTCAAATCTGGTTCCAAATTTGGAACACTTCAAAGATAAGAATCTGGGATGCTGGCTCCCTACTCTGGAAAGATAGTATCTTTTGGAAAACTAGAAATCAGACTCATAACACTGTTAAATTGTGGGAATGCTGGAATATAAGGATAGGGTCAGGCCTGTTTCCCAGTATTAGAAAAATATTTGAAACAGAATTCACAGAAAAAAAAAAATCTGTTTGAAGAGGTACGTTGAAAAGGGTAATAATAAATGAGCTGCTGTATTTGAAATGGCTTTTTTATTTTTTCAAAAGTTGCTCAGTTTATCTCCGTTAGTGTGGTCTCACTGAGTGTGATTTGTGATTAAAGCTGATTATGATACTTGTCTTGAGGCCTATACTTACAGTCCATTTATACTGCAGCCTATTTCATTGACACACAGACCCCAGCATTGGTTAAACCAACCAGGGAGAAGGTTTCAAGAAGTCATTAGCAAAGACTAAGTGGGGAAGCAAGGCAGGTTGTGGGAAGCAGCTGGGACCAGGCTCCAGCCCCAGGCATCAGGCACCTCCATGGGTCTGAGGCCAGGTTGGGACATCGGGCTACAGGTAGTGGTCAGGATCAGGCCCCATGAGGTGAACCAGGGTCAGACACAGCCATGGGATGGCCAGACTGAGCTGTAGGGGCAGGGTTGGTCTCAGTGGAGCCCATGGCCAGGCTGGGCAGGGATGTGGCAGAGCTAGAGACTAGCATCCTACAGCATCAATGGGGCAGGACTTTATGGTCTGAAGCCATGCCAAAATGGCACTCCTAGTCCATGGGCAGGAATGGAACAACACTCCAGAGGAGGCTGGTCACATTCAGTATGAGCTGTTAGTGTCCTTGGAGTTCTGAGGGTAAATATTTGGAGCCCTGAACTTCATCATTTTTGTAATATACCAAGAGACTCAGGTGGGATTCAGATGGAGAATCAACTGAAGACACAACTTCAGGTGCCTGCATGTATTTGTCATGTCTACAAGAGTCTCAGCCACCATTAAGGTCACTGAAGATCCATCTTTTACGGCCTTTGGATCCTGAGGAATCTATTCAAGAAGCCCAGCCAGTAGTCATGAAGTGCAGCTGAAGAATAAGACAGTTGAATGCAGACATCTAAAGGCAGGTGCCAGGTCTCAAACCTCAATCATCATCAGCCAAGATTTAGACCTCAATTCAGCTGCCTACACACAGGGATCTTGTGATAGTGGAAGCATTATGGAGCATCTGAGATATCTACAAGGTGCTGGTAGATGTGACATAGGACCAACAGTGGACAAGCAGATGGAAGCCCAGTACATTTCCCTGAAGTATCAGGTGCCTCTCAGGAGCCATGTATGGGCTCCTGACAACACAGTGGAGCAATTCAGCTATGGGACAGTGGGTGCCTAATTTAATGTAAAGTGTATCACCTTTCATGGAGTGTATTGGTTCTTGGAGAAGGAACATCCCCTGGAAGTCAAAATAGGGTAACACCTGAGTTCAGCAGGACAAGCAGGGTCATGGCAAAAAATGCTAAGTAAAAGAAAAAAGAAAATTAAAAAATAAAATAAAATAAAATAAAAAACTTTCTGTTTAAGGAGGCCTGTTCTATCATGGACGAGGGTAGAAGTCAGAAGAGAGATGCTGTGAAAATAAAGCAGAAGGAGGACATGTTAAAATGGCTAGGCACAAGGCCCATAATCCTGGGCTGAGAGGGAAGAAACATCAGGGGATATTCAAAGAATTGTACAAGTGGCAGCCAGAAAACTCCTGGAGATGATATGAAGGCATTAAAGCTCTGGCACCAGGAGTACAGGCTGCTCTTTCTTTTCCCTCCCCCTCGACCTCTCCCATGGATTTTCCCCAGTAAATCATAACAGGGGCTTGCTGAGTGCACAGTACACAGCCACAGTCACAAAGGGTGTCTTGGTGTCTTTCATTAATTCGTTTTAGAGAGCAGTGCTCTCCAAGCACATTATACAACCACAGACTGGTGGATGATGCTCACTAGCAGTTCTTTTTTTTATTTCCCTTCTGGTTTGCATTTATGTGGCCTAATTAATATTCAGACAGAGGAACTCACTTTCCATTTACCCAGATGAATGAAGCAGAATTCAGAGCAGAGTGCTTTGCAGATGTAACCAGTGTTCAACCTTCGAGTGCACGTGTCCTGCTGATGACTCGTGTCAGTAATGCGGGGTGAAGTACAAGCAGTCCTGAACCCACTGCAAGTGCTGCATGGTCACAGGCCAAAGACCATTTTTTGGAAAGGAAGGATGCCCTTTCAGAGGAAAATTAGGGAATCTGACCTCAGTTCCCAGTTCTGATGCACCATGGTGTGGAGTATAAACTGTGGTTCCTCAGTTTTCCAGCACATTGATTCATGTCCTCTTCTGCACGACTATAGGCTGAGGTGCTCTGTGCCAATCTTGCTACATAATATATTTAAATGGTATAACAAAAGAAAAGTCCTGAGCAAGTTACAGGGATTCCAGTGTAGCACCAGGGTGGAGGCAGGGATGGTGATGGGATGCTACTGCCATAACAAAGGTAGATGCCAAATATTTTCTTTAGCCCAGAATGGTAACAGGTCTTGGTGGCTCTGGGTGTCAAAACATCTAAAGATTTGGAAGTTGTGCCCAGCTGAGTGGCTCAGATCACCAGAGTTAGGGCCCAGATATCACTGGAGAGAATCAGACGCCCTGGAAGGCAATGCAGGAAGCCTATACGCCAAGCAATTAGCTGTCTGGATTTAAGAAGCAGGACATGCCAGCCCTACCTAAACAGTGCCCCAGTGTTTAGTCCTGAAGCCTTGCCCGATTCAGGGTCAGCAACACAGATGCTCTTTTTTTTTAAGTTTTAAGTTTTCCCAAACAGCAGGAAGACCCTAGCCCCAGTATCCCATCTCCTGGCAAACAACCAGACAACTCTTACACTAAAAGCAGGGCCACTTCCTCACTCTGGGGAAATCTTGGTTCAGCATCAGATAGGAGCTCAGCAGCTGGCCAAGAATGCAGCTCTTTGGGGTGATACTTGACTGCATTAAACATTAGGCCACACTTTTCTGAAATCCCTTAACTTGCTCCTTGCACACTTTCCAAATTCTGCAGCTAATGAGACTGGGACCCTACAGACAATGGACTTACTCCCACATCATCTGAATTAACATTTTTCACCCTGTGCACTGTGTGTAGCAAGGATCCTGTGAAAGAAATAATATAGGATGTGGTATCATCTTTTTCTGCTCACCCTCACTATCCCAGGGTGGATTAGTTCTCCTTTATTATGAATCCTTTGTCAACCAGTCCAGAGAACTATAGCTTTATTACTGTGAGCTTAAATAATTATGTACGTCTATCCTAATAAGAGAAAACATGGTTTGAATTTTGTAATATATGATCTTGAGGACTTCAGGCTTGCTCTGTCACTGCAGTTGGCCATAACCATCAAACTGAGTAGTTTTATTGTAAATTTAAATTATGAAAATCTCATTAAGTTCTGAGCTTTCACTAAGACACATGCATCATACAGATCTTATTTGCTTGCTATTCACATTTCTATGGTGCTAATCATCAGAATATCCTCCTGATGAAAGAAAATGCCATCATTTCATGTAGGAAAGCATTGTAATGCTAGGAAAATAACCCAAACGTACTTCCTAGGTTGGAGGAAGGAGAAACCCTTCTGCTTCAACTAAACACTAGCACATTAGCTCTGAGCTGGTACTGCCTCCAGAAAGATGAGGCCAGCTGTCACCAAGAGGTAGATTAGACTGCTCTTACTCTACTGAAATATGGGAAACTCATCTGATGTCTGGGTGTCACATTAGGACTTTTAAAGTGATTTAATGTCTACTGAATGTCTACTGTTTAATCTGCTGAAATTTCTGGACACATAGACAGAGGACACACGATACCAGGTTAACTTAAGCATGCAGATCTAAGCCTAAGATATCTGAGTTTGACCTAGTGCTTTCAGTGTGACCATTGTCGAGGTGGGGATGGGGGAGGAGGGGGAGTGGAGGGAAAGTAATAGATGTGTGGATGTGAAAATTGGGACACTTTCACAGCTTTATAGGTACTTATGAGCTGAGTAGAGTCCTGCACTATTATTGTTAAGATTATTTCATTTCTCTTTGGTACCTTGTAATTGGGTGATTGCAAAGGTTTACAATAACCAACATATCGTAGCACAATACAAGAGTATAAAATTGCTTTGTTTTTCTGCCAATTATGTGGTGAGAAATATATGGCTGACATGTCTTGCCACATAGGGGAAAAAAATCATTTCCCAATTAGCTTTGTATATTTTTGGCTAAGAAGTTTTCTCATGAGTCACAAATCATTTTCTCATGGCATCAGTAGCCTTATTACATGTGCAACTAATTTCATTCTGTAATCTAAAGCAGCAACAAAATGAAAATTTCTGATATCTCTCCTGGCATCCAGTTATGAGAAGCTGCAATAATTTTTCCTTCTCTACAAATAACAGTAGGTGCAAAGGATCTCAAGAACAGGAATACCATTGTGCTTTCTTTTGGCAATAAGGAATATAATGAAAAGCATACAATGATCCTGACCTCAACACATCCGTCACTATTGACTATTTTCTGACAGAGTTCCAAAACAATGCCAGCTCAAAAAAGCATTTTGATAGCTCTCTTCCTATACTTATTTATCACATGGAATTAATATTGGCCCCACCCACTGATCTCAGTGAGATCACAAGGAAGTTCACAAATGCTTTCAACAAAAGAGAAAATAAAGATTTCTTTCTAATTTGTTGACCCTTGAAAAAAATAATATATAAATAAATAAATAAATAAAAAGAGAGAGAGAATACTAGTAGCCACATTAAATAAAAAGCAATGTAAGTACTTGGCAATCAATAACATTATAAATAGAAAATGTTTATTTTTGATAAACATTAGAAAATCTAAACATGGTGATTCCTGCTTGCTTCTTCTGGGGTTGCCTACCTCCCCCAAGACGTGCTCTTGCAGTTCTCCATTGGAGATCATCCATTGTGGAATTGGTGAGGTTTAACATAGGATATGCATCTTCTAAAAGATGGGTTATTTGACAATGGAGCTCATCTTACTAAGTGGCTAATTCAACATTGAATTCTTTATCCTTAGAGTGTCTTGAGTTGCTGCTTTTTTCATGGTCTAGTGGCTCTGAATCTTCCATGCTGTAAAGAGGTCTGTTGCCATCTAAATCCTTATTAAAAAATAGCCAAACTCCTGTCCATGACAAGAATGCACCATAATATCAAACCAGCCACTAGTATGTTGAAGTTAGTATTCTAAATCTTCAAAGGTATATATTATCAATAGTTTTAGAACGAGGTACATTATCCTATAAATCTTAGAAAATTTCCCACTGCAGCCAAGTTCCTTGCTAATGAAACAGCAGCATAACAATTTCACAACAGGCAGGAAAATTACTCAAAAGATTTAACCCATAACATGGACCTAAATAGGAATTACATACCTCAAGTCTTCAAAGCCTTTAAACATATCAGTACACTCTGCTTTCAGCTGAAACCTTTGAGTGGATTAGCAAAAATGTTTTCAGCTTCAGTTCGGAGATGTTACAGTAGGCTAGAGAAATAGTATTTCAGGTATTACATTCCTGGTGAAGGGCAAGCACTAGAGCAAAGCCAGAGATAGCCCTGCCTTGTTGAATCACACTACATCAAACAGGAGGCCACAACCTTCAGCCTTTATTCTGTGCCTCCAGTACTTCTGCCACCCTCTAATTATATTTTCATGTGTAAGAACTGACCTAGAGTTCACACCAAGTGTGTTCTCCAGATTGTCTTTCTCGCATTTCTGTTAGCTCTGCTTTAGCAGGTATCAGTAATGGAGGATCGCTGGACTCCTTACTTATTCCCACCTGGGTTTATGTTGGCCCTGCAGGAGCACAAGTGCCAGCTTGGCTGTGTGGAATGAATGGTCATGCATAGCCATGGCTTTTGCATTTTGAGATCTGTTTTTCTACATGTTTTCCTCTTAAAAAATGGATTTTTTTTCTCATCCCTTTAGGGGTCTGCTCTCATCTGCACCTGAGTAGTCCAAAGAGACTACAAAGGCAGTTGCATGCACCATCAGCTTCCTGCTCTCTCTCCTGTCTGGGTTAGCAAAGCTGGTAGCAGAGAGGTACTTTGGACAAGAGCTGAGACAGTCCAGCAGCAAGAGAAGTGTTTAACTGTAAGATCAGGAAACACCAGTCCTTGCACTCTAGCTGGGACTGTACAAGTACCAAACTGTACTAGATCAAATCCAGTACCAAATGGATCTCCAGATCTGGGGTCATTGAGATTATGAGCCCAATCCTCAAACCACTAATGACTTGACTGTTTTTACCATTGAGGAGTCAGGCTGCCTGTACATTAGTGACTGCAGAGTTCATTTTGTTTTGCACACCAGTACATTTTCAGAGAAGAAAAATTACACATGAACAGACAGGATACAGTTTTAAGGCAGGCATGCCTCAGAAGGAGAGTTCACATCATTCAAAGTTATTTTAGTGTCGTTGTTTTGTTGTTGGCTATTTGGGATTCTCCAGGCTCATCTGGCTTCTAGATACCAGTGAGATTCAAGGAGAAATGTGGTGCAAATCAAAGGGGAAGGGTTGTTGTCTAGCATCCACTCAAGTCCACATCACAGCTCTTGCAGTCATTGATGGCTCAGTCCCAAGTAGTGACAAAGCTGAGGGCCTGTTTCATCTTAATCAACTCCCACTGACTAGCTTCAACTACCTCTTATGGATTGGTCTTACAGCTCTCCAATTGTACTTTTCCTGCCAAGATTGTTCATTTCAGTGTTTCTCTTTCAAGTGTCTCAAGAGCACAGTTCATACAACACCATATAAATCTCCAAATTTACAGCATGTCTAAGTTATACACAAGATGCTCGGGAAATTATGCTTAATAGAAAACTGTCAGCAGCAGATTATGAGAGAAGTGTGCAGGACAGGTAACGATAAGGCAGGAGAGAATTACAAAGACCTGCAGGAAAACAAAAGAAGGAGCAGCGGGGTCTGGTCGCCAGTTGGCATTTATACCAGCTTAGTCATAGCAACTGGTGGTACTGTTCTTACTATGTTTCTCTGGCAAGAGCCCTAAAAATTTTTATGATGGTAACAGCTACAGCTTTTTTTGCTTCAGGAATTTAGGAAATCAAAAATACCTTTTTTTCTGGTGGTGGAGTCTGTTTCACTATATCCAAAGAGTTGACTAAATCGGCCACCCCACCAGTCTTTCCCACATGCAGGGCCGTGGCCTACATCTCAGCCCAGAAGAGTAGGGGCTGTGTGAAAGCACCACCCACCCTCCTTCCCTCACAGAGTTCCCACTTTTAAGTTCAGTCTGAGTTTGTCCATGCGCGAGGACAACAAGTCAGGTGAAGACAGACATGATGGAGCCATGTCGGACCGCTGAGTAGATATGCTCGGGCCTCCCACTCTCTCCCGCTTACCAAACCTTGGACTGCCAGTCCCAGGGCCAGCACCTTTCTCTTTCATCATGTTTCTCATCTGGTTTAACTTCTCTGACCTGCCCAGGCAGACAGTCAGGAGGTTTGGTTTTAATAACATGGATGACAGGCAGAAACGAGCCCAGAGGGCCTACTTCTGGCAGCCCTCCCCTTTTAACCATAAGGAGTGGGTAGAGGAGAAGTCGCTGGGTTGCAAGACTCTAAGTAGAGGTGTGTGGGATGAAACCTGCCAGAGACAGAAGAGTGAGAAAGAGAAAGATATGAGACTATCAGTTCAGAAAAGCAGATCATGAGTGACACAACAAACCAAGCAGTGCCAATATTCAGTGCCTAAAAGCCCATCTGCCAGCTCCCCTCCCATTATGCTCACTTGGATGCCTCACCACTAAACCCAGTCAACCAAGAGTGCTTTGGTCCCATCCTCCAGCAAGAATAACTCTGTTTCAGAGCAGGATCATATGCTAAGGGAAAACCTCGAGTGATCCTGCTGTACCGGGACAGACGGTCACAGATGTCTGCAGCCAAACTGGTTGTGCAGCCCAGACAGTGGTAAAGCTTTGTTCCTCTATTAAACGCTTCTGTATTTAGATGTTCAAGGTTGGGTTACAGTAGAGTCATTGGGTGCATATGGATAAGCCACATTTATGTGTTTAGTTATTTCCTTTTCCAACTGAGAAAAAAAAAAGGGGGGGGGGGGGAATTTCAGCTTTTTGATACGGGTTTTTCTTGTCTTCACCCAATACCTGCTTCAGATTTGGTTTTTCAGGCAGGACATTTATTCAGCTCACTTGGAGCTAATCAGCAGTAGTTTAAAGTTAAAGCAGATTTTGTAAGTGAATCTTGATGTGGAGCAAATTTTTTGTTGTTGTTGGTTTTTTTTTTTGGGGGGGGGGGGTTGGGGAAGGAATCCTGTGGCTTTTCCATGATAAACCCCTCAAACTGTCAGCTACTGTCTTTTTCCCTTCAGCACATTTTTCTTTTGCTTTTCTTTCCTAAGGTCTGGGATAGAAGATCCAGACCCCTAACCCACTGCACTTTTGTTTCTAGCAGGTTTCAAATACAGTGACAAGCAGCATTTTTTTCCATCTTTCCCCTGAAATAGAAACCATGTTCTGCCGTCATCTGGCAGAAAAGAGCAGTGCCCATCCAGGGAGCCACAGCAGAGAGGTCACTGGTAAAATACCCATGGAAACTGAAATATTCACTACTCAAGGTTTGCCTTTGGCTTGCAGCTATTTTAGCTATTAATATCTGAAGTGTTCAAGCCTTGCGAAATGGTTCTGAAATAAGCACTCTAGGTCTTAGCTTAAAGACTCAGAGTATTTCAACCTCGAGCTCAATGAAAGGTGAATTGAGTCCTTAACACAAATAATAACAGGGAGAAAATACTGCCTTTCATGCAATGCTAATATCCTTGACCCTCCACACACTTTTCCCCAGCTGATAAATTAGAGCTTTTATTTGCATTTGGGTCCCTCTAGTGGATAAAGAAAGAAGCCCGAGGACTGCTGCAAAATTTGTGCGTGACACGCTTTGCTACAGAACCGCACAGTTTGCAGCTGATGGGGTTTCTGTGCCTTTGTTTTGCCTTTTAAAACCAGATCACACCACAGATCAACACAGATTAAGCTGTTGTGGTAACAGAAGCCAAACCTCAGCACCCCACACTCTGAGGGATAGGAGGGGGGCTCTGGTCAGCTATGTACCAGGATATTCCACACTTTTCCGTCATTTTTGGGATGGAGCAGAACCGCCATGCAGCTATACAGACTCGGAGACAGCTTTGCAGTACTGGGATCCTGGTGAACAGCAAGTTAACCTGGGTGAGCAGTGCACCCTTGCCAACCTCATACAGAGCCATGTTAGCATGAGTGAAGCTAGCAGGTCAGGGAAGTGAACCTTCTCCTCTGTTCAGCACCAGTGCAGCCACATCTGAAAAACAGTGCCCAGTTTCGTGCTCCCAGACTCAATGCAGACATTGACAGACCACAGTGAGTCCCACAGATGGCTATAAAGGGTGTCAGGGTCTGCAGCACACATTGTAGGAAGAGAAACTGAATGAACTGGGCTTGTTCAGCTTGGAGAAGAAACAGCTCAGGAGAGACCTTGCTTCTGTC
This sequence comes from Oxyura jamaicensis, assembly GCF_011077185.1. NCBI lineage: Eukaryota > Metazoa > Chordata > Aves > Anseriformes > Anatidae > Oxyura > Oxyura jamaicensis. The sequence continues at coordinate 146,430,108 of NC_048894.1, forward strand.
TACATCTATCTAATGGGAGGGCATAGAGAAGGTGAAGTCCATCTCTTCTCAGAGGTGGATGGTGAAGAGACTCAAGTAACACTCTAAAAAGGTACAAGGAAAAAGATTTCACCATTAACATGGTTCAGCACTGAATAAAGTACCTAAAGAGGTGGGGAATGTCCTGCACTGGAGATATAAAAAACTTGACCTGACAAGACCCTGAGCCACTTGCTCCAATTCCAAAGTTGACTCTGCTTAGAGCCAGGGGCAGGACTAGATGATGTCCAGAAGTTCCTCTCAACCCAAATTATTTTGCATTTCTCACTCACTGAATAACCCATCTGGGCCTTGGCTTTGGTGAAGAGAAATTTGAAAAGAAGAGATGGCTACATGAGAAAGTAGACAAAGTGACTGATCCAACATATGAGATCATGGAATAGAGCCAACATCTGAAGGAAAACTGTCCGTCTGTATTCATCCCCACTAATATCAGGTACCTGCAGTAGGAGTATGGCCACCCAATCCTGACCCATTCTGAGTTACCTTTTATCTGTCCATCATTGAAGAAAGAAGGTAAAACATAGAAGAGTGGGATTAATTTCTTCTTCACTGATACATTCTCATCAGCAATTCAGCAGCTCCTGTGAGCACTTCTTACATGCCCCAAAACAAGGGACACTTGTGTTTAGAGATGAAATAAAAGGATTTGGGGGTGTGGGAGAGTTAATGCTTTTCACATCACAGCCAGAGTGGCAAAATGGTTAAGTTCATTTGGAAAACAAATTGCTGGCAACATGTTTGCTACACGGGTGGTTTCCGTGTTTATTTTTTTGCTAGTTATTTCTTAGTTCTTCTGTTTTTTTAATGACTACATAAAGTTGTTAGGAATTACAGGCCTGTTTTTGTTTCCACTGAAATAAATGGAAAGCTCTCACTGATTTCTCTGCTGCCAAACTGAGATTTTTATGGCCTGATGCGGGCAAGCTTCCACAGCGGTCAGTCCAGAGAGCACAGCAAGCCTTTCTCCAGAGCAGGGGGTTGGCTGTCCATGACAGATGGCTGCATGGATATTTCCTCTTAGAGAGAGGCTGAACATGGTGCCATCCTCTCATCTCACATGCAACAAACATTCTCCACCAAAGTTTTCAAAAAATATTCATCAGGTTCCTGTTTAAAAGTTGTGGCTCCAAGGGCCAAGTTGCGGCTCCATAAGCTGGCAGAGCTGTGAGCAGAAAGAAGTAACTGATAACTTTTCTGTGCACATTGCTATGAGCTGCTTCTTATTTTGCTGGGCAGTGCTAGCACTCTCTCTGTAGGACTGTGGAGCAGTGATGATGTTGGGCCATCAGTAGGAAAACCTGTGGATCTAGGAGCATTTGTTCTGCTTTCAAGTTGCTCAGATACCAGTTGTGTTGTACTGAAACAGGCAGACAGCAGGATTGTGCTTTGACACGAAAATCTGCTCAGCTCCAGATAGAAAGAGAAAAATGTTCTATCTCCCTTTGCAACCAAAACCACAAAACAGAAACTAGGCAGAAAATAAGGGAGGTGGTGGGACAGGAACTCCCTACCCACGTCATCCTGAAGCAGTAACGTGAGCTCACAACATGAGCTTGAAAGAGAAGTTTTCTGCCACAGAATAAAAAAAATGCCAAGATTAATCAAATTAACACATCTCCTTTTATTTTAGGCAATGAAAAAGACCCATCTGACATCACTGAGCTGCTGAGCACCTGCATGTAGTGCATTTAACACCCTAGTAGGTGAGCTTCATTCCTTAAAATCACACAATTACCCAAAGCATCACAGTGATCTGATAATGGGATCCCTGGCCTGATATGCGAGAGTTCAAAACAGTACCAAATGTGAAGACCCAGGAACAAAATATTTAGAGGTACCTCAGTGCCAAGGGCTTCCTGACCAATATAACTCTTTATCAATAGTAGAAATGCCTATCATGGCAACGGGAGAGTCTACCGCTAGTTAAAAGATAGGAGCCAGCTTCCTTCATCTTCCTCAGTAGGGCCCTCATCCATCTGTATATCTGGTTTTCCATCATGTGGGAACCAGGGGAGAGGGGAAGGTACCATGTCCTGCACTGAGACAGAATGAAGGCATGGCTAAGCATAGAGATGGTTTTAAGCCCCCCAGACCAATAACACACAGCAACTTCAGTGGACCTTTTCCATCTGCCCTGACTTGTAGTGTGTGACAAAATGTCATGTTTTTGGCTGGGATAGAATTAATTTTCTTCATAAAGGTTTGTATGATGCTGTACTTTAGATTTAGGATGAGAGTAATGCTGATAACACACCGCTGTTTTAGTTGTTGAAGAGCAGAGCTCACCCAGAGCCAAGGACTCCCCAGCTCCTCGTGCTGCCCTGCCAGCAAGGGGCTGGGGGTGCCCTAGGAGCTGGAGGGGACACAGCCAGGACAGCTGGCCCCAAATGACCAAAGGGACATCCCACACCATGGGGATGCTCAGCAATGGCAGCTGGGGGAAAGAAGGAGGCAGGGGGGCGCTGGGAGCGGTGGCGTTTTTCTTCCCAAGGCACCGCTACATGATGAGCCCTGCTGTCCTGGGGGTGGCTGGCACCTGCCTGCTGGTGGGACGGGGCGAAGGCATTCCTTGCTGTGCTTTGCCTGTGTGTAGCTTTTGCTTTACCTGGTGAACTGTCTTTGTCTCATCCCATGAGTCCTCGCACTTTTACCTCTCTGATTCTCTCCCCCATCCCACCAGGGGAGAGTGAGCGAGCAGCTGGGTGGTGCCCGGCTGCCTGCCGGGGCTCAATCTCAACACAAAGCAACGGGAGAGCATCAAGACAAGAGAAGTTAGAGGAAGGACAGGAACAAAACACAGAAGCCAAGCATTAGAGGAATGGGTGCCAGATCTTTGCATAAGCAAATCTGTTGCCAATCATTTTCCTGGATAGAGAAGCTGGTGTGCCTTGAGCACAGTTTCCGCATCCAAAGAACTTGGATTTTAAGCTAATTCTGCTGTCTAAAAGATTACCATGAGGCCCTAATCCCTTCAGCTCCATGGTAAGAGGAAGAATGCAGCACACAGACCTTACTGGTAACCACATACAGCATTGGCATCAAACACTATCAAGAGCACCAGTTAAAAAGAGAGGCATGACTGCATGGCGCCAGCCTCGCTAATTTCCTGGCAGCTCTATGTCCATGCGAGTCCATGTCCGTGTGAGCTGTATATCTTCATGCTTACCTCCTGCTTGCAATTACTTCCCTTTACCCTGATGGCTTTACTGCCACCTCAGCACTCACTCCCCCTTGATGCACAGCATCAGCCTGCCTCACCCCCTACCCCACAGCCACAGACCACTCACCCTTGCAGACCTGTTTCCCAGCCACTGCCAGCTCAGTACCTTGGGGTCACACCATGGACCCCTAGCCTGCCAGGACAGCTTTTCATCCTCACTGCAGGGTACTGGCAGGACTTTCCCAGCCCATGGTTTTGCTGTCTGGCAGAAACTGATCCATCCCTCGGCCTATGCTGCCTGTCTCTGTGGGATATCCATGGTTGTTGCACCACTTTTGCCCACGATGGTGAGTGATCCAGTGTGACCCAGCAGCCTATGCCCCTTGTAGGGGAAGACTTCTTCCCTTCCATGTATATAAGAGAGCAGAAAGTCTGTCTGGGTGTGCCTTAGGCAAACATCTCCTGGGGAAAGGAGTCGACTGGTGTGCCAAAGTTGTGCAATGAGTCCAGGGGTGGTGTTTGGTAGGACAAAGTATATGAAAAAAGACTAACCCCTGCTTAAGAAGGCCAAATTCTGCTGAAAGGCTTCTCAGCCCTGGGTTATGAACCCATGCTGAACACCCTGTTGCTGGCCATGTGACAGAACTGCTCACAGTTAATCCTTACTGAAATAACACTTCCTAGCCAGCAAAATAAAGTGCCTTAATGGGGAACTGCAGGGATGCCTTAGGCTGGCTGGGACAAAGACTTCGACCATACCCATCCATTAGCAGGGAGCTCTTCTTTTCCACACTGAGCTCTCTCATACTCATCCAGCTAGAGATAATCACTGACAGAAGAGATGTTCCAGTCCTATTTTACACCAGGAAATACAGGGGATGTCCGCGGTTATGAAATATCACATTCCTTGTTCTCCCAGGTTTTTCTGTTAGTACGAGGTTGGTAAGGTTGGGTTCAGCAGAGCCCTAATGAGCTCAGAGGGTTGGAAAAGCAGCAGACAATGTAAATCTGCTCTGAAATTAATAAAAAATTTATACTTTCACCACATTTGGCTATAATTCTTGGGAACGAGTGAAAACAAATCACAGTGTTAAGATCGCTTTACTGTGCAATTTTAGATGCTCACTCCCAATACAAGAAGTACTCGAGTTTATGAGCAAAAGAGTCTTAAGAAATTTTTGACATAAGCAAAGCAATACTTTTCCCCTAAATTCAGCCTGCAATTGTCTGAAGAAATATTCCAAAAATCACCATGCAAAGAAACAGCGGAACTGATGAATTTCAGCTGAAACATTTTAAGCTTCAGGGAGTTTCAAGTGAGAAAAGCGGGTCTTATAGAGGAAACATGTTTGGTAATACAGGCATAGCAATTGCTACCAGCTCCACCTATAACATGTTCAAATTAATGTATACTGCACTGTCCCTAGTAAAACAGAGATTTGAGAGCCCAAGTGTTTCCACTGCTATTTGCGCTGATCCTTGCCATGAGAATAGCAATGTTTCATCTATGAATAAAAACATCAAGCCTAAGCATTTCTGGCACTACATATAAAACTTCCCTTTTCTCCCACATGTTAACATGGAGATTCACAGGCAACCAGCCAAGCAGACCGGAGAAGCTAAATTCACTGTATAAATAATTCAGAATCAAAACCACTGGTGGTAAATCTGGAAAGTCACCATCTGACCTACCATATGTGGTTACTATGGAAATAGCTTTCTCCTTTAACTTAATGTACTCAGTAGTGGGAACCATTTCCCTATGATTCACATGAATCTCTGGCATGTGCTCCACTGCTAAGTGCCAGCAGAAAGCTGCTTGTTGCAGTGATATTATAATACCTTGACAGGATTTCAGGGCTAGAAACTGCCACAGACTGGGTATGAGATAACCGGAGATGAAGTTAGAATACCTGTCAGCAAAAGCAGATCAGAAGAGGACTTGGCACCCAGCATTGCAATGTGGTCATGTCAAATGCCAGTAATGTCGGTCCCAAGGTGATAATAATCCTGTAGCTCACAATGAAGACGCACAGCTCACTTCCAACCCAGAGATGAGACCCATGGCCACCTGCCTATGAGATGTGGTCTAGTTGGGATTACAAGGGTGTGGGTCTGTGTTTTTAAGGATTAAGCACAGTGCAACGATTCAAGAACTCCGGAGTTCTTACCTGCTCTTGCTACTGCTGCATTGTCCGAGGAAGTCATTTCACTTGTTGATACCTGTAAAATGCTTATGTATGCCTGTCTATACATCACAGTATTTGAACAGATCAGATGTCCTGGTGACAATAGCATCAGTCAGGAAGAAAAAATCTTGGATTAGATCAATTCAAGGTATGGGGTGGAGAAAAGGAGGGTCAAATACTGGTATTATTCTCTGGAGTTGCAGCAGGAACAAGAACAACACACCAGTGATGCTCAAAATCAGCCCATTTTGAGCACCACTGGGAAGCAGTGTGGGAAACTAAACAGGGAATAAAAGAATAATCAGATTATTGTTACATTAATAGTTTTTCTAAAGCCTTCACTTTACATATGAGATAAATAGCATATTTTACTAAATAGCAAAAAATATTTTAATTTTCATAGTGTCTCTTCAGTAACTAATAAAACTTCTGCATTATGCACCCTGGGTTTATAGGGCTGTTAAAATGCAAGCAGCCCTCAGAAGAAGTACAACAGTTGTTACTCTGCTCATATTAATACTCCATCCAAGGGCAGCAGCAGAAGATACTCAATTATTTACTATTTTACAAACAAAAATCATATAAGAGCCTTGGTTATTAACCAGTGCTCAACACAGGCAGGGCAATCTGCATCAGAGCCTGCCTTCTCCTCACATGGACAGGTGGAGATTCTCATCTTCCACAATAACTCAAAAGATCCTAGCCAATTGCTAAACGACAAATAGGAAAATGATGGAAATCTCTTTAATTTGAAAGGGAAAGATAAGAAAAGGCCCCTTAGGAGGGCTGGGATCCATCAGGCCTGGGAGAACAGAGAGTAGGGAAGTGGGTAGAAAGCAGAGAGGCACATTCAGAGGGCTCAGGACTTTAAAACTCCTGCCTCTCTCTATGTGCGATACAGTGCTCCCACTCCTAGTGCACGCCACCAGTCTGCAGTCAGATGGGGTGAATCTGGACACCGGGGAGCCCCTAGGTATTTGGCTCTTCAATAATTCCTGACTCACACTGACTCCTTGTTTCCCCCCATATCCTTTCCTCTTTTCATTGTGGGGAAAGAACAGGCTTTCAAGTATATCCAAAGTTGAGAAAACAAAAAGCACACACTAAAATTCCTCATTGACACCTTTGGGATGACAGTGAGCACAATAGCTTGGTGTGATTTAGGTTACAATTTATGACTTCAGTCTGGTTGTTTGATATCTACTGACATGGGAAAGCCATAGCCACTGTCTGCACCCAGATAAGTGACAGACTGAGCCATTACGATGCTCTCACCATTTTGTAGGCAGAACTTGACAGCATATTGAAAAGTATCTATGTGACTGTGAAACGCAGTTGTCATCCACGTACTTAAGCATCCCTCTATTCAATTAACACACATTTTAGTGCCTCTGGCAGAGTTCATTAGTGATTCGCAGACCCAAGCCAGGTTCCCAGTTCAGCTTCTGTGGATGGAGTGAAATGGTCAGTCACACAGCTGCTATACAGGCAAAAATACTCAACTGAGGGGCCAAACATGTGGTGTGACTCCCAGAAGAGAATTTGGTGTCTGACATTCCTCACCAGTGCTCCAGACTTGGATGTTGTTTGGATTGGCCACCGATTCTTTTTCTGGCTGCAAGGAATGAAGGGCGAGCAGCTGGGCATCCCAAACTCTCCCCGGCTTTACTATGGGGTCGGTGTGACCTGGCAGTTAAAGTACAGCCCTAGAAAGTGATGGCTTCAGTCCTCTGTCCTCCACATCCAGCTTCCCCCTCTTGCTACCAAGGGAAGCCTGGCCCAGGTGTGGGTGCACACACAACGTCCTTCCAGCAGCTGGCTGTACGATTCCATGGTTTGCACATTGCAGTGGGTAGGGGGGCTCACCCTGCTGTGGACAGAGAACTCCAGATGACAAGGTGCTGGGAGCTGTCAGTGCTCTCTGCAGCTTTTGAAGGCCCTGATACCCCTTTTTATTTTTAATAAGCTCTGTTCATTCTCATTTCATTTGTTCAGGTCCATCAGTTGTGTCCCAGATGGGGAGCGATACTGCTTTTTACAGTTATTGGGAGACATGAGCACTGTTCAAGATCTTTCATGTCCAGATGTGATGAAGTGTAATGTGCTTTTTTCCAGAATTCAAGGTCTCTTTCCCTGAGAGCCAGCTAGTCATAACAGAGATGAAAAAGCCATCACTAGTCCTTTCTAAAGCTGCCCCAGCTCTGTGATACAAAGACCATCACAGTCTACAGATTTACACCCTATTACCTGCAGCACCACTGCACATTTTTGAGACTCAGGCAAGTGGAGTTTGATCACACCTCTTAAAACAGTGTCAGCAAAACATGCATCAAGAAGTAACAAAAGCTCCTCCTCACTGTGGATGACAGCAGTGAGAAAAACCTTTTGATTTGGTCTCATCCCCACGTTGCCCTTTCCCAAGGTGCCACACATAGCTCACTGTTTCTTTGCAGGCAGTGAACAGATTCCCTCACTCATCCCCACAGCAACATTTAAGTGATAGCAAAGACACCATGTTCTATCAACACGTCTTGAGCACTGGCCTGGCTGCAAGGGGCGATGCAGAGCTCAGTTTGTCCTACCAGGTGGGCACACAGACCTCTTGTAATTAGGTAATGAGCCCCAGCACCTTTCATTACCTGGCAATCACACACTATTACACTGAGACTCCTTACCTTCCTTAACTTTCATGTGAGAACCGCTCGGATGCTTAATTCTGAAAATGATGGATGATCTCTAAATGGGCAAAGAATCTCAATTTCCTCACATGCAATTAACATTATCTGGCCCAAGCAGACCTGTGCTGCACATCTGAGAGTTGCACACAAAGCTCTGCTTTCCTACACCCCGCTGAGATTCAAAAGCCACTTCAACTTGCCCAAAATGTAAAAGACATGACAGAGCATTTCTGTACCATATTTTATGGTCTTTATGGCATCCAAAACAAGTCTTTTAGTAGAGGAATTTGTGCATTCATTGGGAAAAATCTAAACTCACAATTGTCCCTGGGCAATCTGTCTGCATGGCCATGTCCACTCATTTCCGTAGGGGATGCATAAGAATTTGCGCTAGGACAGCCAAATGTTTACACCCTCACAAATAGTCCAGCAAAAGATTACTTTGTTTTGTGCAAAAAATTTCAAGTTTCATCCAAAAAGTTTCAGGTTTCATCCACTGAAAAAAAAAAAAAAAAGAAAAAAAAAGAAAAAAAAAATGTCTTTGGCCCTCAACCCAATTTGCAGACAAAAATGTTTGGGCCTTTTCTTGTCATGAACCAAACAGAAATCATAGTTTGGCTTTTGCATTGTTTTGTTTGTTTGTTTTTCAATAAAAACAGGAATTTTCCACATCAGTTTCTATTTTGACAATGAAGTGATTTATTTTAAAGAAGTATTTCCAAATGAATATTCCAACTGGCTTTCGCTGTTTGTACTTTTGTCCAATAAAGAAAGGGAAAATGTCAGTGCAAGAGACAAAAGCTGCAGAGTCACAGCTCACGAGGATGAGTGATCAGGAATGCCTTTTGCTTGTCCGTTTCCAAAAATCCGTCCCTCAGTAAATAATAATTCTGAGTTCTTGTTCATCTGCAGATCCCAACTAACATTTCTAAGAGAAACCTTTATCCTTGAAATTAAAAAATCACTTCTTTCACATGCTTTTCAGAAAAAGGATGTACATACACTTCACATGCAAAATTATTTCTAACCACCCACACTAACTTCAGTAACCACATATTCCAATTTCCATAACCCATTTTCTTCCCTACTCTTTCTCCTCACTGAACTGTCAAATCCTTCGTTGCATTGCAAGCTCTTTTTTCCATACAATTTCCTTCCAAGAAACTCTTCTGTTTTCAGGTGCTATCAAATAAATAATCATTTCCCAAACTGATCGTTGAAACTAAAGTCTGGGCTTGCTGTTGCTGCCTTTCCGCATGTAGTTGACAGTCATATACACACGCATGCACAGACATGAAGAAAATTTGGATAACTCTGGCACTTAAATAAACTCAAGGGACCAACAGTCTTGGCTTTCATATACTCCTAAGGTCATATTTGCTGCATGAGGTGGTAGATATTCCTCTATCTCACTATTAATAACAAAGAGAAGCCACCAAGTTGCATACTTGTATCTCACAATTTCAGCACACCCAAAACACTGACTGCATTCATCCAGGTGACTTAAGTCCCTCATTTCCTATCTCCCAGCCCCGTGCTGGCTTCTGACATCCCAGCTGAGGTACCTGGCACCAAAATCCAGGTACAGAGTTATACATGCAGAGCATCATACATCACACGCAACATCACAAAGAAGAGACACGGCATACTCTCCTAGAAACTGAATTATTCATTTTCTTATTTAACTTTTCTATCTCCATTTCTCAATCTAAATGAAGTTCCCATAAAATCCTTAATCCACTGCAGCCATATAAATCTGCTCAGTGAGTTACAAGAGGGAACTGGAGGAAGAGAATTTCCAAAAGAACAAATGGAAAAAAAAGATCCAAAGATCCAGCCTTCACAGCAGCTGAACTACATTTAAAACAGTGGGTTTTTTGTTTGTTTTTATTTTTGTGGTTTTTTTTGTTTGGTTGGTTGGTTTTGTTTTCTGTTTTTTTCTCCAAAGTATCCTGCTTTAATCTAACTCTGCTACTGTTCACTTGCTTTGATTTCAGACTCACCAGGTGCTTTTGGCAAGCCCATTCCAGAAGATCTGCCTGGATATTCAGCCCAAGGGTGCTCTTGAGGTAGCAGCTGATTGGAAAGATTTCATAAAAGTATTTGGGGCGGGGGGGGTGCAAAAAAGATCTGGGTTTGTGATAATTCATGCATTTTCAAAAAGTCTGTTGATTTTGATAGCATTTGCCCTAGAAATAAAATAATTGCCATATTGTGAAGTTCACATATCCTATTTTGTCCTTTTGGAACAGCAGTTTTGATTTTCTTTCTCCTGAAATGGACTTTCAAAACAAAATTCAGTTAGCAAAGTTTTAAAAGATGGAAATTAAGACCAAACATTTTGTCTCATTTATCTGCCTTCCTGGAATTTCACTTACTGGGAAAGGATAGTTTTTCCTTTCCAGTTGGGAATGGAGAATCAGAGTTTCCTTGAAACAGAAGATCTGGTCTCCACCCATACCATTTGCCATCACATGTGCTTATAAACATGAGGAAAGGATTTTCAAATAATCAAAACCATATCAAAATAGCCCAAAACTTCATCAGCGTAACACAGAGGAAATAGCACTGTGATTGCTGTGACCATGCTAAGTCCCACAGTGGAGCTAGTCGATCCAAACGGTAGGTTTTCCCCAGTGGCTTCCCCCATTAGAAGACCCTCAGACCAACCAGCAGGTCAGAAAGTAACACCCAGCTTTCACGGGGTTAGGGACAACATAAATGATCACATCCAGCAGTGGCAGAAGGAAAAAGCAACTTTTGCAGAGTATTGGTGAGCTTTAATGAAGGTGTGATCCAGAACCCTAAAAAATTCTCCAAGCAGAGTGGCTGGATCAGGATCATTTCTCCTTTCACATGATGAAACTCTAACACGTTGCATAAAGACACACTTCCAAAATTCACTTTTACCAGAATCCTGAAAGTGTAGTTCCTAGAGCTATCACATAGGCTTTTAAACCCAGACAGTTTAGAAGGTTGGATCCACTGCACGACTAAGTTAATGGACTCACAGATACGGATAGACTTTGGATCAGGAACACCGTGCCAAAACTCTGTGGGCTCAATCTTCTCCTTACTCAACCAGTAAAGGCTTATCCTATTAGGTGACATATCAGGATTTTTTTTTCCATCTCCAAATAATTACAAGGAAGACAGGAAATCTCCAGTGGGAGAAAATTAATGCGTGTAAGTAGGCAGGGAACTGAGAGGGTTGTTACCACACCCAGTGCAAGTGAATCACGGGAGAACACTTTGAAGAACGCCGCATTTTACGAAATAAGATTCCCACATTTTTCTGAAGTGTTTCAGGAGGAGGAAAAAAGTGCCCGTGATGTCACCAGGCCTGCTGGGTGCTTCCAATCTGGGCTTGCTCTGCCAAGTATTCCCAGAGCGGTGATTTAATTTTGGCTGTGTCACTACTGCTATGTCAGCTGTGCTGCTGCGAAAGCAGCTCTCATGTCGTTCCAGCTGGGCTGTTGCTGTCTTTCAAAATCCTCATCATGTGTGACACTACAAATGGACAAGTCGGCAAGGTACTAGCTTGTAATAATAAATTCTAATTGCACATATGGGTAGGATCGGCAGTGCTTCGGGATGTGTTCATATGGCTGGCATTTGTAGTGGGGCGTGATCTGAGGCTAACAAAACTAAACAGCAGCCTGAATAAAATGAGCTTTTTGCAAACTCATGCTAGCCAGGGGTGTAGATGTTTGCCTGCTCCAAACCTCAACAGAATGGCTCCATGGATAGAGGCCATCGGCGGGTACTTTGCCTGTGAGAATGGGACTTTCTGTCCTGATGTGGATCCTCCTAATCCAAAATAAAGGTTATTTCTCTGCATTCCACTACTGCAATTAAAAACAGACCAAACAGGGCTTCTCACCATGTGATGGACATAGAAATATGCATGCTTGCCAACTCCTCATTTAAGCAGAGGCACAGCAGTTTTCCCTTTGTAGTTCCAGTAGATGGAGCAGCTCCTGTCCCCACCCAGCCCCCCAGGCTCTCTGCTGCAGCTTTTTTGATTGCTCTGGGCTTGTCCTGCTCCAGAGCTTCACAAGGAAACTGCGTGTCAAAAGGAAAATGAAGAATAAATAGGTAAAAGACCAACACACATCCATGAGCTTAAAATCTCAAATGGAGAAGTAGAACCAGCGCTGGAGAGAAAGCAGTTTGACCAAAAAAAAAAAAAAAGGGGGGGGGGGGGGAAGAGAAGGGATGTGGTTGGGTGCACAGCTGTCCCATGAAAGAGTCCCCTTTCATCTACTTAATACCTCTTTCCCTGCAGGGACATGTGAAAACTTAACCACTGGCCATGCAGTAAGCTGACACTTGTTTTTTTAGCTCACACAAATCACCTGATGTCATTCAGCTCCTTGGTGGGTGAAACGGAGCCGAGGTGTAAATCCCACAAAGGCAGCCCCCCAGGCCCCATCCCAGCAGCTCACGTTGCAGCCCATCACCGATACAGGGCTCTGGACCAACCAGACTAGCACTAAGCCAGGCCCTACAGTCCCACAACTGGCAACCATCAAATGTACAAGAGGCAAGCCAGAACTGATGCCGTTGCACTCAGACTGCCACATAGCTTTTTTATTATTATTTACAGGACAGCTTTATACTGTGTTTCCTAAATAAATGAACAAGAAGGGCAAGCCCAAGCTTGCATGGAGGCTGGGCTTGAAGATGACAAAGTGAAGCAGGATGTCCTGGTTGAAGGAGACAGCTGATGACTGTCAAACGATTCGTGTTAACAGGGGAAGAGCCAGTCTTGGTATAGCAAGAACCTTATTAGTATCACTGATCCTTCTTCTGCAGCCAGTGATTTCTCTGATTGGACTGGAAGGACAGTGGTTTTCCCTCTGGATAATTTCAAGAATATTTTCCTTTCATCCGTAACAGATGAAAATTTATGTACTTGGGGAGACTTCCAGATTCTCTCAGAGCTGCATGATAACAAACTGCTGCAGCCTGCTTTTCAGCTGATCCCGGATGCAGGACTTGCCTTTTGCTCCATGCAGATGCTCACCGGGGATCTCACACAGGTGTAAATCAGGGCAGCTCAGTGATTCCAGCTCCTGAGGAGGATTAGCTAGATCACCAGTTTTTAATCATTCTAAGATTTTAGGGCAAAGAAAATTATTTTAAATGAGTCAGAGCAAAATCTGTCATCCCTTCAGTACTGTGCATATTTCTCTCTACTCTGTAATTTCAGCTTTGGAAATTCCAGCAGTGTCAATCAGAGCAAACTGAGAGTCCCAAGGAATAATGAAATAAAACGAAATATTCAGCATTACATCTCGCACAACTTAGGAATGATTTAAACACTAAAGTGGAACTTTTACAAAACCCCAAGGAAGTTTTACATTTTGTAGTGTCAGCAAAGCCAGACTAACCATCCCTTCTTCCCTTCCTCCCTCACTCCCTCCACAAAATTCCCAGAGAGCTATAAACACTTACAATAAATCTAAGGCTTGTGACCACTTCTTAAATTGTATGTGCTGGAGGATTTTTTATGCAAATCCCAAGGTACCCCCAGCATTATTATATTTTATTATACTGCTTAAATAAGCTTTAAAACATATACATGGGACCAGGTATATTAACTTCCATAGTAGCTGTAATCTAGTAAAAAATGGTTTACAAAAGGAAAAACCTTCATTAAAAATTCTTATATTGTTGTATATTTCAATATACAAGCTAATATTGATTATTTTAACCTCAGTGTTATATGTGAGATGAAAAAGTCTCTAAAAATGATTCACTGATTTTCTAGGAATAAAAAATTGTGAGCTTGTAATAAAAATAAAAACAGGGTCCTTCATGAGAATGGACAGCTGAAAAATAGCCACCTCCAGCCTACACGGGGCACATGGCATCACCCGAAAAAGAAGCACATAGGCAAAAACTTTCTACTTGCTATTCTTCAGTGCACATGCATATTTTAAACAGACAAACAGGGAGATCAAAGGAAAGAGAAATGCAAAGGATACAGCTTGAAAAAACATCACCACTGTGAGAAGGTAAGAGAGTAAGCCTTAAGCAGACATGCTGGGGAAAGGGCATGCAGCTTGCAAAGGAAAGTCACTGCCCCTTATTGCCTGAATAACTTCCAGGCAAAAAAAAAAAAAAAAAAAAAAAAAAAAAAAAAAAAAGTGAATTTTGTATGTTGCTGAAAATTAAACACAACTGTCTGAGAGATGGACTATTCCCCCTCCACTTCTCCTCATCACTGCTGCAGCCTGGAGTACATGCCTGGTGATGCCCATATCCCAGTGGGATCTCCATGGACTTATAGCATCCCCACTAGCAGGAGAGTCCACAAAAGCTCAGACCATGAGGTCAATGCACTTGCAGGCTCAGTACATGATTGCTGTGCTCCCCATGTGCTTAGTGTTAACCCATTCCACTGAAATCAGTGGGTCTGCTCACACCGAAGAGAAGAGAAGAGAAGAGAAGAGAAGAGAAGAGAAGAGAAGAGA
>NC_048894.1:146444668-146470980 GCF_011077185.1 Oxyura jamaicensis
AGAGAAGAGAAGAGAAGAGAAGAGAAGAGAAGAGAAGAGAAGAGAAGTTTAAGTCAATTATTATTAATTAAACATTGAGACTGTGACAGGACTTAGAAACAAGCTGTGCTGGCATTCATTGAGTGATCAGTTTGGAGGTTCCCCCACCACAGAATACCCCAATTCAAAGAAATGTCACAGTTCAAATACCCTCATGCAGACGGCACAGAGAGACTCTCTGGGAGAAGCTTTGGGAACCCACAGGACACAAGACCAAAGCAGAAGCAATCTGCCTAAAAAGCCTCCCAGCTAATCTTGATCTGACCTATTTGTGAAAAGTCCCCAGTGGAGGCAGCTCTACAAGCTCCCCGGGCAGCCCATTTCCCTCTCCTCGCAGAGCATCCTACCCACAGGCACCTAGTGTGCTAGGACTCTGCTAAATCTGGCTTTGGCTGCTGTCTGAGGCTCTGTTTTTAATGTTAAAACAGTTATCATGCAAAAAGATATCAGGTAAAACTGAGTAAATACACTGAGTACATCAGTTCTATTCTCAGCTCCCTTCTATTGACAAAAAGTTTGTTTATTTGCATCTTAATGCCTCTTTAGATTAGAAGGTTTGTCTCTAAGAGAGAATAAGAGTTTATTTACAAACCTATTCTGTTGTTTCCATCTCTTGAGTGCTTGTTTCATTGGAGACACCTGAGTATTTCTCACTTAATCTGTTCATTAATTACCCCAAGGGGTCACCCAGACCCCATGTTTTAACCCCATGCAAAGCACTGTGAACCATATACAGATGGGCTGGGGCTTTTTGGTCTGTTCTGTGCTAATCAAAAGTGGTGAACAGATTTCAGAGCTGCATAATAAACATCACATTTTTATGTTAAGATGTAATGGTGATATATAAGGGAGTTTAGTGGGGTAGCCAAAATTATCCCAGGGTTGCTCTCCTGGATCACAGGGATCCATGTAGCTCACTATCCTGGTTTTCTCGTTTTTTAACACAGCAAGTCCCATGTACTTCAGAAGAAAGCTTTTCAAATATTGCACAACAGTTAGATACAGATTGAACTAAACGCTGCATTAGAGCTCAGTGTTAAACCTAATTTTTAGAGACGCAACTATTACAAAAGAGCAAGATTTTGTAATAAACTGCAAAAATAAATGCTAAAATAGTTTTAAGGTAGAAACTAATTTAGTAGTGATGGATAAAGATAGTATTAGCGGGAGATAGGTGAGCTCCATCTGTCCTCCTTTCTCATCTCAGATCCAGATCTAAAGAAGCATTTGCATTCCTAACTGCTCTGAAGATACAGAAATGTCAGTGAAATCAGTAGGATCTCAGCACCCAGAGAGAAGCCAGGTACAGCTCTTACAGCCTTCCTCCTTCTACACCAGTTCATAGCAGCTTTGCATCCCACTTCAGCCAGACTAGGATGAATCCTGACCCAGGATGTTCGCTGGATACCTAATTTTGAACCCCAGCTGTACTGACCCACTGCAGTCGGGCAGAGCCCAACTCTGTATAATCACAGAACCACATAATGACTGAGGCTGGAAGGGACCTCTGGAGGTTATCTGGTCCAACACTCCTGCCCAAGCAGGGCCACCTAGGGTATAGTCTATTCCTCTTCACTGAGACCACTTACATGGGACAAAGCTAACTGTTTGTGTATCTTTGCATTCAAGAGCCTCCAACAGATCCTAAGGGAAAAAATATGTTCTTATTGCAGTATCTTTACACTCCAAATCTTCATCTTAGAACAGAAAAATAATCATAAATGTGGCAATTCTGAGTTCTCTGGTGAGTCACCACCAGAGAATGACTGCAGGCATCTCTCCTGTGGGAAAGATGTCAGTAACACCACGTCATATTGAACTCCACTAGCAAACAACCTTTTACTTAAATAAGATCAACAAGATGATCTAATTTGTAGCTGGTCCTGAACAATAACCAGCTGTGATAAAGATTGGGAATTAGAGGTACCTAACTTCTGGGGCAGAATTGATCTCCAGAGGCAGAGGCAGGAGCTTAGCTGTCCACATGTGCACTAGGAGTGTAAATTCACACTGTAGTCAGCTCCAGGGCTCAGTTTTGTTGGACAAATATAACTGTCTAATGTTGCTTTATATGCCCCAGGGGATCCAAGAGATCCACACAGAGCTGGATGAGATAACAATGTACCAAGAGGAGCCTAGTTCCTCCCTGAGCAGCATCAGAGTCCAAGCATGATCTCCTCAGCTGATATCCCTAAAAGCCTTGGATCGTGCTTATGTAGGCTGTTACTGACTCAGTCACCTAACGAGGCACCTGGTGCTACCAGAGATGCCTGCCTCCAGCCATGGTTCCAGAAGCGTCTCTTTGAGGTCCTACATCATATCTGCCAGCCCCTAGGTGTGCTAAATACACTGCCACAGGTGAAATGGCACTTGGTGCGTACTCACAGACAAGAGATATCCCTTTACAGCCCCTTTGTCATGATATGAGTCACATCAGATGTATCTATTGGTATTTATTGATTGTACAGAGGCACTTGGTGATGAGCTGAGATACAGGCATAAATACTATAGACATCTTCATCCGGTCAGGTGAGAAACACCCCAAGGAAAATACTTCTTCACATTATCATAGAATCATAGAATCATAGAATATCCTGAGTTGGAAGGGACCCTTAAGGATCATCAAGTCCAACTCTTGACACCGCACAGGTCTACCCAAAAGTTCAGACCATGTGACTAAGTGCACAGTCCAATCTCTTCTTAAATTCAGACAGGCTCGGTGCGGTGACAACTTCCCTGGGGAGCCTGTTCCAGTGTGCAACCACCCTCTCTGTGAAGAACCCCCTCCTGATGTCAAGCCTAAATTTCCCCTGCCTCAGCTTAACCCCGTTCCCGCAGGTCCTGTCACTGGTGTTAATGGAGAAAAGGTCTCCTGTCTCTCGACACCCCCTTACGAGGAAGTTGTAGACTGTGATGAGGTCTCCTCTCAGCCTCCTCTTCTCCAGGCTGAACAGGCCCAGTGACCTCAGCCATTCTTCGTACGTCTTCCCCTCCAGGCCTATCACCATCTTCGTAGCCCTCCTCTGGACACTCTCCAACAGTTTCATGTCCTTTTTATACCGTGGTGCCCAGAACTGCACACAGTACTCGAGGTGAGGCCGCACCAGCGCAGAGTAGAGCGGGACAATCACCTCCCTTGACCTACTAGAAATGCCGTGCTTGATGCACCCCAGGACACGGTTGGCCCTCCTGGCTGCCAGGGCACACTGCTGGCTCATATTCAACTTGCTGTCTACCACGACCCCCAGATCCCTCTCTTCTAGGCTGCTCTCCAGCGTCTCATCGCCCAGTCTGTACGTGCAGCCAGGGTTTCCCCGTCCCAGGTGCAGGACCCGGCACTTGCTGTTATTGAACTTCATACAGTTGGTGATCGCCCAGCTCTCCAACCTATCCAGATCCCTCTGCAAGGCCTTTCCACCCTCATTCGAGTCCACAACTCCTCCAAGTTTGGTGTCATCAGCAAACTTGCTCAAAATACCTTCTATTCCTACATCCAGATCATTTATAAAAATATTGAAAAGTACCGGCCCTAAAATGGAGCCTTGAGGGACCCCACTAGTGACCGCCCGCCAGCCTGACGCAGCCCCATTTACCATAACCCTTTGGGCCCTGCCCGTTAGCCAATTGCTCACCCATTGTATGATGTTTTTATTTAGCTGTATGGTGGACATTTTGTCCACCTATGGGAGACCGTGTCAAAAGCCTTGCTGAAGTCCAAAAAAATCACATCAGCTGGTTTCCCTTGGTCCACCATACGGGTGATCTTATCATAAAAGGAAATCAAGTTAGTTAGGCAGGACCTACCCTTCACAAACCCTTCACAAATAGTTTTTTTCCCGGGGAATGCTGTTTTTCCTTTATAAAACCAAAAAGAAAAGGTGATTTTTGCATGGCTGATTTAAACTTTAATATCCTTAACCATGAAAAAAAGTTGTGAATACCTTTAGTTCTACAGAATGCTTTCCTGTCAGTACAGAATGCAACAGACCATTTCAGGAATGAAAGTCTTCAAATTTTTTATAAAATATAATATCTGAATTTACTAAATTAAGTTACAATCAAGGGTAAAAGAGTTAGAATTATTAGATCCTCTAAATTGCAGAAATAAATTAAGGGATGAACATAAATAGAATTACGTGCCTCCTCACAGCCTTTAGCAATGAATATTCTATCCAATCAAAGTGAATACATGCTTGATAGGATCAAGACAAAATGAGTGGGATGGCTAATTATTGAATGGAAGTGGAACAAGTAATGACATCTCATCACTAGCTCATCAAAATGGGCATTTCAATGTTGAACTGAAACCTGTAAATAAATAATTTAAGACACTTTAACAAATTCTATATTCCAGGAAGAGAAGATATCATAAATACCTAACGCATATTGCAAGATCCTGTTCTGATATTTTTACAAGTGGAAAGTATTTTAAGAACAGTCTTTCCATTATGAAGAGTATCACAAAAGCAGCTCACAATCTCCTTTTCTTTATTTACTTATGTGAGTTTGGCATGGGCCTTTATACACTGTAAATGTTGTGTGTTTATGTACTCCTAAGAGATGAAAGATAATTACTGAGGAGAATGGCAAGTTAACCATTGTTTAAATTTACTGAATAACATTAGTTTTACTGAGCAGAAAACAACAACAACAACAAAATAGAGAGAGATTTGTTTTTAATTTCTAAACCAGGATGATGCAGATACAGTTATTTCACCATATTAGGCCAAACAAAATTCCCTGAAAATTTGAAATCAAATAACATTTTTGCTTCCAGATTTTATATCAGATTATAGTCCACAAATTTGTCCCCTACTCAGTTAGTGAGAGTAGCAAAAGGTTTCTTTATATATATAAACTTACTGCTCTTCTATAGCAAAAGTATATTTAAGACCTTATCCTTCCTGGGAAGAAAGAAAAAAATGCAAAGGCCCTATCTTCAACTTCTGTTAAAACTCCGGAGCAGCTCAGATATAAGACAGGCATTTTAAACCACTGGAGCAAGTTCTATCAGGAGTTCTGTTTAGGAGTCCCAGCAGCACATACACAAGCAGAGGCCACAGTTAAGCTGAGTGGCAATGTCCATGTTGTGACCAATTCCATCATCAGCTGGGCAGCAATATCACCCTGCTGGAAAGGACCCAAGGGTTATGGTGGACACCATTTGACTATGAGCCAGCAATGTATTCTTTCAGGGAAAACTGCATTTTGGGTTATATTTGGAGCAGCAAGGCCAGTGTGTCAAGGGAATTCATTGTCCTTGACATATTGGATTACTAGTTTTGGGTTCTGGCCCTTCATTTGAAGAGGGAAGTGGACAGCCTGGAGGGTACATACTAGTGGGCAACCTTACTCCCTCAGGGTACTAGAGAACAAGACCTAGAGGGAGATGCTGAGAGAGATGAGCTTCTTCAGTTTGATCAGAGTCTAAAAGATGATCTAACAGAGGTTAGCAGCTACCTTAAGGGTAGTTACAGGGGTAACAGGCTTGGGAGGAGTTGGTTGGATAGTTTTTCACTAGGCAGGTAGGCAGAATGGGTGAATTCTTCCCAGAGAAATAATGGCACCTCCATCCTTGGAGGTTTACAAGGCTCAGCCAGACAAAGCCACAGGTGATTGATGCTAAAGTCATCCTGCTTTGAGAAGAACTTTGGCCTAGACACCTCCAGAACTTCACCCCATTGACTTTTTCATGGCCCCTTGTTTCAATGACCA
The DNA here is from genome assembly GCF_011077185.1 of Oxyura jamaicensis. Classification (NCBI taxonomy): domain Eukaryota; kingdom Metazoa; phylum Chordata; class Aves; order Anseriformes; family Anatidae; genus Oxyura; species Oxyura jamaicensis. The sequence goes on from NC_048894.1 coordinate 146,450,423, forward strand.
CACACACAGATTGTTCTTCCAGCCTGACCCACTGCACAGTTCAATGGCTGAATGGGTCCCAGGGGGGTAGGAGCAGAAAAACCTCTGAAATAAAAACTTCCCTGGGTGGATCCAGGCTTCCCTCTGCACTAGGAAGGATGGTAGCTTCCCTAAAGAAATGTAGAGCAAAATAAAAGCAGTACCACCCCTCTAAAGTCATTTGTCTCCATTGGTTGTGAGTAATATGAGCTGATAATATTTGTCTTTGTTTTGGTGAGGAAGAAAAGGCAGGGGGAAGGAATGGCAATCAGAGAAACAGCTATTCTGGCATCAGTGGGAAGGCACTATATAGCTTCAATCTTTTCAGCAAATTGGTCTTCCTAGGAAAGTGCACCTAGTGACAGCTTGAAATTATGCCTTTGAAAGGGAAAAGTAACTTTAGGTATGTGAAATGAGGACGAGAACAATTATACACTGTTCTTGCCTTGTTCACACCTGCACAGTGCTCACAGAAATGTACTTTACTCTTTCCCCTTCCTTGAGTGAAATGTCTCCAGATGCATATTAAAGCACAGCCTTCTCATGTGCCTGCTGCAAGATGCTGAGCAGAGAGCAGAGAAAGTTTTCAGTGTTCAAGAAACCTTGCAGTTCATATACCTGGCCCTTCTGATTCCCTACGTTGTAGGGAATGTTCCCTAGATTGCTGCTTGAACATCAGCATAAGGGGAGGCAGAGTTGAATATGCAAAGCACCATTCAAAACTGCACAGTCTGCTCTTGTTGTTTTGTAGAAGCACAGATTTAAGACTTCAGGTGATGATTAAACTCATCTGATCCAACTTGCAGCATTGCACGAGGGTAGACATCTCCTTGCTGCTCATGCAGCATGCCTGCTGATCCATGGTGGAGCTTTGTAATAGCCCCTGCTTTCTTTTTAGCATAGAAAAAGGAGGGATCAGCAAAGCACAGTTGCTGGAGAGTAATAAATGCTCCATTCTTAATCTCCCCCATGTGTATGAGAAAGTAAATGAAAGCCAAGTAAAGAGAATGGGACACAGAGGACCATATTTTCAAAGTGCAGCTCTTAAGCTGTCACCCATTACAAGGCCCATGCACATTACACCCATTTATGTCACATTTGCACTTGCAGATTGAAGGCCTCTTGTGCAATAACTGTACATTCTACACCAGTAGAGCATTGACACCTGAGGCCAGCGTGGTCCTGCCAGGAGCAGAGGTGGCTCTTCCACCAGAATTAAAGGAGGCCTCAGTGTTCATCAGACGTTCCCCTTGACGTGTTTGAGGTGATTTTTAATGCACCAGAAAAGCGATCCCTGCACATGCAGTTCAAGACAGGCAGTTGTGCTGGGGAGGTGGGGGAGAAGCAGGACCATCTCTCCTAGTAGCAAACTGGAGTCCTCACATGAAACTCTGGAAGCTGCTTCACAAGTTGTCGCAAATGAATTACCACCATTTACAAGTAGGGTAAGCGTATAGTAAAATGGTTTTGATTTCAGGAATCTTTATTATATCGGGATATAATTTATGGCAGTTTGGCTGCCATTGCATGGGTTGCTGAGCCATCCCTGAAAAAAAAAAAAAAAAAAAAAAAAAAAAAAAAAGTGATGGGATGGGAACCATTGTAAATGTTTGAAAATAAGCAGGACACCAGAAGGACCATTGCCAGCTTGGCCCTATCCCAAAATGCCACAGGGAAACATCTTCCTGCACAAATGCACATTTCAGACACTGGAAGTGACTGAGGAAAAAATCAGAGATTTATATTGACACAAACAAGAGAAAATAAATAACAACCATAAACAGAATTACCAGGTCTGTACATGTCCCAGATGGCAGAAGGCATAATCTATCTGCATTACAGGAAAGAGTGCCTGGAATACAGATATTTGTAGTTGAAAACTTAGAATACGGAAAAAAATAGTTTTGGCTATATTTTGCCCATTAAGCTCCGTGAAGTGCTCTGGGATACGGAAATGAGTGAGAGAATCCCTGGCCAGTTTCCACCTTGGCTTCTGTCTACTGCAACCAACTTCGCAGCTAATTCCTGTGCACCCCTCGCTCCAGCAGAGCATTTACTAAATAACTTTAAGTACATAATTATCCCCCTTCCATTTAGGCATTAAACAAACACTCAAGTTTTGCTAGAGCAGGGCCCCTCGTGAGTAAGAATGAGCATGGATGCAGCAGCAGCCAACTAAATCAATACCTAATTCCCTGCAGCAGGGCCCCTTGCGTGAAGGACTCTTGTCCAGCGTAGGACCAGGAGTGATATTTGCTCAGACACGGTGGTGAGGTCAAGTTCACCCAATGGCAGATACTCCCAGTGCAGATGTTGATGTATGTTCATAGCCTTAAAACCCCTCTATGGAGAGAAATAATGTGCCTTTGAACCGTTCTTCACCAGATCTCTTTAGAGGTCTATCTGGCAGAGGGCACAATGCATCTTATACCCTGCTGAGCAGCAGTGAGTGTTAGAGGCCAGTTTGGGGTAGACATGGTCTTTAAGGGATGAATCCTCTCACCTATCTGCAGAAGACAAAGACAGTCCCCCAAGCCCCTATGGGGAAGCTGAAATCTGGCCTAGCCTTGAGGGTCAATGGGAAGCTCTGACCAGGCCCAGAAAAGCTGTGGCTGGCACACCTCCTTCTGGGGAGCAACCTGAGCAAAAATCCCTACTTCTCATTAAAAGCTGGGCTGAAACTCAAGAGAAACCGAACAGCTTGGTCCTAAATGTGTGTTAATCCCATCCGTGGATGTGCAAAGCAAATGCTCCACAAGAGGGCTCCCAGATGACGGCAGTGCCTGGGAGCCACCTCTGCCCCTGGGACTGCCCAGCCAGCACGAGGTGGAGACAACCCCCCTCTTCGTCTCCTTCCCCAGTGCTTGGCCCAAAACCTGCCTCTCCCAGTCCCATATGACAGAGATATGGTAAGTGGTGTCACCACGTGCCACAGATCTGCATTTCAGCATCCACATCCTGAGAAGTTGTTGGGCTGGCCTAGTATAAATAACTTCCCACAGAGGAGACAAGGACATCCTGTGGACACTGAGTCAGTGGTGGTGAAATGTGCCACTCCCAAGGACACCCACACCCAAAAGTGTCCGTGAGAGAGGGCAACGAACCACCCGCAGCCCCATTCACTGGAGGTGGGGGGGAAGCAGCCCAGTTCAATGCCAATGTCCTGAGAGAGAATGAAAAAATCAGCCAAGAAAAGAAATGCCTAGCCATGGTTTTCCTATGGCACAGGGACTGCCTCTGTGACTGCCAGGGCTGCAGGCTGGAGGTGGGTGGGCAGAAGTGCTTGGGTGGCAGCCTGGCCAAAGGAGGCACCCCAATGGGAATTGCTTGACAGCCCTAACCAGGACATGTATCTTTAATGTTGGCAGTAGTGTGATTTTAGTCCATCAAACTCCCGCAGAGTTCCTGCTTTCAGGTGAGTTTGTTCTATTCTAACTCCTGTGTTGTTATTTCTCTATTCAAATTTTCAGCTGGTTTAACTCACTTACAGTTTCCATCCCAGGCATAAGACTACCATCTCCATGGGCCTGGCCATATGCCCGCTGTCAAAGCTGCAGTGCAAAGGCAGAGAAGACCACCCTCTCTCCTTTTTATTGCTGGAGAGCTGAGGTCCAAAGAGACCAGCTAGCCAGTGTCACGTGTGAATCTGGAGCAGGAGCAGGGGCACGACCCATTCCTCCCCAGCTTTACCCTCATAACACCCTAGAGCAAAGACTGCCTCTCACTTGCTTTCTACTCAGCTTGCAGGGTTTTGTGGTTGCTGGTGAAAGAGCTGAATCTCCTGGTGGGAGCAATGCTGACTTGGTCTGCGTTAGATCTATAGTGCTTTAATCAGATGTGGACATGGCTATGCTGTGTCCACTAGAAACTCTTCTAGCCTGGTTATAAGGTCCTTCTTCATGCCATGCTGAACACCCACAGTGCAGACTGCTCAGTAGATGCTGGGTTTAGATGTGATCTAGCTTAGAGGCTGCTGAGATGCTGTCTGAGAGGTTCTCGTAGCTGGCGTGGGGAGGCAGCCGACTGCATTTTCCACAGGTCAGCTCAGAATTCACTCCTCATCCCAGGCAGCTGCACACAGAGGTGATGAAAGGCTTCTGGAGAGTGAGCAGTCCTCTGACGACTTCCAGGTATCTCCCCGGTGAGCAGGGAGGCCCAAATCAAGCATCAAGAGCACATGTGAACAGCTGCCATGGGAGGAAACCGCTCGAGTTATGAGGTTTGTTTTCAATTCTTTCCCCAAACTCAGCTCCATATGTTGCTACATTTTTCCAGCCTCTGCACAGTGATTCATGTGGCATGTTGCCTAACATTGCACAAAGTGTGCCCATACGAGGCCTCGCAAGTGCACAGGAAGACTCTGCTCCAAGGCAGGTCCTACCTCTCCAAGGACAGATGGGACTGACATTGCTGCCCATAATACTCCTGCCTTTTCCAGCTAAACACGGACACCATGTGGAGCCCGGGCATTTCCCAGCCTGAAGAGCCTCAGGGCAAACCCTGCCTGAAGTTCCTGCCCCTTCTGCAACTCTGGTCAGCCCATTGCGTCTAGCTGAGGGACAGTATTGAAACCTCAGCAGCAAACTCTGTCCTTTTGGCCATAAACATCCTGCAAATAAACCTCTAGTACCTTTGGCCAAGCACCATGCATGATGCTCCCACGTAGATCTCTTTGTCCAAGATTTAAAGAGCAACAGAATACAAACTGCATCTTCTATTCAGAAACGTAATTGCAATTTCTCGATTGATTTTGTGCCAAAAAGATATACCATAAAACTCAAACAGGCTATTAATGAGAGAGACATTAGCAATAAAAACCCATATAACTCTGCACATAAAGATGAGCGATCATTATGAGAGCAGAAGACAGAGATGCATATACTACGTGTTGTTTACTTGGGGTGATTTTGCTAACATTTGGAGCTCTGGTGTAGTAACTTCACATAAATATTACAAGACTCCACTACGTAATTATTCCATCTTGAATGTCATCATCTGTACTTTCTCCCAGAGTACAAGTGGTTTAGATAATTGGAGGGAGTATTTGAGACTCAGTTGCTCAGGACTGGGTTCAATTGTTTTTGCAGCAGCATGAGCATATGTTAAAGGTATGTCAACTCCAGGGGATGCAGATAAACTGAATTAATTTGATCCACGCTAACACCACATCCTGGAGGGTGGAGGGAGGACAGTACAAAGCTGGCTGAACTTGTGTCTAAGTTAAACAGTGCCTGAGCCAGTAGAAATCTGCTTTTGTTGATGAAGTGACTGGCACTTTGGACAAAGAGAGGGCTGAGGATGGTATACACTTTAAACTTCTGTGAAGCCTTTGATGTGGGCTCCTACAGTGTCCTTAACATCAGATTGGCACAATACAGGTTGGATGAGAGGACAATAAAACGTCTCCTCTTCACATCACCTCTAATGACCTTCACATCTCTAATGACCTGTGTGATGGGACTTGACTATGCAAGCTTGCAGATACCAAATCAGGGAGGGGGTGAGATGCTGGAGGGCAGGCTGCTGTTCAGGGAGGACTGGAGAGGCTGGAAACTGGGCTGGCCAGCTGTGGGACTTGCAGATGAGGGGCCCTTCCTCAAGCTGTGTGCTCCCAAGGATTCTATCCAAGTGTTTAAACACCTCTCACACAAAGTTTTAGCTGCCTCCCGTGCCAAAGCCCTTATGTCCCAAGCATAACATTGCTGATACTTTACCTTGGGCACTGGGAGTCTAAATGTCTTTGAGGGTCTCAGGCTGAGCTCCTTGGCCTGAGACCTTTTTGTTTCAACTGGCAGGTTCAAGAAGAAAAGAGTCAACTAAGGCCAATCCATTAAGAATAATGAATTTCCTTTCAAACACAACTTGGTACGAATGAGGATGAAATTCCCCATTATCCAGCACTCCAAACTGGCTTAGTATTCAACATGTAGCAAATCTGCCCAGTGGATAAGCTCAGAAAGACAACCATGCAGGTGTGTTCACCTTGTCCAGGCCATGGGAGCCCTTGGACAGGCTCCTTGGTGCATGCTGAACTAGGGCCAGCCCTAAGCAGTGACAGAAAAAAAAGAGGAGTGAGACAAAATATGGGAAGAGGGAAATCAAGAGGCTGTTCTGCACATGTAGGCAGCCCTGATCCTACCTTGGGTAGTCATTTTGGTTATAAATTTGCAAGAAATTAGAGTTCTCACCTACCTTTTAGCAGTGATGTCTAACTTTCAGGTACTCCTGGCACTCACTCAGCCTTCTCCTTCCCTGAAAATTTCCCTGCTAAAGCTGGATTGCTCCATGTCCTGTCCATGCAAGGTATTTTTTCTCCTGCCAAAATGCCCTTTGCAAATGCAGGAGGTGAGGGAAATGTTTGGTCTGGAAGTCCTCTATGGAGATGCATACACATTTTGGGCTGTTTAGCGTTTGAGCGAAAAGAGGCTTCTCACAAGAGCACAACTCAACACCTCAGCATTTTCCACCACCCAGGAGGACGTCTGTGAATCCCTAACTCAGGCTCCCACCCCCAACATGAATTCCCAAATGGGATGTATGAGTTCACAGGACAGCAGGTCACCTAAAAACAAGGCTCGCAGGTACACAGTGATGTGGCATTTGAGTCTTGGTGTTGAACCTGAAGATTCCTGTCTTGGTGCATCCACCTGCAAACCGGGACTATAGGATTCACTCCATTCTACTGAGATCTCGATAGAGCATGAGACTGGAGCCTGGGGTGCTGAATTCACACATGAGCTTCCCACCTCACACCTATGCATGAGAGAGCAGCTCCTGATAAGTGTATGGGGTAGTTTGGGGTGCAGAATCAGTACTGTGGGGAAGGAAGGCAATGTCTCCCCCTCTGCCCTCTCCAAAACACAACATTCATTTTTCTGCACTGCTGAGTTCTCAAAGAAACTACTTGTTTAAGGCAACAAGCTGAGGCATTTAATTACAGTGATGCCATTCATAACACGACAGTTAAGCATCTGTTGGCTTTTATAGCATAATCTTTATTCTAGAGCAAGAAAAAAAAATCTCTGAGTTAATCTGGGTGAAGAGCCCTGACCCCAGAGCCCAGGAAAAAGCAAATCTCTCATTCCAGTAACTCAGATTTGTCTTCTCTGCACCACACACTGTTTGCATGATCATCTACAACTTTAGGAGTCCTGCAGGGTAGTCAAAAACAAAGGAAGCCCTCATTACATATCAATTTTTCCTCCTCACATGTGGCAATTTTGGACATTTGCTAACAGATGTTGCTATCCCAGCAACAGCCTCTAGTCTAATCCAGGGTTTTCCAGACATTCTGGACTATTTGACATTCAGGATGCTTCCTTCACCCCCACCTATGGCTTGTACTTACAGGGATCTTTTCTCAGTCAGCTTTTCTCAGTTTTTCAGTGGGAAATGGTAAAAAGTGCTGTGGTTCTGCAGGTTAGTTGGACCCCTTACAATGGCCTTAAAGATGGATCCAGACACAGTTTAGGAACATTGAATGGGTGCTGAGAACAAACTCTATGGACATCCACAACTCTCAAATGCCCCTGCCTCTGCTGAACACTTTCAGAAAGAAGAACTGGGAATTGGAACAGGTTTCCCAGGGAGGTGGTGGAGTACCATCCCTAGGGGTGTTCAAGGAAAGGTTGGACGTGGTGCTTAGGGACATGGTTTAGTGAGTGACATTGGTGGGAGGGGGATGGTTGGACCAGATGGTCTTGGAGGTCTCTTCCAACCTTAATGATTCTGTGATTCTAAGAAACACCCAATGCGTTGCACAACAAGACTGCATTAATAATGCTTTAACCAAGCCACTAACCTGAACCAGCTCTATCCCTTCCTCACCACCTCTGCAACATAGAAAGAGTATTGTCCTTTAATGAGCAATTGATTCCTCAACCAACTAAAATTAACCTTTGGTGAGATGCATCTTCAAAACCAGGTATTTTTAAAAGCTTCCTGAAGGGATATGCTCAAGCTATAGTGTGATCTGAAAGTTTACAGAGGCACAAAGAAAAAAAAAAGAAGCCACTCCTCAGAATCCAGCAGCAAACAACAGCCAGGTTGGCTGCTGCTCCCTGGAGCCAGAATTTCATCCTCAGTAGCAGAGGAGCTCAGCAAATGCATACTCTGGGAAACATGCAATGAAAACACCAAGTCAAAGTTCAGCTATTTTGGAGTCGTTAATGGGAAAAAATAATACTTTACTATAAGAAAAAATCCCAGGAGACTTCCTCATACACATTCATCACTCAGAACAGCTACAAGGAGCTTATTCAAACTTTCCATCCTGGCATTAATTGTAGGAGCACCTTGGAGTCCCAGCAAGGAGAGCCAGGCTGCAGCAGGCACTTTGCATGCATATGATAAAGGAGACAGTCTGTTCTCTGGGAGCTGACAGTGAAGCAGATAACAGAAGCAAATAGATCAGCTTCAGAACAGTGAGCAGCATGGAAAGCATCAGGCAAAATTATAACACTTTGAGTAAGCCGTGAATGCGTGGAAATTGCTTTCTAATTGACTTTTTTCTGAAATGCAAACTATACCGCTTGTCTGCAAGTGGACAGAGCAGTATCACAGAAACCTTCAGTACATTCAGCACAAGCTTGACAGCTACCAATTAGACCAACCATTAACTGAACAGTTCGGGAAAGAAAAAGGGACAGAGCATCATGATCCTCAATGCTATTGTGCTGATTAATGTCCCTCTATAAATTATGTCTGGGTCACCTGTACCAGTATTCTTCCTTGCTGTTTAACGTTTCTGTCTTTCCTGAGCTTAAGTTCTAAAATAAAATAATAATTTTAAAAAAGTGTTTGTTTGTTTTTTTTTAATATATATATATATATATATATATATATATTCTTTCTTCAGTAAGGTACAGAAGGCTCTCAAGTTCATGTAATGGTGAAATGAAGCAAGCCTGGAAAATGGAGGCCTACTTTTATGCCATTTGCTCCACTGAGATAAGGCTTGCATTCACCTTCAGAGGTCAAGGAAAGCTCTCTGATGGGTCTCACTGCACACAGCTCTTCATAAAACAATGCTGTCCCGAGTATTAGTTGTAAAAAAAATCTGTCACTGAGTCCTGGATTCACTTTGTCACACTGATTTCCAGACCCATGTATGAAGCCTTGCATGCAAGTCCTCCAGCTCATGAACAGTAGTAATGAAGACCTGGCAGCAGACTGAACTTGCCCTTTCAACAGAAGCAAGTATCAGAAGAAAGAAGGGAGAGAAGATAAGGAAGGAATCCACATTCCTCTCCTTTATTATGTAGAACTACAGAAAACAAAGAGGACAAAGCTGAGAAGGATAGGATCAATTTCAGAAGGAAAGGAGATTTCTCAGAGAAGAGTAGAAGTCTTCAGAACAGGAGAAGGAGTGAAAAGCAGGTGTGCAGCACAGAGGACCTGGGTACATCCCTCAGCTGAACACCCATCCCACAACAGGTCTGTGAGGTGGCACCTAGAGCATTTCAGGCCATGTCCTGGGTATGGTCCCCATAAACCCCCTCTGGGTCTCCTGAGAAACAGATCACAGAGCATCCCAGCAGCAGGGAGCTCAGAGTCCACATACTCTTAATGCTCACTCTTTTCTGACTGGTAAGTGTATCCAGAGATGCCAGAAAAGAGGTCAGAGCCTCCCACCACTTAAGTCCTGCCAGATGAACGTAGCATGCTCCAGGACTGCTCACTGGGGTGGTGGATGCGGCACTACAAGACTGGTCCATCGGGAGAAGCCCATAAAATGCAGGAAAGGGAACTGGCATTGAGAGCCTGTGGATTAGCATTCATACCCTTATTTCTAGAGGTGCTGCAAATTTACTACCACCACAAATTTCACAGGCAGCTGGCATCTTCAAGTGCTTTCTAAAAAGCAATGTATATGATTTGTATGATTTGTATATGCTTTTCCTGATTGATAGCATGTGAGTTCCTCTCAACACTACATGGATGGGGAAAAGATTGCTGCCCTTTTAATGTTCTGGCAGAAAAATGGAAACCTAGATTAAAAGATATAAATCAAGTCTTTGTTAGAAAAGAAATTCTTCAGTACAAAAAATAATAATAATAATAATAATTTTGGGGAAGCTGGTCACAAGGAAAGGGCATTGCTTTCTTTCTTTTTTTTAAGAACATTAAAAATGGATCAAAATGAGCACACAGGCCTCCAGAAGCTCCTGGCCTATCCACCCGCTGGGGTTCAGTTGGAAAATTGCACTTGGAAAACATCTACAAAAATGTTGGCAATTATATATCAGCTTTTCCCCAAAAGACCTCATGGGCTTCTATTATCCAAACAGATCAGATGGCTCAGAAAATCCACATCTGTACCAAGCTGCCGAATGGGAAATGAGATCAAAATGTGAAATGAAGAACTTCCGATAGCTCCTCCACAAGTGACATTAAAGTCAGACGGAGGAGCAGGAGGTTTGGCTCCCCTGTTTTGCCCCATTCCTCCAATTTACAAAGCCTCAGCAGAGGGCATGGACCAAGGACCCCGGCCACAAAGCCCCTTCCCAACCCACCACACTGGGGAGGAACCAAGAGTTTTGGTTTCAAGAGACCATTTCTTGTGACAGTCTCAGCTGTTTTTGCCACTTTCGAGATTCTTTTTCATATACAACATTGAGGCTTGTTGGAAGGAGTGTCAAGATTAAACAGAGCACACAAGTTCCCTGCTCATACTCTTTCCCCTCTGGACAATATAAATAAGATTGCACACTTTCTTTCTGGCAGTAACCACTGCTATTATTTTCCTCCCTCTCTGCTGATGCTGCCAGTTGAGCATGGAAAGACACCAGAATGGAGAAAATCACTGGAAGAAAAGGCTTTTGGAGTGAAGATCACCGTACATCACTTAAAGAGCATTGCTAGAATTAGCTCACTTGAATTCCTGTGGAGCTGGGAGGTGTTTGGAGGTAAACCCAAATTCATCCACATTAATAAGCTCTCCATCAGGATGAATCCGGGCTTAGCTGCAGCCTTTCTGGTCCCGTTGCTGTGTTACAGCACAGAGCTCTGGAACCTGAGGAATCGCTGCCCACTAGGGCGTCTCCCCTCGGAAAGCATGGGACGACAGCTCCCACTGCACATCCTGGCTCAGGATGCATCCCCCAAAAACTATGTAGAGAGACCTTTCCTGGGCTATAAAAATGAATTAGGCACACACAGCCCCTGGGCAATAAAAGTAAAATGAAGTGAGAGGAATTCTGTACAAAGAGCTGACTATTCAGATGGAAAAGCCTCATTAAAGGAGTATAAAATTATAAATAATAAGATCCACATAAGAATTCAGATCTGCAAAAGCCAAGACAGCCCTGAGATAAGCTTTCTGTACAGTTCTCCTCTGATGTGTACCAGTGATAAAGCACTTTGAATCACCACTTTATTCTCAGAGCCAGATAACGCGCCTTACCACTGCACAAATATTTGTCTTTACCCAGTTAACAGAGGCAAAGCCATTAATGCTTGGTGCATCCCTTGTCCCTCTCTCCTTGTGTATGGGCTTTTTTTTTAGGGAATGCCAACAGCAAGTGGCTGTTTTGTGGCCCAGCTCTGTCCCACCAATGTCACCCTTGAACCTCACCCCAATGCCAGAGGGTGCCCTGGCAAAGAGGGAACATCCCATATGTTTAAGTCCTGTTAAATCCAGGCAGGCACAGATGAACCATCCACACTGTACTCTCTTTATACAGAAAATGCAGGTTTCCCATGACCTATGTGTGACTTCTGGGTGAGTAAATTGAGAGCACAGCCAGTGCATGGAGTCAGTACATAATGCTGCTGGGAAAGTTATCACACTATCACACTATCGCCAATGAGGTATTTGACATTTTGCTTCACTGGGACCAGGATTTCAGGCAAGTTGCTTATGAAAGGTGGTAGACTGGAAGACAAAAAAAGTGCCAGCTGGATAGCCTTGGCCTACCTGTTCACTAGTAGTAAGAGAAGTTGTAGCTCTTGCATTAAAATCACAGCTGAAATTGCTAAGCTCTCTGAGTAGAAACTGCACTGTCCCCCAACCCATGAAATTCCAAGGTTTCCCCCATCTCCCATGCCCTGTTGAGGTACTGGTGATTTCACGTGGTGAGGAAAACACAGGCCATGCTGTGCTGATACAGTCACCAACAGACCAAACTTGCTGAACATACCACTTGTCCTCAGATGGAAATACCACTCAAGGGTTTGGTAGGACTCAGGTCAGCTGTAGAGGGAGGTGTAATATTTTTCACACCTATCCACATGTATTTCCAGCACACAATTCAGATCCACCTTCCTCAGATATCCCAGCTGAGAACCCAATAGTGGTGAGCAAGTCAGGACCAAGCAGGCACACAGTCAGGGGCCCCCCTCAAACCTCTCAACACATCCACACTCAGAAAACTTTTCTTCTAACCCTGACACACATTGCTAACTAAACCAATGTCCAACAGGAAATTCTCTCAACCATCCTGTCACTTCTTGTCCTCATCATCTGCTCCAGTGCCTTCTCCACTGAACTTCCATGGTGTCCACACACCAACCTCTGAATCAGCATCATCTCATCCCAGGGAAGCCCTGTGGTGAGCTCAGCTTTGATTTCAGCTGGGGCTTCTCAGAACACAAGCTTTTCTGCATGCAAGACCTGCTGGGACTTCAGAGGAAGGTGGACTGGCTCCATTAGGCATCTGTTTTCCATTGCAGTCATGCTGGTTTGAAATCACTTGTCTGTACTGTGGAAGCATTAGTGTTTTACCATTCACTTCAGTGGGAATCCCTGTGCCAGAGAAGCAGATGAGGCAGTTGACCACCCCGCCCTTATCTTTTTTAATTTTGCAGTACACACAAACATTGCCATATCGTCCCGACAAAGCTCCGTCTGCTGGCCCCGCGCCATCCCCTCCGCAGCACCTCCTGTGAAGCAGCCCAGCCTCCTGGAGTTGGAGAGATGCGGTCCAAATCTCTTAGCAACATGAAATCTCATTCAATTAACTTTGTTGGGGGACAAAGTTATTTTGCTTGTGATGTTTTTAAGTCTGATTTGCCACCCAGCAGCTAGGCAATTAGGTATGGCACGGCTGATGTGAGAAGACACAGCACGCTCCAGAGCAGCAGAAAGAACCCATTAGCCAAAATCCCTGCCAAGTCCTCAAAAAGGCCCATGGTGGCAGCAGGTGCAGGCAACTATCAGCCTTCAATGCCTTCTATAATGTGGTCTGCACCCGTTTTGTTTCCACCTGCAGACACGCCTGCCCCAAGGCACCACAGCTCTGGTTTTGTCCCCATAGTGCATCCCCACTTTTAGAGGATGGAGGTACCTACGAAGGGTGGGCAGGTGCCATGCCCCGGCTAACCATATGAACATACATCTCTATCTGGCACTTCCCTGTGAATAAAAGCTCATTATTGTCTCCAAAGGGATTTCTTTTATACCAGTAACAAAGCGGGGGAGGTCTTCTAGGTCGCTGATGGAGGAAACTACTCCTCAACCCAACGAGGAGGTGCAAGGGTGCAGTACCAGCTGGGAAGTGGTGGGTTAACACTGCAGGCCTCCCCTGTGTGTGATGTGACTTGTGCTTAGTTGTAACGCATGAATCTTTAATTACATCTATATGACATTAAAGGGAAATTAGTATAGTCAAAAATCATATTCTTTCCAGAAAGAGTAAAAAAAAAAAAAAAAAAAAAAAGAGGTAGTAATTTGTTTTTACCACGCAGCAGGTGGTATTGTATCCCTCATTAAATTATACAGATATGATTAATATTTATCTACATTTGTACCACTATCCATCAAATTAAGTACCCATTGCACAATCCTTAGCACTGCACTTGTTTTGAAATGCATTTCATCGAAGTGGTGAGACATAAGTAAAAATGGTGAACAGGACCTGGACACAGAGAGACCCTTGTGCCTCAAGGATATACAACTTTAGGGATATCATTAACACAATCTATACTTATTTTTCATCCTATTTCTGACTCCCAAAACCAGTTAGAAATAAATTCAAGGGGGTGGGGGAGAGGGATCCTTTACCTTCTTTTTTATTTTTTATTTTTTGGTTTGTTTTAATATTGAAAAGAGTAGTTTTGAAAACAGGTCATTCTATTTAGCTCATAGGCAGCAAAATGCACCTTCACAACTTTATAAAGGTGTATGCCTTTACAAGTTACCCTCCCTCCTAGTGTGTGTCCTCCCACTGCTTCCCCCTGTATCGCCACCCATACATCGCAGCTCCCCCCGCCTGCTCAGCCCTGGATGCCACACAGCTGATGGCAGCAGGACGCTAAATTTAATTTGCATCTCGTAATGCAAATGTGCCCAGAGGTTGAAGCAACAGGCAGGTTTTTATAAATCAGATTTTACATACAGTATCATTTTTTCCCCAGCTGCTCCCAGACTGCAGGGAAATCGGTATTTCACAGGCAGCACTTGAGCTGAGCTTAACCACCTCTGTGGAAAAATGTCACCACAAATTTGTCACTGAACCAGGGTGACATTTAAGGTGGCTACTGTGACAAAATATTTTACACTGAGAGAGCTGGTTTTCTGGGTTTCATCAAGTTCAGAAAAGAATTTCCCTTTAGTTGTCGTAAATACACTTAGCCTAGCCTGTAATTTAGCATGTTCCCCAGCAGCTAGCTTTTCAAATCCAGTTCTCCAGAACCTCCTGGAGATATTACTAGCATGGCTTTGTGGTGAAACGAAATCCTGGAGCTACCCCAGCACGCAGGGAAAATCTGCGTGCTGGGACCTAAGGGCAGAGCATGCACTAAAAGGACATTATGAACCGCTGGTGGAGCCGTGCTAGGATAGAGGCTCCGATTTATTTCTGCGAGCATGGCAGTACTGCTTCTGTATTTCTGACGGTGATACAAGCACACTTCCCTGTGAAAGCAGGGAAATTCCTGCTGCCACTGCTAAGATACAGGCCACTCATAAATATTTACTGCGGCGCGCGGTGAGCTGAGAGCTGGGCACTCCTGCTGGGACCAGCCACGGAGACAAACGATGGCTGTGGAGCGAAGCCAGCGGGTTTACCCTCAGGAGATTTGGCTGTGCCAAAGGTTTTTTGCATGATGCTGGCAAAAGCCACAAGAGACCCGATTCTGGTATTGATTTTTATGACCGCTCGCCCAGAGCCAAAGGCGCTGGAGAACCTCATCCCCAGCTCCCCCAGGCCCCAGCTTCACACCAGTACTTTGGGATAACCATATGGGCTGATGGTATGGGTGTGTTGTAACACTCATCACGTTAATCTTTTAAACATCTTGAGACCCTGGTATGGACAGCGCTACGTAAGTACTGTTATTTTTAAGTGTACACAGCCAAAGACCAATAAACTAATTACATTCCCCCTAGGAAAAGAGAAGATATTAATCTTCTCACATTAAATCTGTCCAGGGTAAACATTCTTCTCTCCTCCTGCTGTTAAAACATGTTGCCATAAGTGTTTAGTGCAACATCTGACCTGTTTCTCTGGAATCTTCCTAGATTAGGGTCAGGCCATTTGCACTTCAATAGTTCCAGGGCTGTACCGCAGTTTCTGGGGCTGGAACACGGCTCAGCTGTAAACACTTGCTGGAGGCTGTAAAATGGCATAAACAGGCTGGGCCGGGGAATATTTTAATAGTCAGTTTTGGAAGAAGAAAATCATTGTACTTGAATTTTTTTTTTTTTTCACTCCTTTTTGGTTGTGAGCCTAAAAATTTATGGAGGTCTTTGAGGTCAGCTCTTCCAAATGGCTTAAAGACAAAGCTGCAGCAAGCATTTGCCAGGTAGAGAGGTAAAGCAAACTGAAACGGCCTGACTAGTAATCCACTCGGGCTGTATGGATTATATACGTACGAAAAGGGACAGGGGAGGAACAGATGCACCAGAACTGTCAGCCTTGTACACCAGCTCCACCATAAGGGACAGGGGAACCCACAGCATGCTAAAGGCTGGGTGAACCTATGTCACTACGCACATCCTGGCACAACAGCCCCCGGGGGTCCCCTGGACGTTATCACCATATAGGATCACCATAATATGAAAATCTACTCTGCTGCACAGTGAGGAATTATGCCATTTCCCCTGGATCTTCTCCTCCCCTTTCCCAAAAATCCTCTCCTGTCACACTCAGCTTTATTACCACTTACCATTTAATAGGCACATACTGTTTAAGTCCTCGTAGACAGCACTGTATCCACTTGGCAATGATTAAAAGAGCCAGATCAGACTGCCTGTTCACTTTCCAGCTCCCCAGAGAGGTGGCACATGGTGCCACCCATCCGCCTGCATTCCTGCACTGCCAGATATCCCCATTATTTCTGTCTGTACTGTCAGTTTCAACGTGCTACATCCTAGTCCAGGGGGCAGACAAAGGCACATCCTGAAAATTCGTACTAAAGTGCAGACAAACATACAAGCTGTCTCGGCAAACTAGCTACATGTGTAAATAGCTTCCCAGAGGAGCAGACTCAGTTTGATGGTTAAAATCGGCCCCAAAATCCACAGGAATCACAAAAAGGAAAAAAAATAATAATAAAAAAAATAAAATAAAGAACTACTTTGAACCAGGGGCTGTGATCCAGGTCTTTGGTTAATTGAAAATGGGGAACTGAGGCTGTGACACCTGCGGGGCAGCCTTTGGTCACTAATCCACTCCAGTTGGCCACAAAGACTTGTGACAGTTGTCACCCTTCCCGCCAGGCTCAGCAGGGAGGCAGAGATGAATGCCCTGGGAAGCCAAACCGCTCCCCCCCCCCAGCCCTGTTATCTTCTGGATGGGGTAGGGGCAAAGCCACGGGGGAGCAGAGGTGAAGCATGCATTGCCCCCGGCCATGCAATACCTGCCTCCTGACAGGAAATAGGGAGTTTGGCCTCCACAGCTTTTAATCTGTGGGTATAGAGGGGAGGAGGAAAAAACAGGGGGGGTGTAAAAAATTCCAGGGGATTGAACGAGTATCCTAAACAGGTGAAAATGACTTTTCAAAGAAAGCAATGTTCTCTATGGAGAGAAATATTTGGTTTCTCAATGGATGCCACCCCAGCCCCAGCCCCGAAGTTCTGCAGAAAGCCCCCGGGAAGCTTTCAACCCTTCAACTCGAGGGCAAATCCCCCCGGCTTGCAGCACAGAGCCCACTTTTGTTAAGGCAGAAGCTGCTTTTTGATTCCTCCTCTGAAGCATCCTGGCCTGCCTGGTCCCGCGGTGAGGTCATAACTCAGGGCTGATCACATCACAGCGCGTTGCCATGGCAATGCCTGAACTGTCACCGAAGGATGCGTGCTATGATTTCACAGCAGATGGGCTGTGAGGGAGGAAGCCCTCATTTAAATTTTAAAAATTGCTTTAGTAATTAGCAAGAGCAATGGAAAAAAAAAAAATATTGAAAAAGAAATAAAAAAAAATCCCCCAAACTGGCAGCCTCAGCAAAGGGTAATGAATTCTGCAGGCAAGGAGGGGAGGAGCAGGGGCTGCTGCTCCCAGTTCCCCACCTTGGGTCACTGCCCAGCTGCAGGGTTCCCCCCCTGTCTACCAGCACATTTCAAAGCACAGGGCAGCCCCCCGTGGTAGGGAAGGCAGAGGGCTGGTGGAGGATGCTGCAGGTCTGGGGCTGGGTTAAAGCACCAACTACCCGGTGAAGGGGAGACGTGTCCTCCTGGCTGCACAAATTCTTAGCAAGGAGCTGGCTCACATCTTCCCAGGGCACTTTTTAATGCAGAAAATTAGGAGCTTAGAGTCCCAGGAATGTGCTTTTGTCCTTACAGGGGCATGGTGAAGTGTCACCCCCGAGAGGAGAGTGCAGCCCCCAGCCTCCCAGCCCAGCCACAATGACCCATACAGCAGCCTACGCTGGCCTGGCCCTGCATCCTCAGCATCGCTGCGACCAAGCCTGGTCCCCCTGCACACTGGGGACCAGAAGGAGGCTCCCTAGCCCATGGGGGACCAGCAGCAGGGCTCCTGGCCCATGCAGGACCAGCAGCAGCACATGTGGGACCAGCAATCAAGGGGGCAGAGCAGACCAAGTCAAGCTTTCCAGCCCTGCTGCCCCTCCCCAGCAGAGGTGACCTTGATGAAGGTCCCTACTTCCACGTCCCCATCCCTGCGGCCACCACGGCTCATTGCAGAGACGCTGCCATCCCCATAGCTGCAGCTCTTCCACATCACAGCTGCTCAGCAGTCTCTGGGCAGGATTAAAGCTCTCCTCCGCCTGCAGCAGGCAGCACACACAGCATCTCGGGGACCTTGGGCTGAGTCCTCATATTTAATGGGGAGAGCAGACTTCGGTGCAGCATGTTCCTTGCTCGTTCGGTGACTAACTGTTGATCTCTCGAAGAATAAGCCAGATGGTTCCCGTGATAAGTGATCAGCTCTCCTGGAGTTTTTGAAACAGAAAAAGACAGATGCCTGCGTGCCTCTTGCCAGGACCCATCTGAAAGCCCAGGCGATGAGTGCAGGCGCGCTGGGAGCTTGTGTTTAGGGGATTCTCTCCATCCAGGCTCAGCAGCTGATCTTCCCCATCAGCCCTGCTGAAGGGGGAGCGTCTTGCCTCCTGACAGCCTCCCCCAGCTCAAGGGCATTACAGATCATAAGGTCAGCCCTTATAATTGGATCAGACCGCAGCAGTGCTTTGCTCTTCTGCACATTTGCTTTAACATCTCATTTGGCAGACAGCACGTCTGATCAGTGCTCTCCACCTCAGCTTGTGTTGGTACAGCTCAGCGATTGAGGAAAGTGATAGGATTGACAAAGCATTTTAGCAGGGGAGAAAGCTTACTTTTGGTAGATGTTTTGCTGGGGGAAATAATATATATAGGCTGGGGAGTGAGTGGCAAGTATAGGAGGTGAAAGAGTGCTGTTCCTCCACACTGGTCATTGACCACAGTGCCAACACCAGCGCCTCTCCTGCCATGAGCACAAAGACCAAAATCTCCACAAGAAAGGGAAGAAACAGCAGTGTTTATCTGCTGACCTCTTTTCAAATTGTTTTTACCTTAATTTCTGCTGTCCACACTGAAAGCCTAACTCCAGGATCAATCTGTAATTAAAAAATCAGCTGCGAGCTGTGACCTCGCCATACCTGTGTGGGTGACGAAGAGCAGGGTGAGATGAAGCCAGGAGCCAGGTGTGTGATCAGCAGGTGTAGCTGAGCCTGGTTGCTCCTGCAAACAGCCTAGGACCCCAGCCTGGGGCTGGTAAACCCCCCTGGGGAAGTGGGGGGAAATGTGTCCCGAAGCTCCCAGCCCACCCTCTGCTGCTGCATCCCGTGTGCAAGCCTCCTCCTGGTGCCATAGCGCTAGGCCAGCCCAGACATGAGCAATGTGCAGCCGTTTATTTCTGTGCCTCTGTTTTGGCTTCCAGAGGATGCTCGGCTCCTCCAGGGATACACACGGAGTCTCCTCGGAGCGCAGCTCTGAGCTGCACCTCCACGAGGGGGAAGGAGCTCTGTAACGCTGACTCAGCCTGCGATTTCACAGGCTTAAACAGTCAGAAAGGAACCATCACGCTCAATAAGACAGAAACATATGTGACAATACATATGTCAGGCACTCATCTCCTCGCTGTAAAGGGTATATAGACACATACCAGCACACAGTTCATTATCTCTGACCACGGTACTATTTCACAGGGAGGCTGCAACTTTATCTGAGGTCTTTATGGAGCGAGCGTCACCTTAAATCTAGAGAAAGTGCACAGAGGAAATGAAGAGGGCACTGGATTTAAAGCAAGGCAATGTTCTGCCCTTGCTTCCCTGGGAAATTGTACATGTACACTCACGGTGCTCCATGAGCAGTGTGGCTTCCACTGTGCTAGGAACTGAAAAGAGAGGTTTTATGCAAAATAAATAAATAAGCAAATACAATATATAGCAATAATAATTGCAAATGTCTGTTTTGCATATTCTGTATAAGCAATTTCCAACTCCTTACGTTGCTCTGCATCATTTTAATGTTAGGCTTCTATAAATTAGTTACATACAGAGAGTTAGCGAGAGTATTTACACCACAGATACTTCTTTTTTAGTCCGATTATCCAAAGAATTAAGACTTTTGTAATTATAAACTCTAATCGCAAATACTGCTCTCCCATCCCACAGCAATTTTTTGATCCTTTCTGTTGATCTCATTTAAATGGCAACAAAGCTGGTGAAAGGGCTGGAGGGTCTGTCCTGTGAGGAGAGGCTGAGGACACTCGTGTTGTCCAATCTGGAGAAAAGGAGGCTCAGAGGTGACCTCGCTGCTCCCTGCAGCTCCCTGAGGAGAGGCAGTGGGGAGGGAGGTGCTGGTGATGGCAGGACATGTGGGAATGGCACAAAGCTGTGCCAGAGGAGCTTCAAGCTGGACATTGGGAACAATTTCTGTACCATGAGGGTGGTCAAACACTGGAACAGGCTTCTGAGAGAGATGGTTAATGCCTCATGCCTGCCAGTGTTCAAAAGGCATCTGGATAATGTCCTCATTAGTGTGCTTTGACTTTTGGTTAGCCCTGAAGAGATCAGGCAGTGGGACTAGGTGATCTTTGAAGGTCACTTCCAACTGAGCTATTCTATTCTATTCTATTCTATTCTATTCTATTCTATTCTATTCT
>NC_048894.1:146470990-146694530 GCF_011077185.1 Oxyura jamaicensis
TATTCTATTCTATTCTATTCTATTCTATTCTATTCTATTCTATTCTACACTATCCTACCCTATCCTACCCTACCCTATCCTACCCTATCCTACCCTACCCTACCCTATCCCATCCCGTCCCATCCCGTCCTATCCTATCCTACATCTGACAGGGGCAGGAGTCAGAGGTGCGCCCCCAGCCACAAGTTCCCAAAAGGAGAACATGTGGGCAGAGGTGCACATGGATTGCTGGTCCCACCACTCCAGATTCAAACAGAGGAGGAGTTTGATGGCCAAACCAGATCTCTGGTTTGCACTTCCACATGGGAAACCATGAAGTCTCAGAGGAGCAGGTGCCCTTAGCTTTACTCCCACAATCTCCGCAGTTGCCTTGCAGTAACGTGGAATAAACTGGCACAATTTTAAAACCCACACACTCCTCGCCTTAAAACCAAGGAGCCGTGCTCCATCCTTAATGACTTTTCAGCTCCTAATTGCTATGACGTCATGCAGGTTTGGGGGGAGCTTCAAGAGGGCCCTGACGTAGAGCAAGGACTGCCCCGACCTGGGCTGCGAAGTGCCTTTGTCCCCAAAAGCCTGCCCACAGGCAACGCACCCGGCTCCCACTGGCAGCCCTCGTTTGCACTTGAAAGCCGGCGTTGACGGCAGCATCACCTAATGGGGCAAAGAGCCCCTCGCGTTTGGCAGTGAAAAAAAAAAAAAAAAAAAGGAGAAAAAAAAAAAAAAAGTTAAAGAGGCCTGAAAGAAAGTGCTAATTAGGACAACCGCAAGGAGACGATTTTTCGCTTGCCTTTCCATTGATCTGCCCTGTAAAGAATATTTTACATTAACAAGTGTAGCAGTCATTAAAACGCTTTGGCTCTTCTTTGTTTTCGGTTTCCAAATCACATAAAATTATTTAAGACTAGGAAAAAAGCGGGGGGAGGGGGGGGGGGGGGGCATTTTTGCAGCAAAAACAGCATTTTTTTTTTTTTTTTTTTTTTTTTCCACCAAGCATTTAAAATTCGGCAATATTTCCACGGCTGAAGAGTTAAACTGCATTCGGCAGTATTTATCAGAAAGCGGAATTTCCATTAGAAAGAACTAAATCCCCGGAGACGAAACCCAAAGGGCAACGAGCACCCGCAAGCCCTAGAGGTGGTCTTCGGTGCCCCCGGCGGAGAGCGGGGAGGTCGCCTGCGCTCGTCCCTTCCCCGGCAGCTCCCTCCTGGCGAGGAGCCGAGAAGTTAAAGCGAAGTGATGAGTGGAAAGAGGCAGGGATCCGTCCCGTTCTCAGCCGGAGCTCGCAGAGACTGCACTCAATCAGGCAGGCAAAAACACGCCTACTCAGCTCAGGGTATCCCCGCAAAGAAATCTCTTGACATTGCTTTGACATATTTACTTTCTCACGCGATTTTTTTTTTCCTTTCCAGTAGCAATAACTCCTGGCTCCTCTTCCCCGCACTCCGAGTGATGCGGGGCGGTCCCGTCCCCGCAGGAGGCTGGGGACACCGCGGTGCCTGGAGGTGTCGCTGAGCCCCGTGGGGGGGTCCAGCCAGGCTCTGTCCTCTCTTTGGGACACAGCCGAGCCCCCCCGCAGCTTCCGAGCCTTGGTTGAGTTGTGTGATGGGCATGTGAATTTAAGGGCATCTCAGCAGAGGGAGCGCATCGCAGCCAGCGCGTCCCCGAAGTTACGGGGATGCTGTGCTACTCGGTCCTATTAGCCCGGACTTGTTGCAAGATCTGCCAGCCAGCAGCAAGCTAGGCTCGGCGAATTATTTCTTGTAATTAATACATCGTAGTCAATAGAAAATAGCCCGGGTCCTGTCTGTCTGCGTGTCTGGGGCAGAAAGGGGAAGATACAAGAGTTTAACGACACTTTTAAATTGGGGGGGCAGGCTTCCTGCGACGCGGCAGAGATTGCAGCATCCTTTGGAAATATTCACCACCTTCCTGCAACAAACAGCCACTGCCTGCAGCCCCACCAGAGCCCCCCCCATCCCCGGCAGAGCCCGAATAAATGCCTCCTGCCTCCCCAGGTGTCCCGAGGGGCAGTCTCAGGGAGGCGGCACGGCCCCATCCAGACGCTCCAGCCCCCGGTACCCTCTCCACGGGGACCGGGAAAGGGGGGGGGTCCTAACCCTAACCCCACGGGGTGATGCTACGAGGGGGGGGCGTCCCGTCCTGGGGCAGAGCCCCCCACCCCCGGCTGGGTGCCACCGGCGGAACCCACGCGTGCGGCGCTGGGGGCGTGGGAAATTCAAGCGGTCGGGCCCGGGGCCGCCGGGGATGGGCCACGGCCCCGCTCCCAACTTTCCTCCGAGCCCAGGGACCCCGGCGGCCGCTCCGGCGGTGGTACCGTATGCAAATACGCAGGCTGACGTCAGAGATCATGTGGCTTTTGGCGTAGATCCCCGCCGATCGAGGGCTTTTTTTTTTTCCTTTTTTTTTTTTTTTCCTTTTTTTTTCCTTTTTTTTTTTTTTTCTTTCTCCCTTCCCTTCTTGCCGGGGCGGTGCGTGCGGGTGCGCGTAGCGGCTGCCCGCGGGGGCCGTGCGCCGCGGCGGGGGCGGGGGGCGCGGGGTCCCGCGGCCGCGGGCAGCCGCGGAGCGGGTGCGCGGAGCTTTCCCCGCCGCTCCCCCCGAGACACTTCGGGGACACCGCCTTGGGCTCAGGTAGGAAACTTCCCAGGCGGGGTCCCCCCCTCCTCTCCTTCCCAAGCCCTCCTCGGCCGCCCTCCTCCTCCCTGCCCACATGCGCTTGCGGGCGCTCCCGCCCCGCTCACTCGCACCCAACTTTTGCTCCTGGAAAAACTGCTCCGGGACCCGGACCGGGGGCTGGGGGGGGGTGCTGGAGCCTAGAGGGGGGAGCCGGGAGGGTGCTCGGGGTGGGCTTTTAATTGATCGCTTTTTTTATTTTTTAGCAATGCGGCTTCTTTCCCCCTGTGCCCCCCCACCCCCACCCCTCCAGTCCTTCTCCCCGCTGCCTCCCGATCGCAAGTTCGGGTGAAGGGGGAAAGGAGGAGGAGGAGGAGGAGGAGGAGGAGGAGGAAGGGGGAGGGGGGGGAGGAAAAAACATGTCTACGTTTGTCTATGTCGACATCAGCAACACAAAATATGGCGTCCGCTTTCGACAGGGCGTTACGTAGAGGCGAGCAGGGCGATTTTGGCGGTGCGGGGTCGCAACGGGAGCCGCTGGTTCGCAGGGAGGGGAGATGGGGGAAAAGAAAAAAAAAGCGCCCGGGGGGGCTGCAGGCAACGGGCGAGGGGGTCCCGGGGCTGCCGCCGGGCTCCGCGCCCCGCTGCCGGAGTTGGCCGGGATTTCTTCGGCTATGATTCGGTGGATTTGGGGGGGTGTGATTTTGTTTTGTTTTTGTTTGTTTTTTCCTGTCCCCTTTTTGCCGGTGAGGGGGCACCGCCAGGCCGCAGCTCGGAGCCCCCCTGCCCTGCCCCGCTCCTCCGGGGGCTGCGGCCGGGGCACAGCCGGGGGCACGGAGCCGCCCGCCCCGCTCCAGCCTCTGCCCAACTCTCCGCTTCGCCGGGGCGTTGATTTCTCCCAAAACGGGATCGGGAGATTTCGGGAAACTCGGCCTTTGGAACATTGCATCCACTTTTTTTTTTTTTTTTTTCCTCAGGAGGGGGTGACTTTCTCTTTTGTTTTAGCAGCTTCCCAAAGCCAGCCCACAACTGTCTGCTTATTATATTTTTTTTTTCTTCCCTCTGTCTTGTCTCCGGGATGAGGGTGAAAGCAGAAGGCACGGATATTGTCCCCTCTTTGCTAGGAATAAAACTTGAAAGTGGAGCTGGGACGTGCTGAGGAGCTCCACCTGCCTGGCTCTGGGGGTCCCTCTGCCCCCTCCTGCTGGAGGGCATCACCCTCGTCCCCGCCTCCTTGGGCTCCCCAGGCACCTCCCCAGTGGAGCATCCCCACCCTAAGGGCAGGAGCTCACCAGGGCCCTGGCGTACAGGGGGAAGCCAGAAAAAGTTTGTTGGGGGATTGGAAAGTGGAGAAAAAGCTTGGGGAAAAAGCTTCCAAAGAAGCAGGGCTGGAAGAAAGAGGGAGACTTGCTGGGTGAGGAGGCTCCAGCAGCTCTTGCCAGCAGTGCTGGAGCAGTGGGCAGTGCTGGGGGGGGGGGGGGGGCACACAGAACCCTGTGGGGCTGCACCTCTGCCCACAGCAAAGCTGGGGACACAGCATGAGGATGTCAGTGAGGCAGAGCCGGAACCTCCTATGTGACTGTTGTGTCCCACCTTGACTCAGATGTGCAGGTGCCAGCATCCCAGTTTGGGAAGTTTTAGTACATCCTATACAGGAGAAGTGACAGAACTCCAACAAAGTCCCTTTCTAACATGAGGCTGAAAACTAACATGTCAAAAGTCTCTACAATACTATTTTCCATGAAATGATTGCAAATCGTTGTTGCTCTCTGCTTCATCCACTTCACCTACAAAGAATTGTCATTATTTTAAAACTAGGCATTAAATGTCAGGCCGGTTCGTCTCCTCACTGGAGCCGGGGCAGTTTTATAGGTATGAGGAGCAGGCTCGGACATCTCCAGCAGAAACCTCCTGCATGTAGCCTTGCTGGGAAATGGCATGCAAGCTCCCAGAGCCCGTCTGGATGCATGGTGTGGTGGTGTTAGGAGACCGGGAGAGGAGTGATTGTATTGTTTGAGAGGTATCTGTGACAGAAGTGCTTTGCCTGTGTAATATAGTTGTGTCCCGGTGAAGCCTTTCTGATGTAGATGTGGCTTCAGTCTGTAGGATGGACACAGCAACCCTTTGAAACACAGAACTGCAAATTGATCTCCGTGTTGGTAAAAGCCAGCCACTGGCCAGCAGGTTGGAAGAGTATAAAGGCTAAAAAGCCCACACATTTTTTAAGTTGTTGGCCAGTCCTTGTTTTTTCTTCAGCAGCCACTTGTGTGTTTATCCCCTCTCAGGCTGCCACAGTGCATGTGCAGAAACGAATGGCCACAAGCTCTCCTCTGTTTGTCCTCTCTTCCTGTACCTGTGATGAACTCAGTCCCGGAAAGTGCTCACAGATGTGCGTAGCTCAAAGCGATCAGCCCAAAGTCCATGTAATTACTCGCCTTCATAAAATGACGTTTTTCCTGCCTGGCCACCACAAAAGTTCTCCCGTCAGAGTTTCGTCCTGCAGCATACCTCTGCTGTGGGTGTCTGGGAGGAGAGAGCTCCTTCAGCTGCTTTCTCTGCAAGTACCATGGTTTTCTTTTCATTCCATGCTAGGGACAATCCACGATTCCCAGTCAGGGGCTGTAAAGCCAATAATCCATGACAGGAGACATCCCAAGCTGGCAGTGTCATGTTTTGATTCTTTTTGTCAGGGAGGTGGATTTTATGGTGTTTTATTAGAAGCCCCAAAGGAGAAAATTAACATTAAATATAGCAAAGGTACTTGCTTCTTTTTACATTTTCAAACCAGTTTCAAACTGCAGCAGACTGGAATACAGCAGGTTTTGCTCGTCCTCATACAAAATGAAGCTTTTAATGCCAGGCATGACGTCACTGTGCTTGCATGTGCGACATCCTCCGTTTTTATCCCTTTTAGCTCTTCTCTAACTAGGGTGATCCTCAGGGATATCACTTGGAGTCTCTCATGGCTGGTATGTTTTGACCCATATCTGAGTTATTTTTCTGTGTGTCCGCTTAACTTAAGGAATGAAGGCATCCACTGAGAATAAATAAAAATAGTGTTTTGATTATAATTTGTTGAGAAATGGTCATGGTCTCAACTGACTTCCCTGAGATTGTAGCATGGCTGTCAGCGGCAGCAAAGCTGCATTTCCTTTTTATGTGGAGAGTGTAATTTGAGTTTTAACTTTCTTTGAAGCATAACCATGATCCAGCTAGTGTGCTCTTTCCCTAACAGTTACTGCCAACCAGGGGTTGTAACATGGCACAGCTCCCTGTTGGTATCTGTTGGTATTCCAAGTAAATAACAAAATTAAGCATTAAAGGTATTAACTTAAATCCATTAAAGTAATTCCTGGGATTCTGTCAAGGTGTGTTTGCGTGTGTCATGCCAGCTGGAACAAATGTGTGTGGTGTTAGTTTATTTTATCTCCCGTGTGAACATTCATAGGCCTAGAGTTTGGTAGATGTCATTGTATGGGGATGTTGGAGGTAAGCGGTGATTTGGGGGTTCTTAGGTAAAAGCTAGAAGAGCTGACCATTTCCAGAACATTGCAAATACTTTTTAATACTTGGTAGTATCTGTTAGTGTGGTGCCCCGAGGTGGGAATGATGTGAACAAGGCCCTTGAAAGATTAATTCAAGAGAGTTCAATTCCGGCATTGCTGTCCTAAGGCAGTTCAGAAATCGCCATCCCAGCCCTCCCTCCCCAAAACACCATGGCTTTACAGATCATAAGGTTGGGGGCAGGTTGTTGTTTTGTCCTTGTTTTCTTTCTTTTGGTTTCTTTTGTGTTAGGAGAGAGACACTTCAGGTTGTTTCAAGAAACACTGTGGTTTCAGAGTTAGGACAGCACTCAGCAAGCTGTTCTCTGTAACCCCGAGCCCCCCAAAATGGCTCTGAAATGAAAACTGAGGTCTCTGCCTGCAGGAGTTGCTGTTTTATGTAAGCCAGCCAGTACCGTGAGCGTGTTGGTGCAACTGGGAGGCCTGGTCCAACAGGAGCACGTAGGGTGTCTGCATGAGGTGTGTGAAAGATCCTCTGTTGTTGGTTTTTTTTGTTTGTTTGTTTGTTTGTTTTGTTTTTTGTTTGTTTTGTTTTTTTGTTAGGGAGCAGAGGGAGACTGATGCAGGTAAGCAGAGGAGGTTTTGGTATTGGTTAACAGGAGGGGGCTTGTTGGAAGTCCTCATGGGGATTTAATCTGGTGGGTGTGGGGAGACTTCAGCGAGTTGTGACAACTTTCTGCAAGTAGCCACGGCCTGTGCCAGGGTGATGGAAGCAAGGCCTTTTCAAGGAATTCGGTGTCACACTGGTACTGATCCTCCTCATCATAGCTCCATCTCCTGCTTATATCTTTTCTTCTCTGTGGCCCCTGGCCAGACTTCCCAGCAAGGACACAATCTAGTAAAAGCCGAGCCTGTTGACCATCAGCTTGCCATTCAAGTTAACTTTTGCAGACATTTCAGGTGTCATTTGCACTCCATAAACCATGGGTTAAAAAGCTGCGGTCAGCACTGTTGAGCAGGGATGCAGTTGCCATCCACACCATTGACAAGCTCTGAAGTGATGTAGGTCTCCTCCTCAGGCTGCTTATAATCTCTTTAAGCAGGGCACCCAGGGCCTAGGTGGGCATGAGCACTGTGGTGGGGTCAGCATCCCACAGCCATGCCAAGACTTGCTCCTCAAATTTACTGAGCACAGGTTTATCCTGCCAAAGCCAGGCAGTGAGCTGGATGAGCTGCATAAGCACAAGATGCCCTTTTGCTTTTGATACAAGCCTTTCTGCTGGTGGGACATGTGCTGGCCTGGGCTGATTCAGCATTGTGGCAAATGTCTGTGGTACGGTAGGAGCTTCTTTATGTATATATATATATAAAGTACAGCATTTCAGTGATGTGATTTGTGGCATGGTCCCAGCTGGCACCAAGGGTCGAGGACAATTAGCTTCATGTCAACAGCGGGAGGGGGGGTTGGAGCTTCCTCCCCTCTCCCCCCCCCCCCCGGTTTCTGTGCCCAGGTTGGCCCATCATGGGCCTGAAATCTTAGTTTTCCTTGCCTATTTTTCTCCCAGTTTTCCTGTCCTGACCTTATTTCCCCTCTTAGATACTAAGTGCTTTTTAAACTTGCAACCTCAAGTTACCTGTGGATTTTGGCATCTCTTTTGTTGCAGTTAATTGTCTATTGTTCTCAGAATTCTCTATTAAGTGCTAAAACTGCATATTTGACTTGCTGGATCAAAAACAAAACAAACAAACAAAAAAAAAGAATACTAGATGGAAAGAGATTTTCTTGCCTGAGTCAATGACCGTAACTGAGGAAGCCTCAAGTTCAGAATTATTTAACCTCTTGTACAGTCTGGTGAGTAGAGGAAGAAGTCAGAAACCTGATGTGTGTCTCCTACAGCAGAGCTTTACAGGGGAAAAAATGTGATTCCTTTCTTTTTACATGGAATCATCTTGTGCTTTTTGTTTTTAAATAGCACTCCAAAGAAGCAGGCTCTGAGTAGCTGCTAAAGGCACCATCAGAGGGGTTCAGTAGAATATTAGTATTTCTCAAGAAGTCTGTGCCCTGTCTCTTTGCCTTCTATCTACGTGTTCCCTTTTCTCACCCTCCAAGCTTTGGAGGTTTTTTTTTGTATCTCTCAACCTAATTTCATGCTTATTAGTTGCAGTTACTTTATGTTACACTTCATTCAGACAGCAGAAGTGGGAAAATACTTGTATTTTTGTTGTTGTTGGTTGGTTGGTTTTTGTTTTGTTTTGAGGTCATAAGTTTTCTTTGTTTCAGATGCTGCAGGGTTTTGGGTGCTTGGCCGGGGGATGCCAGGCCAAGGCAGACAGCACTGGCATCTCCCAGGTTTGCTGCCGTGCTCGGGAGTGCTGCTGATTCACTCTCACAAGAAATAAAGGAGACTCCTGATGGTTCTGGCCTGAAGTGTTTTTGACAAGATGCCTTCCCCACCCCTCTTTCTGCCTCCCACCTCTAAAGCAAATATGTTTTGTTGTGGTTTGTTTTTTTTTGTGTGTTTTTGTTTTTTTTGTGTGTTTTTGGTTTTTTGTTTTTGTTTTTTTGTTTTTCCAGCATCCTCTCCAGCACAAACTGTCAGGCACTGCAGGGAGTTTTTCCTTGTCTTTTGTCTCCCCAGAAAGTGATTTATTTAAATGATATGCTCGGAGCACACTGCCGTGGCAGGCTTTGGTGCTTGTCGCCTTCCATGCCTTGTTATAGTTTCCTTGAAATCCGTGGAAGAGCAGCCCAAGGTGGTTAGGCAGTGCTTTATCCCGCATCTGTTCCCTTGTCCCCGTCAGGCATTCCTGGGGCATCTCCTGCAGCCTGCCACATTGACAATGCCACTAGTCATTACTGTTGTGTGGCACTGCTAGATGTTGGGAGGAGTCGTGGCCTCGCAGTTAGAAATTTTAGGGATCTCTTCCTCATGTCTCAGGGCAGCATGGCCTTTTTCAAGGCTATCAGAGCCAGAAACCCTTTTCCACGAGCTTTGAGTAAAGTTCCTGATCTTTCCAACCTGGGCTTGGGTACCAGCATCTTATCAGAAAGGCACCAGCTCCACTCTGCTACTGTTTTGAGGGTTAAAATTAATTTTATTTGAGAAATCAGTGGTGATAAGGTGCTGAAAAAGCATCGTGTGGGATTTTCAAGCCAGAGACAGCATCTGGGGATGCTGCATGGGAGATACAGCACAGCCGTGTGGGGCTGGTGCTTGCTGTGGGACTGCAGGATTTTGCAAGGAGGCTTCCAGGTGCAGAGCTGGTGATGAGCAAATTGTGATCTGCAGGGAGTTTCAGAGGAAACTGCTTCCTTAGGGATCCTCTTCTTCGCTCTGCATGTCCAGGATCTTCTGGCCTAAGGAAGGAATAGGCTTTGCATGTGTTTTCAAGCAGTTAGAGTGACAAGGAAGAGCAATGTGTTAGTTAGGAGGGAGCTGTTTTCTTCAGCTACCCTTACTTGGCATCTTCTTTTTGTCTTGAGTTAGTGTCCTCAAGTTTTGCCATAGCTCAAACTCAGTTTATGCAGGGCTCCACTCCTCTGCTGATGTGCCGGAGTCCCGTCTGTGTGCCTCGTGGTTATGCCAGGGGGATAGAGGTGGTTTGGGAAGCATTGCTCAAGGCAAACACAAGTTTCAAAATCTGCAGTTAATCAGATAACAGGAAAAAATGTTAGCTTTCTGAAGCGTTTAGCATTCAAGCCTAAATGTTTTTAGATGTTTTTAGAACATAGAGATGTCTTTGCTCCAGCCCCATTTCTCACTTAGTAGAAGATCAGAGTGCCGAGGTGGTGGATTTAAAATTAATCTCCTGAAATCTGAACTTTTTTTTTTTTTTTTTTTTTTTCCACACTAGCTCCTTTGCAAGTGGAAGTTCCTGTTCTCCCCATAAGGCACCTGCAAGCCACAGAGTGCTCAAGAATGGGAGCTTTCAGCAGGGTCATCAGCTCCAGCTCCCTACTGCAAAATCTCCAGGGGATGCGCATACACATGCTTTTGGGGGAAAAAAATAATAACAAAGTCACAAACCTCTGTCTGCATCCCCTCCCCAGTTTAGGAGGAATTATGTTGTTCAGATCATGTTTTGCATTTTTATTTTATTTTCAGTATCCTCTTCCTTCCCCTCCTTTCCTTTTCGCATTGCCATAGCAGGGCAGCGCATCCCTTTGGGCACAGGGTGCTGCCAGGGCAGGGTGCTCACTGCCCTCATCCCCTATGTCCCAGGCTATGCTCTGGGGAGCAGCGAGCTGTGAGCTGCTGGCTGGCCCGAGCTGATTTTTTCCATAGTAAATATGAGCCAAGTTCTTTTGAAAATTCATGGTGGAGTATGGCCTGGGGCTCTTTATAATTCTGCCTACTGAAAAAAGGCCACATTTCACTGTGGCACAGCATCATTCAGTGCCTGTTTTTAAATAAG
The DNA here is from genome assembly GCF_011077185.1 of Oxyura jamaicensis. Lineage (NCBI taxonomy): Eukaryota > Metazoa > Chordata > Aves > Anseriformes > Anatidae > Oxyura > Oxyura jamaicensis. The sequence continues at coordinate 146,481,544 of NC_048894.1, forward strand.
CAGTCTGTTCAGTAGCTTCTACTTCTGTACAGGGGAAACCGTGGCAGGGAAAGAGCTTTTGTGGCGCACGGTGGAATGAGGGACCTGCTCAGTGATGTCCTATTGAATGCGAGGCACCCCCTGGAAAGTGTGTGAGCTGCATTACAAGGAGGATATTGGGTGTTTAGTGCTAGCACTGCTGCCTGCAAAGATTGGTTGTGATGTGGTAAACAGTGTGTGGTACTTGCTGGCCAAGGCTTGGGGGCTGTTTATGGTCTGCTTTGCTTACTGAAGGTGTAGGGCAGCAACTTGGGGATGGGGATTAGCATCCATCTCTGCCACCTCTCTAACTTCTTTTGTATGTTTTGTGTGCAGCAGTGCAAGGTGCAGTTTGCTGCATTGTGAAAAGCGTGTATTTGCACAGGAAACTAGTGTGTTGATTATTGAATTCATACCTGAGTCTTCTCTTTCTGTCCGTTTCCTGGGGTCACAGCTGGATCATGTACTAAAGTTTGCTACCTTGGACCCAATGCATCCTTCCCCATTGCCTCTTGCTGGCGCAACCCCACTGGAGGACCCTTCCTCACCTCCCTTTCACAAAGTCTGCAGGAAAGAGGAAAGGACTGTGATTTGCCACGGTTTATTATGTTTTTCACAACCCACAGATACTCATCTTGAAACATTTTTGACCTTCTGCTGTGGCCCCTTGGCTTGGTTTGGGTTGCAACTAGGTGAATTTTTGGCTGGCAGCTTGATGGTCCTTGTGCCTCTGCTGTGCTTCAAAATCAGTTGAAAAGCACTCAAAAAGTTGGAATCAGCAAATTTTAACGCAGTATTAAAATTTTTAGAGTAGCTAGCAGAGGAAGAAAAATATCACAAATCTTGTTTTTTGGTTTTGTTTTTCACAAAACAGTGAGACGATTGTGGTAGAAACCCGATTAAGAAACGTTTGCAATTGGGTATTTTTTTCAGTCATGAACCTTTTTTGGCTTGTCAGTTTAAAGTATCCATTCTTAAATTACCTAAAACATCTAGTTCATGCCAGATGAGGAGAAGCCCAATGCACATCTGGGTTTGGCAGGATTCTCCGTTCATGAAGTTTCATCCTTAACATGATTTAAATAGTTGAAGGTGTTAAAGTCATTAAATCAAGGTTTATAACGGCTTTCAGATGCTCCACAGTTAAAGCAGGAAGGAATGTTACATGCTATGTGTTTTAAAAGGAAGCACTGAACGTTCTTTGCTAATTATGTACTTTTTATTAAATCCAAGTAGGGTTTTTTTGTTGTTGTATTTTTTTTTTGAGGCGTGTTTGGCAAATGATAGTTTTTAATTAAATTACAAAATAAAATAATTGCTTCAAATTGAATGTAATGAACTCTTATTTTACAGGTTTTCATAAAAAAAGTGAGGATCTGTTAAGGCCACCCTTGATCTACATTGAAATTAGGCAGACAGTGTCTTGTCTGAAGGCAAGCAAAGCCCAGGACCACTTTTCTTAAAAACTAGAAGACATCATGCCAGGAGGTGCTTGTCCAGGAGCACAGGCTTTAGGAGGAAGCACGGTGTGAGAGGATAGAGAAGCCTTTTGTCTGTTCAGCAGGTACCAGCAGATTCGGCAAGTTGTAGTTACTGGTTTGATGAAGGGCCCAATGCTGCAGCCATGTTTGACTTCAGTGATACTTTGCAGCGCTGTTCTGGAGGGTAGTATTAAGACTACAACTTAAAAATTAAGCTTTCATTTTCCTTGTCTTCCCAATAAATTCAAGGCTCCTGACAGCCAGTTCTGGGTGGTACAGCCCAAACAGATGATGTGCAAACTTTTGCGCTCTGTTCTGAGGCATTTATGTAAAGCCGAGACCTTGCAAACCCCACAGTTTGTGGGCTTGCTTGTTAAAGAGATGGGTCTGTGCTGTCCTTACACACCTAGGGGTCTTCAGGGAGACTGCACTACGGACCTTCCCTGGCTGTAAGGCTGGAGCTGCTCCAGGCTTTGCTTGGGTGAAGCTTTCTGTACGTGGAGTTAGCAAACAGGGATGGCTGAGGGTCGCTAACTGCGTTCCCAGCTGGGAACATGCAGGCAAGGTGATATCAACTCAGAGGCATGAAAGAGTAAGCAAAGCAAAAATACCTTTCCACCAAAGTCCTCGCTGTATGCAAGACTGAAATCATAGGAGCCGTTCTTTGAAGTCAGCTGCCTAGTTGTGTTGTGAATTTGGCTTTCAAGGTGCAGCTTTGAACACATAGCTGAGGCCTTTGAAAGCCCCAAACCTCTGCTCTTTTTAGTGACATTTTTACATACATCCATCTGCAGGGCACATACGTACTTGCACACACACATTGCATGTTCCCACCTGGACATGTATTCGGGACACTTGTGTTTCAGTTGGACGTGGTCCTGAGGTGTTCTCCCCCCAGCAGATGTGCCCGGAGCATCAGGACAGTCAGTGCAGACTTTTTGCAGCAGTCTCCATCCCTGGCATCCACCACTGCTGGGTCCAGCACAAGGGAGCCATCCCCTGGCTGCCACCACGTGCAGACGGGCTGGGTGCAGTTCTCCTGGAGGTCTGTGACCAGCCCCAGGGTCCTGTCCTGGCGGGAAGGATCTGATGAAAGGGTCAAGCTGTTCCCCTGCATTATCACACTGTAGTGAATGGGCAGACACTTCTGTTCTCGTCTTGCCTTTGCTTCTGAGATCACCAGCAGCTGTTTCATTAACTATTAATGACCTGCTCATTAATGCTGTAAAAGGCTAGGACCAATCTCACAAATTTTCTGGACTCTTCCCCTGAAATATTTATGACTTGCTCACTATTCAGAAGGGCAAGAGCAACAGCAGAGAACATGCCTCCAACTTTTGTTGAGCATTATTAAAGAGCTCATGAATATGAAGAAGCTGGCAGGTTCTCTCTCTTTTTTTGTTTTTACTTCTTTTTGGCTTGCCAAGCTTGCGCTGTGTGTCTGGCTGCAGGGGTAGGACAGGCCCATAGCAGGCACTCGCTGAAGCGTTGCTGGCTCAGCTGGTCCCTTGGTGTGCTGTTTCTCCAGGCAGCTTCATAACCAGGCTGACCTACTCTTGTGTCTGGTCTTATGCCTCCTTAGCAGAGTTTTGGTTGCTTTACTTGTGATCGGTCGGTCCTGTGGTGTTTTCTTTTGCACAGTGCTTGACAAGCTCCAAGGTGTTAGAGGTTATATTATATATCCAGGGGAGGTTATATTACTCTTGCTTAATCGATGGGGAAACTGAGGTGCAAAAATTGAACAATTTCTGGAACCATGCAATGAGAAGCCAGCAGAAGATGGAAATGTTTTTTTCTAAAATTGTAATGGTACTTTTAATTGAAGCCTGGTTAGTGTGAAAGGGGGAGGATTCAGGCTAGGTAAGAGTTTGTTCCTAAACAAACAGGTAGTGAAACAAGGCCAGGAACCTCACAAGGTTCACCAACCCTCATCTGAAGCCATGGCTACAAATCGTTCCTGTCCCATACCAAACAGAGCTCCTACATGATCACAGAGATAAGCACCGAGTAGTGCTTTCCCTGGGAAGGTGCCAGTTGTTTTAGCTCCCACCAGTACCAAGAAGCAAGTCTTTTTAATGTCTCTTCCACATCCAGCTGCCCTTTAGAGTAAAAAGCCTTCAGTGTGTTTGGAAGATGGAGAGTATGTCAGGAATGACCAGCTTTTAGTGCTCTTCAGGCTTCTGGACTTACAGATAGTACTGGTGTGGATGGAGCGAGGTGGCAAGGCAGATCCATATCAGGGGTACTCCATGGTAGAACTTTCTTGTTACTACTTTTTACAGAGTGTGACTATTTTATCCCACATCATAGGAAAGGACAAGGGATGCTTGGTTCCTTTCCCGGAACCCTTACTTTCGGTTGATGGACCAAAGTTAAAATGGATCCAGGATGGAATTTCGAAGTCCTGTCCTTCACCAGAGTTGTCTTCAAGGGTTTAGCTTAACACCTTAATTTTGTACTGCTAGGACAAGGTGAAGAGCCTGCTTAGGTAACCTGGTGGTAACTAGAACCTCATGGTAGCACATGGTCATAGCATGCCCCATATGACTGCAGCAGGCCCTGGTGGGACCCCATTGTCACATCATTCTCCAGGAATATGCCAGCAGCATGCTGAATGCAGCCTGGTTTTGACTGCAAAACTAGCATAATTGTCTCTTGGGAAGACCTGTGGGACTCTGCAGCTAGCATCCAGATTTTGAATGACTCTTGTCACTCTTATTTATTGAAGCAATTTCTCCACAAGCTGGAAAATGGATAGATGCAAAAATAGGGTTTCTACCCTTTTGCTGGTGTAGTTCTTCCAGGAGCAGCTGCAGTGGAGGCTGCAGAGCAGATCCTGGTCAATTGTGTTTTTTTTTCAGTTACCCGTAGTGCCATTACCCCTCTGTCTGTAGAGCTGCTCTCTTCCTTCTGGAACATCTCCCCCATCATCCCACCCAAGGGCATGAAGCTCCTCCTAAGTTTTGGGAGCCCTTTCCTTTCTTCTTCCTTGGTGGTTAGGAGGAGTTGTCCCAAAACAGACCCTGCTCCTCATTTGATTTCACATTGAATCACAGGTGAAGGATGTTGCAACATCTCTATTCCTGAGCAGAGGGAAGACCAGCATAATTTAGAATGCTATGTCCTGTCCCTGCCAGAAGCACCAGTGATCAGATATTGATGATGTGAGAAAGCAAGGTGATGATCAGCATTCCCAGTAAGCTGAAACTTACGGTGTCCTGTGAAATAACTGGAAGAGGGAAGCTTCTCCAAGTGTCAGCTTTGGGATCTTGGTGTCATAACTTGAGCTGCCAGCAGACAGAGAAATTCCAGATGTGTCTCCTGCATGCTGCTGAGCTGCGGGTGACACTTCAAGGAAAATGTGTGTCTGTTTGCACTCACAGGCAGATTCCTGATTTCAGCCCTTTCAGGCTGAGAAGTGGACCATGCTTTGGATGACACTGAAACTCATCATTCATCTTCCTTTTTTTTTTTTTTTTTTTTTTTTTGCCACTGTATTGCTGTCATGCCCTGTCAAGATGAGAACCATTGCTCGCATTTTCAAACAGTGGTGTCTGAAGTCTAGCCTTTAAAATGTCTTAGCATTAAAGTGATCACTGGAGTGCCAGTAGGTCACTGGGACTTGTGGTTCTACAGCATTTCTTATTAAAAAACAACTGTTTGTTTGCTATATCCACGTTTGCCTTGTGTCCCCGGGTGGGTACCCAGGTTTTGAAGTGTCACCTTAAATTGTTATGAAGCCTGATGTGCATTTAGATCGATGGGTGCTCCAACCTGCAGCCACATTGGGGCACAGTCAAGAGTTACTCAGGAAAATGTCATCAAAGCCTAAGTTAAGAGGAAGAAAGGGTAAAAACAGCCTCATGGCTGCAGTCTTATGGGTAGAAATGGAGGAACTGGTCAGCTGGCTTAAATACGGTGGGTCCTGGTTAAGTCTGGGATGAAGCTGTCCTGTAGGATTTTAATCGTCCTTCGAGATGTGTTAGTTTCTGTCTGTAACAGTGAGCATTACAGTTTCATCCTGCATGCCAAATCCTTTCCTGAAACAGTGCTAATCTGGAGTTTACAGATCAGTGAAAACTTTCCTGTTTGGCTTTTTAATAAAACCTTGTATTTCACAGCATCAGCATCTCAACGCTTGCTTTACAGCGACTGACAGTCGCTCCCGTGAACGGAGAGGCACAGCATAGAGAGCTGAATTTTATGTTTGTAGAATGCAGGTTGTAATGCATGCTGGAAAGTTAGATCGCATCTCGCTTTCTTCTGAAAATAGCTTGGGGTTAAGCCATGCCTACAGCGCAGACTTCTGCCAGCAAAGCTGTACTGGCCAAAAGCATGAAGAGGTGTGATTCCTGAGTGACACAGCCATGCTGGCACAGCCCCAAAGCAAGGCTTCCTTGCACTGGGAAAAACCACCCTTCCTCGGCCCTGCGAGCTGGTTTTGCTGTGCTGTTGTAGAAGGTGGGCTTGTAGTAATCCACTGCGTAGCATTTTGACAGCACTATGTGGGTATTCGTCTATTGCTGAAGAGCTTCTGGTGTCGTGGGGGTCTTCGTTCCTATAAATTTTTAAAGGGATGTTTTCACATCCTCCTCAGCGTCAAAGGTGAAAGCACATCTTAATGTTGCAGGTCCCTTTCTGTCGGCTATCTTTCTGTGGCTGGTTTTGGTGTCCCTCCACTCGCTGGGGCAGGGCACAGCAGCTGTTATTCAGGCTGTGCACTACTTAATACTGTATAATGTTGCAAGATCCAAAAATAAAAAGTGGAAAAATATGCAGACAGAGGAAACAAAGCACCAGTTTACCTCTTGGACAGAGCATCTCCCTTCCCTCTTCCCAGCACAGCATTACCCCCTGAATCCTGGAAAACAGATAACTCCTTTGGATTTTTACCACCTACGCCATCTTTCCACAGAGTTTTAATCTTTGGCTTCCTTCAAGAGCTGCTGTTGTTACACTGCTACTACAGGTCCTTTGGTGAAGTACTGTGCCTTTCTTCCCCCCCAGCATTTTAGAGTTACACATTTCTTTGCTTGAGGAAAAAAATAATCAAGGTCGTTCTCAGCGTCATTAGGGAACCAGAGAAAAGAGCAGTTCCTCAGTTTTTTTTAACCCCATCTCTTTTTTTTAATATTTTTTTTGTTTTGTTTTGTTTGTTTTCAAAAAAAGCTCCTGATAGCTGTTAGCATATTTTCCATCCATGTGTTTGTGATGCAGAAACATTTTCTTAGAATTACGTGCAGAAGCCATGAGGAATAAAAATGATATGCACATTTTTCCATGTGTAATTAAAATCTCTCTTCCCATGGCCCTGACTAGGCTATTACCCTCCCGCCTGTCCTTTTCCTTCGGTGTACCCCTGTCCCCAGACTGTGAGTTACTATCCAAATAGCTTGGTTTCTCAGTACGGTATCAGAGGCTCTGATTTCCAAACAGATCCCTGAGGATGTGCCAATTGAGTGCGACGGATGGCAAAGGCCTCAGCAGACTTGCAAACCTCTTATTGATGTTTGTTTGTGGTTTTTAATTTACCTGTTACCTTTGGCAAAGCTAGTGCAATAACTCAGTCTGCTGGCATTACCCAGCTAAATTTCAGATCAGATAACAGTGTATGGAGATTGGATTATCAACAAAAAACAATAAGATCCCCAACTTGGTCTCCATGGGGAATGTAGATTCTGACTTGAAACAAATATGTGGCAAGGCTGCGATTGTGGCTTGTTTTTCTCCCAGAGTAAAAATGGGAACTGTGTCATCTTTTGTTGTCTTTTCCCCGATCCAGTGAAAATCAGCATTTTTTCTTCCTGCAAAGTAGACCCAAAAATGTTTTTGCTACAGCAAATGCAGTCAAAATGCAAAGGCACTACAGAGGAGCTGAGTCTGAAACACTGAAATGTGATCGCTCTCAGCGAGTTTCCCACATGTATATTCAGGTGCTCTTTGTAGCTGTGGAAAGCAGGGATGGTTGGCTTCCTGGGGCACTAAACCCTCATGTTTAGCTCATCCCAACAGATCACAGGACATAGGACCTCAATATAATATCCTTAATTACTTCTCATTTCCCTCTTCCACCAGGAACTCACTGTTACTGTAGGGATGCATACAGGCACCTCAGCACTCAAAAACAACACTCACTATTTTTACCTGTTTGTTGATTTACCTGTTTATTGATTATTTTAATTTTTCCTTGAGGCTAAACACTAAAGACAAATAAGTCAATGAGCAAAGCTTTTAAATGAATATGCAGTTATTATAACTGATATCAGGGCAAAGGAATGCAAACAGGCCAGTGTGTGACTTGATGTTTTTAGCTCCTGACCGTCCATCTAGTTTTTTATTTTGAGCACAGGAAGGGGCCAATATATGACCATATGCTTACAAAATGCTGGTTGCAAATGCATTCCGAACAATGTTGTCATAGTAATGATATGTCATGTATGTGTCACGTTTTATCACATCATGAATGTATCCATGTGACTACAAAACTTACTGTGTTTTCTTGTCCTATTCTTTGCCACAAGTATTAAGAATTGTTTCCAGTATACCTCTGTATCCATTCTGAATAAATTGGAAATGTGACTTCACTTCGTTCGGTACTAGTGGAAAATTCATACCCTGGAAAATTTGCAAGGGTATTGCAAGGAAAATGTTAAGCGTGTGCTTAAGCATCATTGATGTTGATCAAGTTAAGTGTGCACTTAAGCCTTAGGAGCTATTGCCTCTTTCCAAGCATTGGTCTTAATGCAGGTTCTGAAAGAACGGGAATTGATCTCTACTTACAAGGTTGTAAAGATGGAAGTGCACCTTGAGGGGAGCAATAATCAGCCAGAGTTGATGCAGGTAATGCTGTGAACATTATCTTAGCTGTACCTTTTCATTTTCCAAAGATAAAATCTTTTCAGCATGATCTAAAGATTCCTTCAATTTTCAAAAAAAAAAAAAATATCTCCCCTTGTGATTTGTTTTCCCTTATTTTTCTTGTCATGTAATCGCCTTCGTGTACTTTTAACAAGGTTTTGAAGTTAACACTACTTTGAGGCAGTGATATGTAGGCCAAAGAGGTTCGCACCTCTGTGGTGTGAGCAAGTTCTTGTGATTTTTGGGGAGGGAGGTCTTGTGATCAGGACGTGGAGGAGCAGGCAATCAAGGCTCGCAGGTCCAGATTCGATCTCTGTGGCTTTCCCTCTTATGAGCCTTTGGCAAATGAGAGAATAATGCAGACGCATATAACAATCTTTAAAATAGATCTCCTTTGGGGAGAGTGTGGATTAATTAACATTTCAGAGACGCTTTGAGTTCCTTTGATAGGTGTTGCAGAAATGCAAAAGTGTTTTTTTTTCTTGCTAGACATAGGCTATCTAAAGGACAGATTTTAATGATGTTGGTTTACCTCCTAAGAGTTATTTTTCAAACGGAAGACTATTTAACTTCTTATGTATGTACCAATATGGGGTTTTACTGCCAATGTAAGCCAAATAAAATATATAGTGCCTGGACCAAGAATGGATCTGGTACCTTCGCTTCGTGGAGGTTCATGCTGATAATTTGCCACTAGCCTCAGGGCTCTGAAAGCAATTTGCCAGATGCTATACCAAGCCTAATTTGCATCTGTATTTACATAAATGCTTTAATTAAAATTATATGCACCGAACTGAGATAGATCAGCAGCACTGCCTGCTATTTGTTTATGTTCCCTGACAGTAAAACCCTACCTTTACTGCTGCTTACAGATCATACAACCTGACAAAGCAATTTGAGGTGTGGACTAGAAATTGGACAGATTTCTAGTTCAACTCTACTGCAAAACAAGGAGAGACCTCAATCCTCCAGAAATAAATTCTGCCTTTATTTTAGCACCAGAGGTGATTTGAACATCTTGATTCCAGCAGTCAGATTTGGTCCAGGATGCTCTAGGTTGGGTCATGCTGTGTAGGCATGATTTGTAACTTCTTGCAATCCGTGTATACTTCGTCACATGTGAAAAAATGTGAGAAAAACCCTCTGAGTACAGTAGAAAAATATTTTAAATACAGCTTCCATCATGAATAAAATGTTTGTCTGCTGTTCATCTATGAGCAGAGCATTACAGAATTCCTTGTAGAGGCAAGAGCTCTCTAAATAAAGGGAGTTTCTGGGCTCAAGTAAGGTCCTGGTCATTTCAAAGGGACGTGTGAAAGCTTGTGGCTGAGTTGGGATCAAGGCAGTGGAGACACTGAGGCTTTTGTTTAGACTCCACAGTTAATCTGGAAAACTCTAGCATAAAAATACAAATAAGTCAAAGCCTGAGTTAAATCGAAACTACAGTTTTCATTGGGACAGCAGAGGTTGCTCTGGTGACTTGCTCTGGTCAATGTCACTGCTGCTCCACAGTTATTAGGAAATCATCACAAACTGTCACAAAGGAGACTAACTGCAAGGCAAAGTCACTTAACTTGCTCTGTACCAGGTACTTCCAAGCCACTGTTCCATGTTTTGAGATGTAATGTATAAATCTGAGCATCAGCAATCCGTTTCTCAGGTGACCTGTGGTGACCACCTCATGTAGGGCAACTTGCCATGGGACAAGTGGCCGAAACCTCCTTATTGAAGTCCATGTGCAAGAGCATGGGTGTAAAAGGTGCCTGTATTTTTTGCACAGTGGCCTAAATATCTAAATACAGAGGCCATAGGCAGGCTGGGCAGGCAGCCAAAGGTGTGAGGCATGCAGGGTAGCAAGGGGTGTCCAGGCTTGTGGCCACCAGAGGTGGCAACTAGGACCTTCTAGGGGCCATGGCAAGGCAGTGCTCTGTGCTGGGGGAACATGGAGGTTTTAATTGGGAACAATGAAGCCAAATTTCCAATCAGCCTTGCTTTACCTCATCAGTAATAAAGGAATGAGAATACCTCCCATTTTAAGTCCACTACCGTGGTTGGATGATGGTTGTAACCAGGCATTTCCAGCCTAAGTGGAGCAGGAGAAGGATGGGAACGAGGCACATGAGGATATTCTGGAGCCTGGGAGAAGAAACTTCTCCCTGTGGAAAGCATCCTGCTAGAGTAGGATTTGTGAGGGGGAGGTTTTTAATTTTATGTTAATATATGCTCTGTAGCAACCTCATTTGGCAGGGTGGCGTGGTGCTCGGCCTACCCCTCCACAGTCCCTGCTGCATCGCCTGGCAAAGAAGTGACAGGAGCTCTGCTCCTTTCCTCTGCCTCACAGAGCAAGCCTGTTTCAACCCAAAAATGGTCACTGGTGGGAATCTGGGCTGATATCCCAAGTTTTTTACCTTTACTTCTCCCAGGGTGATCTTAACACATTTTGCGTGAAGTGGGAGCCAGGGAGCAGAGGAACACCATGGGCAGCCCAGAGTGGAGAGGAGTTCTGTTTTTTTTTTTTTTGAAACCACAGTATCTCTCTGATTTTAAAATTCACTACTAATGCTTTGAGTTTACCAAGCACTGTAAGCCAGCCATTAATCAGCCAGCCTTGTCACAACCTGTACATATTTTAAGAATTGTGCCAACTGTTACTGCTTCCGTGATACCTAGAGATTTGGTGGAGAGAAGCCTGGCCTGATTTTTTTCAGCGCAGCTAAGGAGGCGTTTTCATTTCCCTGTTTAATGGGACTCTCCCCAGCCTTATTTTTCAAGGCATTTTCTTTGAAAGATTGCAAAGCTCAGAGCAATCAATTAATGCACAGTGGAAGGCAGAAGTCTGGGTGTAATATAGCAACAATTCTGCAATTAGAAGTATATTAAAAACTGCACTTCAGCATGGCTTGGTAGTGAGCAGAAGGGCAGCTTGTCCCAGAAGACAGTGATCCAGCCCCATGAGGTCATTACCAGGAGGCAAGCAGGATTTGGAGAAGCACCTCCTTGGGTGAGCCTCCTGAGCAGGAGCTGCATTCATGAGGATCCTCAGATTGTGATGGGAGATGGTGAAGGTGGTTAGAATAAAAGTAGATGGAGCTGTAGGTGCTGGAGCAGGGTGGAGAGCACGCGGTGTGTGGCAGGGAGGCGCTTGGGAGAGGGAACCACCAGCCTGGTGCTGGAGTTTAGTCATTCGTGTATCAGAAACCGTAAATCTGTTAGGTTGGGTTTGGGGTTTTTTTTGTGTGTTACACAATTGCTGTGGTGGAAACTATTACTCATCTTTCCATCTCAACTCTCCAGACAAGGAAAACGAAGTGTAAAAATGCAACTCCGACAGAGCTTAGGGATCCATCCTGATGATCCTCTAGTGCCAGAGTGGTGTCCCAGAGCCAGGAAGGAGTTGCTCAGCTGAGTCAGATCCCTCTCAAGCTCCAAGTCATAATGTGTGTACAAATGACCCCACTTGCCATGTGCCTGGATCCCTGCAAAACCAGGTCTTGCCAAAGCGTGTGCCCAGCTTCCAGCAAAAGCAAGCTTGCTGATCAGGCTCTTGGGCAACATTTAGTTATTCCCAGCATTGCACCACCAACAAAATATGCAAAAAGCATCTCAGAATTAAAAGGACTGCGTCCTGGAAAAGCACTTGAGAGCCAGTTCATTAGCTCTTTGTTTTTACCAGGAGTTAATTAGACTTCCCAAGTACTTTATAATTTTTTTACAGCTGTCATCTGGAGTCGCAAGCAATTTTTTGAGTCACTGCTACTACAAACTGTTACCTGTTGCTAGGCATTGTCCTAGAAGTGCCCCTTCTCCATTTCCCACCTATTTGTGCAGATAGAGTTGATAATTCAAGACATCTGCAACAGGTCACCTCATCCTAAATCAAAATCCAGTGTTTCTGTCACCTGAGGTCAGCTCTTATTTATTATTTCTATTACAGAGCACCTCAAGACAGACATTGGGGTTGATGAGACAACATAAAGCAAAGCTGAAGACTGTGCCAAGTAGTTCATAACCATGGAGCAAGACTTGACAGAGGGCAGAGAAATTGAGAGATAAATTAATGATAAAATGTGTGAGAGAGTGTTTTTCTTGTGCTTTCTCATGTCAGCTTTCCTACACATTGTCAGCTGTCTAAGTTTTATGCATGTAACAGCAAAGATATTAAATAGTATATAATAAAAACAAAAGCAATGTGGGAAAACAGCATTTACTGAATTTAGAAATCAACCCAGATGCTCTTTTACTGTTACACTTTTTTTTTTTTTTTTAAATCTACCTTTTTGATTTGGAGTCACCGAGCCAAACTAATCCTTGGCTCAGGTGGATGTTTGGCTTAAGTTCTGATACTCTTTTTTTCTTCTTTTTAAACTAAAAAAAAAAAAAAAAAAAAAAAAAAGATTTTTTTTTTATAAAAAAAAAAAAAAACCTGACCCAAAAAAAAGTGTGCAGAAATTGGTTTCATGCCCTAGAACTTTTCCTGCATGCTTTTTGATGCAATGTATCTGATCCTTCAAAAAGGAGGTAACACAGAGTGATCTCAGCAGCTTTGAAGAATTGTTCTGGAAGAATAACAAGGAGCGCCAGAGGAAGGGGTGTGCATGTGTGCTTCTTTTTTTTTTTTTTCCTTGTTAAATATATTGTGCGAAGGAAGGACTTAATGTCATGTTGCAGGTTATGTTGAAAGATTGGATACATTTTGTATGAAATCCCTTTTTGTCTGATTTTTAAGTGGTGAAAGTGTGTTTCTCCTGAACAGCTATTCACAGTAGGATGTGAATTGCACTTTATCTTCCCTGGTTTGAACCTTTTCCTACCGGAGTGTGTGGCAAAGGCATATTTAAATAGTAGCTGGATTTGCTCTCAGAAATGTAATTATGCCCTGGATCCCGAGTCAGGTAGAAGGCTGTAAAAAGTATCGTCTGCTACAGACATACTCCAGCACAAGACTCCTGATCTTAATTTGATTCAAATACAGCATTTAGATCCATGGAAATGTATAAAAGCTCCTGCCTGAATGTATGTCTAAAAGCTCCGGTGTTTGAACCTGTATTCGTTTGGCTTCCAAAAATGCATGAGGGTGTTTGGAGGTGTGGACCTGGAGGCATAACAAATCAATGTTCAATACAGCCATCACTGCCATGAGGGTGATAAGTGGATAGGATCAATTTGTGGGGCTGAAAAATTGGCGGTCTGTGAGGATAAATTTTTGTTCCATCTCTTTGTATTCTCTGCTTAAAAAAAATTCTAGCTGGAGGGAAAGGATGGGTCCCAAGTTACTGATTCCTAACAGAATACAAAGATGCAGTGCCCGGGCTGTGCTGGGTATTGCCCGGATGGGGAGAAAAGTCCACAAAAGCAACTGCTGCATGAGTTTTCCCAAAAGCCTTTCAGTCCTAGCAGCGAGCAGAGCCATCAGACCCTCTGAGTGCCCACCAAGCCCAGGGGAGCCACACCAGTACAGGAATCTGTGCTGCCAGAGGATGCCAGCCCTGCTCCGCTCATGTCTCCCAGAATTATTTTTTTTCCCTCAGATGCTGTTTTTTTGGTGCTTGGTGTGTGCAGGCTTTCTCCTTTCCACAGCACTTCTGCAAGGCATTGAGTGCAGGGGCACTGATGTGCCATCACTGGCGCTTCAGCTACAGCTTCCCAGATGTTGATACATGCTCTTACTGAAAATAAGAGACTCAACAACACCTACTGGTGCTAGTTTTCAACAGTAGATGAAACACAAACACCGTTATTTGAAAGGAGCAAAGTGATTTCTTGCTTTATGTTTACACCCTATGCTCATTTTGTTTCTCGTACCACTTTTGCACTGACGGCTGCTGTGTTTGGCAGGAATTTGCAAACACATCGATGCTTACAGCCAAAAGTAGGAATGGTCTAAACAGCCGGAAAAGGGAAACCCCTTCCTCTTGTATTTATTTTTATAGCAGCAAAATGTAGTTGCTGGCTGGCCTCAGTCTGTTTTGTTGTTGTTGTTTTGTGTCGTCCCCCCCCCCCTTTTTTTTAAGTTGCCTTTCTTTTCTTTTCAGCTTGGGAGTTGAGGGAAACAAAGGAGGAATGAATTAAGAGCAGGGGAAAGAGTGTCTGCTGCATGGCTGAGCCTCATTTGGTGAGGAAATCAGGCTGAAACTGGAGAGACCAGGCCAAATCCAACAGTACTGGGAGGCTTTAAAATGTGTCATTCTGACGGTGAATCGAAGTGGTGAAAATAGCTAGTGATGTTTCTGGCTGCAGTCTGATTCCAATAGGTTTGTACACACACGGAGTGATGCTGCTTGCCTGCTGCCTGCATCATTTGCCATGCATTCCTGTGGGATCTCTGCTATAGGCAATCTCAAATGGTAACTCCTGTCCTTTCCAGATTGGCATGTGTGTTCAAACCGTAAGGCCTGGCATGTGTTAGCGTAGTTTTGCTTTCTGTTCACTTGAGTTATCTTTTCTCTGTTGATCTTTTCCTCTCTAGCAGTGCCATTGTTACAAGCTTAAATATTTGTGGAGGGTAGGAAGGAGCATGTGGTTCTTGGCTGGGTCCCCAGTGTAAGACATTCTCTGTGTCTCTAAAGCAAACTCATTTGATGACACCTGGATGGATCTTGGCACCAGGGCTCGGCATCCCTTGGAGTTGAAAACTGAGTAGCGGATTGACTGTGTACAGCTCATTTGTTTAAAACTGAAATAAAAATTACTGCTGTACATATTCTGGGCAGCAGAAGTGTCCTACAGCAGTGCTACTGTAGCAACCACTGTGTTGGAAAACAGTTATCAGTCATGGTTTTGGCAGAGGAGAGTTGGACAACCGCTTTCCAAAGGCATTTATTGCTCTGGGCGAGCCTTTACTGCCTTGTCTCATAGGTAACTATCCAGAGGGTGGCAGTCTGAAATGGAAGGGATAAGAGGAGTAATGTGAAATAATTTAACTCTGCTAAAAGTCAAATAAATTAATGATGAACTTTCTGCTGGCCAGAAAGCGTTCCGCTACAGGACATCACTGGATTTTCTTACACAGACAAACATTCTTCTCTTTGCTTTAAAGCCCTTGCTGCCAATTTAAAATAGTATATGAAACTGAGATTTCTCACCCTTCAAGAAAGCACTTTGATTTGTTGAGGGAAACTAGGAACAGTTAAGAAAATAGAAAAGAAAGTAATATGTCTTTCTCTTGTGCTGACATCCACAGCTAGGGGATGTGTTGAAAAGCGAATGTAATCGGCTTTGAGCAACGATTTCCCATTCTTTCTCATTTGGGTTCAGTCCTTTGGTTCCCACTGAACAAAATGTTGGCAAAGTGAGGTGCAAAGAGGCTCTGTGACCTGAGTGGAGACACGGCATGGATCAGGACCTTGTGCTCATGGTTGTCATGCTGCCAAGGTGACAGCGTCTCGCAGGAGCCTCCTTCTCTGCCCATGCCATGCCAGAAGCTGCGGCAGCCTTCCCACTCCCAGCCTCACCTGCCTCCCTCCATTGCACCTGAGGAGGCTGCAGAGCCCCTGCTGCCTATCTCACCATCCCTCTCAGTGCTGGGGAAGGGCAGCTGAGTGCCCGGTAGGACAAGGATGAGGTTGCTGGGGGTGAAGAGCTGCAGGGACATCCCCAGGCACCATCGGGTGTTCCCAGTCGCATGGTGTGGCACGTGGTGTGTGTGCTTACTGAGACCTCTGGGCAATTCTGTGGGGTTTTGTTGTTGTTGTTGTTTGGTGTTTGTTGTTATTTTAATGGCTTTTTCACTGCATATTCAGTTATTTGATGGAAACTCTGGACTTTTGTTATGGGTTTGTCCTAGGGATAGGGGCAGGGATAGTTTAATTAAACTTTACGCTGAACCTTCCAGCTCTGCATTCATTATTTGCACTGCAAATAGAAAAATTGCAAGGTGGTCTGTACAGGCCTGGGGTAGGACTTTGCCTACACCAGGAATACCATCCGTGTGTTCACATCCCTATGTCTGTGCTTGAACTATGCTATTCCTAAAATATTTAAGCACAGGTAGTTCATATGGGCACACATACGCTTTATAAAAGTGAGTAGAAGTGAAGGATCTTCATTACCACAGTCTTCCCTTTCGTTGAGGGTCCCCAGACATAGGTGAATGTTCGAAGAGGAGCTCCGTGGAGGAGCAGCAGCACACAGCAGTGCCCCACCAGCCAGCAGCTGCTGGGGCGCTCGGGACCCGCCGGGATAATGGGGATTTTCAGCACATTGAGACAGACAACTTCCAGGAAAGCTTGTATCTGCTAATCATGCCATAATAACAGTCTGCAATCTCCAGGCTGTAAACCACCCATTTCCTACACAGCTGTGAATATTTAATTTGATAGAAGGCATTTCTATTCTAGTGCTCTAAGTAATTCGGCTCACTAAGGTTGTAATTTTTATCATGGTAGTTTTTCAGGGAAATCTAGACATAAGCTAGACAGAAAGTTAATGAATGCCTGTTGGGATACAGACACCAGGAGTTGAGGAGCTGACTTGGACTTCATTGTCCCATGTCCTTGATGTCCCAGGCCAATGGATGGGGGAAGCCAAGAGCCACCAGGCAGATGGTGATGGGGATGAGGACCCACCCCATTGCATCTCTCTTACCCAGCCCATGGAACGCCCCAAGCCTGGGGTTTTGGGGCAGCCAGAGGTGGAAGCATGGTGATGGGTCACCAAAGCCTCGTGGGGCTGCTTGCAGCTGGTGAGGGTTGGCGTTGGAGGTGTGACCTGCTCCACGTTGATGCTTAGGGCAGACGGGCAGTGGGGATTAAACTACCCAGTTGGCATCTTTCAGGAAAACAGGTCGAGGAGGAGTTTGGGTTTTATTTTTCTTTGACTCAAGTGCAGCTGGGGAAAGCAAGTGCTTTCAGGACTCCCAACTCCATTTCTCATTGTAAAGTGTTCTTTTGCAAAATTGATCATTTCCTTAGGTTGAAAGAGTCTCAAAGGAACTTTACTGTCAAGCTGCTAAAAAGTACAGCTATTTCTCTTCTCTGCCCTAACAGCAGCTCCGGATTTACATTTTAGTTCACTAAAGATATTTCAACAATCTGTTTTTTGGGGGGAAGTCTCTTGCGAACAGTGAAAAATAATCCCATTTTCAGGTGGTTAGCGCTGTCATGTTTGGGTTGCAGAAACCTGCTAATGTTTGTAGAGTGGCACACTTTTTAAAGTCTTTTTGTTTATTTGTGGTTTTTTGTTTGTTGTCATTGTTTTGACATGAGATGCCACTTTTTTTTTTTGGAAAGCATCCAGAATGACGAAGCAGGGCTTGGGGCTGGTGGTTGGGCTGTGCCTGCTGGTTGGCAGGCGGAGAAGGAAGGAGCTGGAGTTGTCCTCCGTAGGCTGCAGGCCAAGTACAGGCACACGGAGGCGATTCCTGTGAGTCAGGTGGTGCGTGGCAATTCATAAATCACCGTCACCTGTTCCGTACGTGTGCTTGCCAGGACACCACGCTGGAGCCAGCAGATACAAATCTCTCCCGTTCCTGTCCGTGACCAAGCAGCTGTGTACGTGGCACACGTAGAAGAAGGCGGGTTGTGGTTCGAGGGCAGTGTGGCTGCACATGCACAGATGCCTGTGTGTGGATGGGAGAGATCTGTTCTGCCATTGCCTGGTCCTGTAGCTGTGACATACCTCTGAAAATCACATTTTTGTGGAATGAGTGCGACTTCCCCTGACCTGAGCTGGTTTGGAGTAATGCAAGGAGCACTTCAGGAGCAGCCGTTCAGGAGCAGCTGCCCGGGCAGGGGAGCTCAGGCTGAACAAACATTGGGCAGGACTCAATTTCTTTGTATTAGCAATTACCTACCGGATGCAAGAAATATTTGGCATTTCTGTGCGAAATGTGTCTTGACTACTTCTTCCACAATCGCCTAACTCCAGACTTTCAAAAGCAGTAGCAGATCTCCCAGAACCGTGAGGTTGTTTGTAAGATCTGAGATATGTATGCATATATATGTATATATGTATATTGCCAACTCCGTTCTGAGCTGCTGTCTTAAATCATGCTCTCGTAGCCACGAGGGGTAGAAACTTTTTCCGTGAATTCTGAAGAGGATTGCGTGGTGCGGCACAAGAGTGAGGGACTGGATTTAATCACCCTGGAGATTTCCTCTTGCTTTACATCTCCTAAAGTTGGGATCCTCACAGAAACTTCACTAGCTGAGTCTTTAGGAATAGCACCAAAAATTGTGAGGCTCATTATGAAGCCTAAGAAGCGACAGCACTTTATATAATGTATTTATTTCAATGGACTCTAACCAGAGGTTAGAGATGAGACTACTTAGCGCTACAGGCTATTTTGTTGGTGGTTGAAAGCATTTCATTTGTAGGGGTGGTTTTGGTCCTTTTGGGAAGACATGGGGTCACTTTTATGCATTGGACACAGCACTGAAAAGGCAGGATTTCAGAGAGTGGGTTCAACATAAGATAACCAGGCTAAGCCCATTAAATACAGAAACTGCTTGGCATCAGGACTGTAGCACAGGAGGAGAGAATTGGGGGATTTTGACCCAAAATTCCAGTGCCAAGCAGTTTCTGTTCCTTCAGCGGGTGGAGGTGTAAACACCAGTTTTTCTGTTACAATTCAATGAAACTCGTATTTTGCCTTACTTTGAGATGGAGCAAAATGGGAAGCAGTTTCCCTTTTATCTATGAATAAACATGCAGCTTTTTCTATTCTAAGCTCTTAAAAAAAAACATTTTTGGTTGTGTAACAGCTCCTGGCCTCCCAGCTCCTCGAGTAGCTCTGATATTCCCTCAGGAAATCAAATAGTGTCTTCCTCTGAAAAGAGCCAAGAAACACCTGACCTGCTGCTGGGAAGGAGCAAAAGACTCCAAGTTATTTCTTTCTAATTTGCTGTCAGGTTTTCCAGCCAGCCTTCCTCTGTCCAGATAACACGGAGAGTGTGAAGTTTTTTACTGAAATTCCTCAGCTCGAGCTGAAGATGCAGGCGGAGCTGTGGGCACCACTGAAGCGATCGATAAGCTTCTGTCTCGCAAGCAGGGTGTTTGGCTGGATGTACTGCTTTTGCAGCTGGATGTATTGCTTTTTTTTTTTTTTTTTTTTTTTTCTTTTTCAGCCCGGTCCTGTGACCACTTGTTTTCCCCTCACCTATTCTTCGCAGCCCCTCAGGCAGAGCGTTTCTCAGATGTGTGAACACACACATGCACAGCTGCTACTGCCAAATCCTTCCATCCCAGCTCTGAGGGGGGATATATATAAAAAATACAGGAAGCAGAACCAAAGATAGCAAACTTTAGCTTTAGGACCCAGCAGGCGAGTCCCTTGAAGGAGAAGGGCGATGAGCCAGGCACATTTTGTCGGAGCTTCCAGTAGCCAGAGCTGGTTCTGGCCCATGCCTGCTGCAGATGTTTCATGGGTATTTCCAGTCCAACACAGCAGGATGGCAGGGCATCCCTCTGTGAGTGAGATCCCACTATCGTTTTGGCCTCAGAAATGTGGATTTTCTTTTTCCCAAGAGGCCCTCAAAGTATGTGGTATTACTGTAACACGCTGGAGCACCAAACCTTCACGTGATCCTGTTGGTGGTGGTCAGTGGACAACACACTGCTGCAGTTCCTGTCAGTCTGCATTCCCAGGTCCCATCAAAAAAAATGCATTGTGGGCAGAGAGTGGAAGGGTTGTTTGCTGTTTTGCTCTGTTTTCCCCTTTTTTACCTGACTTACAGAGCTTTCCCCCTCTCTTGTAGGTATCTGAAGTTCTGCTCGCCTTCAGAGGTAGAAGTACTGAATTCCCAGCATGTAAGAAACACGGTGCTGTGAGTAGCTGTTTTTTTTTTCTATTTTCCTTTTAAGTGAGAACCCCAAGTTTGCTCAAACTGAAGGAAGCATAAAATTTAAAAAAAAAAAAAAAAAGACACTTTTAGAACTGTTTACAGCAAGCAACTCCAGTGCTTTGGAACCAGTTGTGTGTCTTTGGCACCTCTTTGCAACCCACAAAATATAGTATTTCCACATAGGCTGAGTAATTATCTCACTACAGATATGAACCACATGAATGCATTTAACTATGAGTATGGTCAGCAGAATGGACCATTAGCACCATCTGAAGCTTGTTTGTTATTTTCAAGCCCTACCAGCCGTTAAAAGACAAAACATTGCTGGAGAGTTGAGGCAAGGAATTCCTCAGGAAGAAAGCCTGCGTGTTTTGAAAAGAGAGAAGAACATGGGTTTGCCATGAGGTGGTTTTTGAGTGTGTATGTATACAGCTTCCCAGCCCTGTCACCAGAACAGAAAATGATCCAGTATCTAGCTCTTCCCTAATCTGGTCAAATAACTTTGGAGGCACTTTTACACCACGTGAGGTATCTGCAGGCTTGGCTCCCTCTCTTGCTCCAAAGCAGTTTGGCCAGTATCTTATGGAGTTGGATTCGATGATCCTTGTGGGTCCCTTCCAACTTAGGGTATTCTATGATTATGAGTATATACACATGTATTTAAGCAGCAGCCACACCATGGCTTTTTCCCCTGCATTGCTGAAGAAGCCAGGGCTGGTTTGCAGCTCCTGAGCTAGAAGAGCTGGGGCTGCCTCAGGGCAGCTCCTCCAGCCCATGGGGGAACAGGGTTAAAATTTGAGTGTTTGTGTGCCACTGCTCCAGGCTTTTCACTGCTTTTCTTTAAGTTTTCCTAGCAGAGCAGCTGCACAGGGGTTGGGTTTTTTTGAGGTGTTTAAAAGCAGCCCGATTCCGATTCCATTTTTACCCTCTTCTGGGGTGATACAGATCTATGGTTACTTGGAAATCAGAAGAATTTTGTTTCCATTTATACTTCAGTGGCATACAGCCTGTTTTCTGTTACACTAACACAAATCTATTTGGGCTAGAGCAGAATAAAACCCCAAATTGAAATCAGCATCTAAAAAAAAGAAAGGGCTTTGTTATGTTAAGAGGAAAGAAACCGAGTCCATCAGTGTTCGGAAAAAAGACGTGGTAAAAATTGCTAAATAAATACCTGGCAGGCATTCAGAAATTGGTAAGCAGAAACCCAGCAGTAGGGAATCCTGCTTCCAGCTTTTTGTGAGGGATACCAACGCAAAGTCCTTTGCTGGGAGAAAAATGGCACGAGATTATAATGGTGTTCTGGGTTTGTCCTCAGTAAGTTCTGTTGTCTGTAGTCTCCCTTTGAATCAAAAGCATTTTCTCCTCACTCCTTGGTGTTTAAAGTGCCACATGAGACCTGCTAATCGAGCTGTGGGGCTTATTTTTTTGTCCGTCACTTAGAAAGCATTGCACAGAAGGGGCTCTGGCCTTGTTCTCTACAGCTGTGCTGGCTGCAGGGAGGTGGTGTAGGGGAATAAATTCAGCAGAAAGGTGCCACGTTACACGTTGTGTCTCTCAAAGTATATCCATCCATTAGAAACGCTGCTCGAGCAACCTTCTCTTTGAGATGAGCGTTTCGTTTTCTGTTAAGTAGGCAGTGCTGAAATTTGGCCTCTGCTCTGCAAGCGCCTCTGAAGCCCTGACAAATCTGTGTCCTAATGCACCCATGCAGTGCTCGCTGCTGCAGAAGGAGTAAACACGGAGACCTGCCCATGCTGTGCTCCAGCTCCTCAAAGGCGGACCGCTGGTCCAAGGTGGATGCTGTCTGTGTTAAGTCAAAGCAAAGCAGTGATGCAGGAGGTTCTGATATATCACGGCTCTGTTAAGAGGGTGAGAGATAGAACAGAAGAGCAGGCTGCTTGGAAGCCACCCAGGTAACTCGTGTATGGTCTCAGATGGCTCTGAAATGATTGCAGTGAGAAATAGTCATTTTTCAGTGGTAGAAGGAGACAGTAAATTCCCATTTACTTGTGTTGTAACGCTCTGGCATGTGAAAGGCTGCTTGACCAAAGCCAAGAAGAACTGGGCAGCGTGAGATGGCTGCAGCGGGGCAATGCCAAATGAGAAACAACACGTAGAAGGTAGAGGAGAAACCCGAGGTGGAACATCTGCTCTCTGCATTACCCCTCCAGCACTGTCCTGCAAAATGCTTCAGGACCAGGCATTCATCCTGGAGAGGTGTGATGGAGAGAGGGGAGAGCTGCTCTGCCGGGCAAGTTCCCCTCCATGGGGTTTTGTTCTTGTGGGAGAGAGGAGGGACTCTGGGAGGATGCAGGGGGAGAACTTCCTCCAGGTCAGATCCACTTGAGGAGAAATAGCAGCAGCTGTGGTGTGGCTGCTGTCCCATGCTGGGATGCTGGGCGGGGGGGGAGGCAAGGTGGTACCAGGGCAAGCTGCAGCATTGGGCTGCTGAGACATGGCAGGTCTGGCAGGAGAGCACAAAGGGCAAAGCACATTTTATGCACTGGAAAAGCTTGGAAAAGATAACTTGGAAATCTTACCTGTTTTCTGTCAACACTCCCAGATGTGTAACTGTGAAGGGGATTCTTGTTGCAGGGGACGTTTCTCTGCCAGATATGATTTGGATGGATTTGGGGGACTTCAGGCTCTTTTTGGTGGTGGTGGGTTTTTTTGTTGTTGTTGTTCTTGTTTGTTTTTGTTCTGGGTTGGGTTTTTTGCTATTTGCAGCTTGAGCAATGAATTGACAAGTACTTTCTATCAAAGCTCTGACAGCAGGGTGTCCTCTGAATACCAGCACCACGCACAGCGCTTAGGCACTGGATGGTGCCCTTGGCCCCCAGCCAGGAGAGGGTGAGGAGATTTCCTCTGTGACATCAAGTCCACCTCTGTCCTGCAGCCAGGGCAGGGAGGAGGGCAGCTTTTCCCAAGTGCTCAGCACCTCCTGAGCTTCTCTAAGGCCAGGGCTGATGCTGCCTGGCTTTCCAGCAGCCCCAACGTGACCATCCCTAAGGACCCGGTCCGAGAGGCATGAAAAAAGAGAAGAAAGCAGGTTTTGTTCCATTCTTCATATTTTTTTGGTAGTGTCTCTTCTTCCTTTTCTTTTCCATTAAGCATGATGTCACTAATGACATCAGTCCAATAACTGCCTGCGGTTGTCATAGTCACAGCCTGTGACACCCAAACAAAGCAGCAGGAAACCAAGCTGCCCTACAAATGCTGTAATATTCACCGCGTTCCTTTTGATTAATAACTACGTGATTAGGTATTTAGTTTCCATTAGAAAAAAAAAAAAAAAAAAAAAAACGGGGGGGGGGGGCAGGCTAAAAGAACAAAATGAAGTCACTGCTCAGGGGAAGGTTGTCCCTGACTCTGAGCCACGCAGCTGCACTTCTGCTTCTGGTTCCTCTTCCCCCAAATCAGCATTGCCCTGGGACCCTGATGTTCAACTCCGTCCTTCAGCAATTCCCCTCACTGCAGCACACATGGTGACACCGTGGCATGGATGAAGGCAACAGGAGAAGTCTCAGTACCTTCAGTGCGAGCAGTGTCCCCAGGGAAAAGCCTCCCAGGGCAGCGAGTGCCCGTTTGTTGTTTTGAATCTGTAAAATAAAGAGATTTGGGGTGAAGGGCAGAGCTGCTCATCACTTGCAAGGTTTCTTCTCCTCTTCTTGGGAGTTTGCACAGTTGGCCTGAGGGTCAGAAGGCACCTGCTGCAGGACAAAACTCCAACAATTTCTGAAAACCCTTGGCAGGAACAGAGGGGGAGTGGATGCTCTGGTGGCACAATGAGAAATAGGGGCTGAAAGGGAAGGGGCTGTGCCACCCCCTTGCCACCACCACCCCCACTCCCCACACCAAGCCCCTCCTGTCCCTGGACGCCCGTGGGGCCGTGCACACCCCAAAATCCGCGAGCTCGTGGCTCCTGTGCTTGGCCAGGGTCAGGAGCCAACCCTGCCGAGCCGGCAGAGTCCGGCAGCGAGCTCTGCCCGGCTCCGGGGCCACAGGCGCTGGCGGGGGGGGTGCTCATTATATAATAGCTGGAGGTTGATTAATATGCCGTGAGTCAGAAATGCTGGGGTATTTTAGCTTTCTCTAGTTGCCACGGCAACGTTATTTTAACAAATAGCTTTTTAATATTTAATTAAAACTCAGCTTTTGGCAAGCCGGGTTAGGAGCTATTACAATCGCTACTACAAAGGATTAGCCATGGTTTTTGGTGGTTGATTTGTGGTGGGTTTTTTCTTTTCCTTCCCCCCCCCCCCCCCCCAGAACTGTCAGTTTCCAAAAAAAAAAAAAAAAATCACTGTAATTCATTAGTTGTGAGAAACGTGTGCGTGTTCCCAAGACACAAAGCAAATGTGATGCAAATCTGCAGTCGCACTTGACAACTGAAGGTTGTCGCTTCTCTTAATGCCCGGTGCCAAGCTGGCTCTGTCGGGACAGGGCGGTTTGATGGTGTTTATTAAGCGCTGCTTTGTCGCCAGACTTCCTCGCTCTACCTTTGCCTGCCGGGTGAGATCATGCCCGTTTTGTTTGCTTCCGTGCCAGGTTGGATGCTTTTTCCCTCGCCAGCTTGCAGAGGCTGGTGCTCGGGGCCAGACCGGGCTCTGGACCGATTCCTGGTCTTTTTTTAGGTGAGCTCCTCCACTCCCTGGTACTGCGGCGGAGACGAATGAACAGAGAACTCGGTCTCAAGAGGAAAATAAATATTTAACAGCTCTCTTTGTAAATACCTTTTATTTATAGAATGGTTGCAGGTTCTGCCGTGCTTGGTGAGCGGGGATGCTTTTTATGCAGGAATTCTGCCTTGAGGGACTCGGTGGATACTTAATGTCATTTGTGATACAGTAATGAAATAAACGTGTCAGTCTCATGGGATTCCCTCACAACCCCTATTTGCTGTGATTAACTCCAGTATTGCACACTTCGTCTCCATTCTCATCGCATCACTTAATCTCGTCCTGAAATGTTATTTGGAAATAACACCTTTATTTCCTGGAGGGAGGGAAGGGAGGCTGTTCAGCGTTTTGACTTACACGGAAGAGTCTGAAACTAGAGGTACCTCCATCACGTATCACCACCACGTCTCGCCAGGTCCCTCGCTCTCCCAGAAGGCTGGCACAGGGCTGTTATCCTTCCCCCTTCCAAGTAGCATGGCTCGTCTCTCAGACCTAAGGCTTTCCTTCCTATTTATGCTGAAGGCATGCTATTGCAACAAAAATTACGTTATTGCTGCTGTAGTATTGCAGATGGTGCTTTGGGCAGTTCTTTAAAGCATTCTTCTGGGTTGCATCCCATATTTCTGTGCAAGGTGTTTGAGACTGCTGTGGGGTCTGGGGAGGAATGAGCTCTATATCCTACCAGTAAGGAACCAAAACTACCTGCTGCAAGATGAAATTTGACTGGTTTTGTAGCAAGCATGGGTCTCAACATGGCTTGTAAAGCATCAGCCAGGGCCACTTCTGCTGGTGAATTGAGGGAGGTCCTGCTGTGCCAGGGGCAGCATCGCTGGAGAGTGGAGGAGGCAAGTGCTGCTGTGCCAGCAAACGTGATCAAATGATCACAGAGTGGTGAGGAAGGCCAAGATATTGACCAAGGGCAGCCTGTGGAGATGTTTTTTGGGAGGAGGTCAGGAGGATTTGGTGATGGTGACCAGCTTGGGTAAGGACCTGAGCAATGATGCTTTTGAATATAGTAGGGTAAAGTAGCTGAAATGGGAATTGTGATGAGAAGGCAGACAAATAACAACATTTCTATATAGAATTTTCACTGCATGGCCAAATTTTGAAAAAGACACAGATGAAAAAGCTGCAGGATAGCTGTCATGCTTGGGCTACACGCTGAGGTGGAAGAGAAATGCCCCGAGAAGATGAGTGAGAGACGTGGCCAGCAGCCAGCACAAGGGACAGGGGCTTGGTTGTGCCCAAGTGGAGGTGGCTGCAGAGGTGAGGAATGAGTGCTGGGGCCAGGAGCATGTGTGGGGAGCAGGACCTGGACTGAGAGTGATTCAGGGACTTCATGATGTTTCCAAGCATGATATTGTGCAGGAAGTCCATATTGTCCAATTTGCCCTGGAAAACAGCTTTTAAGGTGAAAAAAAAAAAAAAAGTTTCTCTAGGAGGGAAGAAGCAGAGAAGAGAAACTTTATTTTTGGGGGGTAGGTGTGTCATACAGAGTGTTCTTGAAAAGACAGGTGTGATTTGCACAGGGAAATAAAAGCTGTGCCACAAACACAGACTGCAGTGGAAGAGCTCAGCTGGTCCCCAGCAGAGCCTCAGCACCTGGGCCTTCTCGTATGGGTGAGCTGCAGTGCAAGGTGCCATGCAGGTTTTCAGTTTACACTAAGTTTGGACTGGCACATCATTTTGGGAGGCACCGCGTGACCTCTGGCAGACCAAAGCAAGACCAAGTGCCCTCCGTCCTTATGAAGGTTTAATATCTCTGCTCACACTTTGTATTGCAAGTCAGTAGTCTGGCCCAAATCCCCATCTAACAAACCCTGCCTTCTCTCCCCCTCCCCAAAACCCTCACTCCCTATGCTTAAAGCCAGCCCCAGGTTTGCTTGCTTTCCTCTCCGCTGGTCCCTGTTGATTTAAAACCCATGCTGCTACCTTGATGTCTGCCTGGTAAGTGAGAACAACGAGGGATGGAGTAGAAAGCCAGGTAAATTGCAAGGAGGCAGGTGGGAAGTGACAAAAATCACAATAAACTTCCCTGGAGCTCAATGTGCTCCCCAGGATTCAATCCCCCCACCTTGGCTGCTGCAGGAGGTTTTTGGTAGCGTTGTCTTCTCGGTGACTGCTTGCTCCCTGCAGTGTCTGCTGGAAATCAGAGGGAGCTGGCACCCTGAAGGCAGGAGCACTTAAATCTGCAAGTCTGCTTATGTATTGGAGAGCACGCCCTTGTCTCGCAGCCCGGCGCATGCAATGGAGGTGAGTATCACGGGGTTTGCATCCCAAGTAGTTGCCTGCGATGCAGCTGTGATTCTTGCATGGGTGGCGTGTGTTCAGGCCCCGTCTCACTGCTTTTGGAGCTTGGGAGGAGCGTCACGTACGCACCGAGTGCTGTGCTGGTGTCTGAGCTGTCTCAGTTCTCCCTGCCAGCGTTAGTCATGGCTCAGGTGCAAACAAACCCGGCACATTTCCTGTCTGTGCTCCTCAAAGCGTGCTCAAACCGGGCTGTAGCTGTGGGTGCTGCTCTCTGACAGCAAGCCAGGCTTGCGAGGGATGAGTCCGGCCCCAGCTGGGTCTCAGGTGGGACAGTGAGCCTGGGTGGGGAGGAAGAGCAAGAACAGCACCCGGCCGCTTCTCCAGGAGGAGACTCAAGGTCCTGCAGCATGGGGAAGTGTATTTTTCACCAAAGAGGTTGTTTTTGTTTTGTTTTGTTTTGTTTTGTTTTTAAGCTCTGTTCTAAAATATTCTCTGGTCCCTATTCCTGGTGCAGCCTTATTCTCCAATGTGTTTTTCTTTTTCTGAGATAAAAGAGTCTGCTGAATGACCATGGCCAGACCATTTCTCTGGTGCTCAAGGAGTGTGGGGAAGGAGCTGCTTCCTGCTCTGACCCTGCTTCTGGTGGAGTCAGGACCGAAATTTCAGAGGAATTCAATGAGCCAGGCTCAGCCCCTTCAAAAATATTTGGGCAGCTCTAGGAGAAAGCACTTGTGAGCAGGTGAGAAGCAGCTTGCATCTGCCTGTGGTGGGGGGAAGGCAGCACACCCTTGGTAAGGGCTGCTTTTGTAACAAACACTTGCTTTTTGGTGCACATTAGGGACAGAAACCTCAGCATCCTGCAGCTGCAGCGTGACGTGCAGCCCTGCCTCTTGCAGCCATACATCGTGCTTGGGTCTGTTGCTGCAGAAATTGTGCCGCTGCTCTTCCTAAGATCCAAAAGTGACTTCCTGCGCTCTCTGTGAAAACCTGAGGGTGTGTTTTGTGCATGTCATGAGGACGGCTGAGTATCTCTTTCCAGCCACGTCTGGCTGAGTAATTGTGTCGCTTGGATCAGCTCCTGACTGCGGCGTTATACTTGGGCTAGTCCTGAGGTGGCGGGGAAGTCAGAGGGACGCCCGGTGTGTTAAAAGTGGTGCAAAGGTAGCAGAGCCTACAGCACCTTGTATCATCTTGGTGGCTGTCAGGTGGGTTTTGAGCATGGGAAGCAGGCGGGGATGTGATGAAAGGAGGAGGGAGACGGTGACCTCCATAGAGCTGGGTTTCCAGGAGGGCCTTTGCTGTGCCGCCAGCAATGGCTGGGGTTTCCCGCAGTCCCCCTCCTGCACAGGGTCTCAGTCAGGACTCGTCGGCCCCTCCTGCAGCCACCGTTTCGTGCCAGGGCCGCGTTTGCAGATCCCCTTCTGCTTGGCTGCACGCTGCTTCTTGGCAACCCAGCTGCCCTCTCATCCTGCCTGTGCGTGATTTTATCGCTTCCTCAACCCAGTGTGTTTAATGGGAAGTCTTCATAGCATATAAAAAAATCCTAGTAGGCTTTGCTGGTGAATTACACCTGCAAATCACAGCCCCTGTGTGCCTGTTTCTGACACCTCCCTTCTGCAATGTGTCTCTTAACTCCCAACCAGTGCGCTGCTCTGCCCATCAGGTCTCTGGACAGTGACAGATACGTGTTGAAGATGTTGCTTCTCCTCCTACAAACCTCACTGTGCTCTGTGGTGTATCCATAGCACTGGGCTCTGGTGTAGTGGCATCTTTCATGTCCACCTGAAGCACATGGCTGCAAATACAGTGATGGTTACATCAACGTGATGAGTTTTGTGTGATGGACAGCATCGGCCCCAGTCTGTTTTCCCAGCTCTTGATCCAAGTCTCCTTAACAACATCTGGAGCGTGGAGGTGACGTGATACCAGCCTGGTCATTGAAACCCTCTGTTAAAGCATGCTGCTTCTGGGGTGCCATCAGACCCAGGAATTTCATAACCAGCAGTGGTTTCCGAACTCACCTGTTCCCACCCACCGTGTTGTTTCTGGTGCCTTGCCTGGCTTGCCCAGGTGAAGTCTCCTGGCATGTGATGATTGTTACAGTGTGCTCACGTGTTGTATAATTGCAGTGATTGTTCAGCACCAGGTCCTTTTGAAGGGAGAAAACCTTTTTTGCAGACCCATCACTTGTTATCGAACAACTCATTTTCTTTTCCGGGCGGCTCTTACAGGGTCAGTCCTGCTGACACCATCTGACTTCACTCCTTGTGCTCTCTGCCTTTCCTCCAACGTTCGGTCCTGAGATCTGCAGAGAGAGGGTGGTCCGGGTGTGACAGTAATACTCAAAGGGTTCAAGTAACTAGCTGTGCTTTCCTTTTTGGATAAAACCTAATCTATTTGAGTGAAGGAGCCCATTGCCCTGTTTGCTTCAGTGAGACCGTGCAGCACCTCAGCGTGTGTCCTGGCTTTTTCCCTGGCTCTTCCCCCTTTCAGGAGCCTCGGCTGGGGTAGCAGTGCAGACCCAGACACCACCATGGTCAGCATATTTGCAGCAGTGCTGTCAGACACCTGTATGCAATGCATAGGACCTCCTTTTTTTCCAGGACATTAAAATCCTGGGGGTCCCATCAAATGTTTTTGCAAACCTGGGCCCCTGGCACATCTGAAAATTAGTCTGTGGCTGTTTTGCAAATGTTGGATTTTAGTCCAGGTGATGGAAAGCCCTGCAGTGGGGGGCTGTGAATTCCTGGGAGTGAGTTTGGGGTTTGGTTTCCATTACTATTTAGTCAAAAAGGATGAGTGACAGCCTGGCTTGATCCACACACACTGCCAGCCTGTGGGTCCTTTCCCACCGGGATTGTTGGGGGTGACTGGTACTTCTTGGCCGCTCCTTGCCCCAAACCCTCTTTGGCAGAGGCTCTGTGCCAAATTGTTTTGTGCATCTTCAGCACAACAGCAGCTGGATGTAAGTGAGCAGGTAGGAAATCTAGAAGGGTTTCCCCTCAGCAAGAGCTGAGGTCGCTGTGGTGGACACCACTTGCTCTTTGCTCTCTGCAGGGCAGAAGCGCCCTCACCTCTTGGCCTTCGTTGGGCCAAAAGGGGCTGAACAAAATCTGCCTGACTGCACGAGTGGAAATGTGTTCGGTTTAACCTTCAAACAGAGTTGCCTGTGAGGAGCTATTAGCACAGACAGTAACGCTTGATGCCGCTTGTTGTTCCTGAACCACCGATTGTAAAGCATCAAGTTTATTGCTCAAAATTACTATTTTTGTCATGGTATAAATGGTTAGTAGAGAGTTTAGAGGAGTATGTGTTGACTCATGGGGACAGCAATATTTAGCACTTGTAATTTTTTTTATTTTTTTTTATCTTTAAAGCAGTTTACAGTTAGTAATCCTCCTAACTGCTCTGTGAGGAAGGAAACAGTGTAAACTCTTTGGGGCAGGGATTGGCACTTGTTTGTTTTTGCAGCACTGAAGTTGGGATTGGGGAAAAACTGTTGGTCTGGGAAAACATTCTCTCTATAAAAATCCTATCTAATTACCATACAGAGAAACCATTTCACAAGAATAGCTCAAAAATACTGGAGAAGATACTGGGATCAGGACATCTCCAGTGCGAACAGTTAAGTGGTATCCTGCCTTTCTCAAATTTATTAAAAGAAGTTTTATCTGTCTCGGGAGGTTTTCTTTTGTTGTTTAAAGTTCCATAAATCTACATGGGAGATCTTAAAATTGGAGGAGGACTGTGTGACTAACTGAGGCATTTCTGAGTTAAGTTGTAACATGAAACATAAGAAAATAAAGGTTCTCTTGGCTGGTTGCATTAGTAGGATATATTTGAACCAGTGTGTTGCATGTCATTAAACATATGGTGAATCACATCTGACATACATGCCAAAGAGAGTCTGAGATAATGGGACCAAAATGTCATTCAGTAACAGTATTCACATAACAGAGTAATTTCCTGGAATATAATCTACAGGGATTGTAAAATTAAATTTGAAAATGTATCCCCCTTTCTATCTTGCCCCTTGCAAAATAAAACCGCCAGAAATCGTTAACCCCTTGTTTGTTCTTGCTGCAGCTTATGAATATTAAGTTTCCTAATGTGTCTTGAGAGCCTTTTTCTGCCCCAGCTTCGCCTGCCCGAGGGCAGAGTGAGTCTGTGTACATCCATCAGCGGTGTCCCTGAGCTGCCCAGCCTGTGCTGGGTGTCTTCTGCTTTGTCCTTCCTGTCTGCCGGCTATGCTCTCCTGAAGCAGTGACCACTTAGGGGTAACATGGCTGCTGCGTGTACTGTAATGGACATAAAAATGTGCTCTGGGTTTGTTTTGGCTTCATAGTATCTATTCGATTAAAAGGCATTGCGTGTAGTTGTGCGTTGCGTGCAGTTGAGTGTACCGTGAATCTGTGCTGGCTGAAACTATGATGTTCTCCGGGGATCTTATGCATGTTAGGATAAAGTATAGTCTAATTATTGCTAACCTGCCTTTATGCTAAACTTTATGCTAAACTGCATTAGGTAAACTTAAGAGATTGCTGAGGTTGTAGGGTAAGGTTTTCTGAAAGCCAGGCTCCAAATCTGCTCAGTCTGTCTCCAGTCTATGTTTTAAATGTTGACTTCAGCTCCTAGCAAATGTTCTCTAACTTCATCGGTGTTAGTCAGGCGACTCATTTACTGGGAACTCTTACAGGCTCCAGTCTGTTTACACAGTCCTTATTGAATTAGGTTGGAGAAGCACTGTGGAATTTCAAAGAAAAGCAGTGTGGATTCCTGATCTTTCCTTTTTTGTAGTGTTTTTGGAGGAGGGTGCCTGGGGTCTCTTTTCATCTACGTGTAGATGCAAATCACTGGTGAAAATGTAGCACAGAAAAGTCTTTTATCAGCTCCGCCTCAGCCAACGTGCTGAGCCTTGGGAGCTAATGTGGGCATGGGCAGAAGCGAGGGGACATGGTGGCTCCTGTGCCTGTAGCTGTGTTTGGGAGGAGAGCAGGGTGCAGGGGTTTGACGGCAAAGCCATTCCTTAGTTATTCTCCCATTCTCTTCTTTCCCGGGCCTTTGTAGCCCTTGGCTGCTGCCCTTTCTCTCCTCCTTTCCCCTCGTCCAATCTGAAAAAGACAGCTGAGGTGCAACCCAACACCTGCTGTTTTCATTATTACCTACAAATCGCCCTTTTTCCCCTCTGGAAACCCCTGTGCTATCATCCATGCGGTGATATACATACATACACACACAAAAAATAAACTTACAGCCCACCAGGATGAAATCTGTAGTAAAATCTTACATATAACATCATCAAAGCTCTGGTGTAGGCAGGGCAGCTGGAGCTGCCCTGCTGACCTAATGCCCATTAAAAAAAAAAATCTGTAGCTGGTGTCAACGGGCTGCTTTCTTTTTCTTTCTTTCTTTCTTTTTCTTATCATTTCTGTGATTTCTCTTTATAAGAACTTCAGTGACACATTAAAGAGATAACAGGTTCTTTTCTTCTTTACTTTTTTCCCCCCAATTTCACTTCTTCCCAGCAAGCCTCAGGGGTTTTTGTTGTTTTATTATTATTATTATTTTATTTTAAAGTGATTAATTTATAGTTCTCCTACCTTCTGGGAAAGATTGACCCACTACTGAACATCTTCAGACAGCCCTTCTTTTGGGTCACTTGGGACTAGAAGCAAACAGAGGTCTGGGTTCAAAGGTATTTCTTTCCCAGTGGTACTTAATCCCTACAAAAACAGCAATGGCATGTACTGGTTTTGTATAGTTTGATAGATATTGTATGTATATGCACCTTCATGTTGGATTGTCCATGGACAAAAGACTTACTTTTCACTAACAGATTTCTTGCTTTAGATATAATAAAAAATCTCAAATCATTCCTTTCCCCTCTTTCTCTTCTAGTATGCTTTTGGTGTTTTGTTGTTGTTTGGTTGGTTGGTTGTTGTTGTTTTGCTGTATGTGTTTTGGGGATTGATTTTTATGCAAGCTTCAGACTGTGCTTTGATTCTTCTGAAACATGTGCCTTGGATCCCATCTGAAGACTCTTTTGGTCGGTAAAATATTTTGTGGCCCTCCTCCCAGTTTCCTGCCCCTGTCTCTGTCTGCAGTCTGGGGCAGGAGACACAGGAGGGCTGTCTTTCAGAGCCCCAGCTTGTTGTGTGCCTGATGGGCCGCATGGGCCATGCCCTTGCTCAGTTTTTGAAGCACTGAAAAAGTATCTTAGGGTAGTCTGGAAAATGAGAGATTTCAGTTCCTGCCATCTGATACCAGCACTAAATAGTTTCATCTTCAAAGGAAGAAACTTGAAGCGCCAGGGTGGCTGTTTTTCATCCTTCCTAAAGGATGAATCTGACAGCACCAAACTTCCTTGGCTGAGTCTATGCTGGTCCAAAAACACCAACCTCAGCAGTTAGGCTGATTTATTCCACAAAAGGAGTAAAATCTGTCCTGTTCTTGGTTAAATTCAATTTTGAAAGAATGAGATCTAGAATTAAAAACAAATGATGAGAAGAAAACAGAGCGCCCTTTTTTCACTCACCTTCCTAGATCTAATATTAAGGCTCCTCTCCTCACTCACTCATGCAACAACAGCTAAGACAAAATTCCCATGGACATAGCCCTTGAACTCTTTTATCTTGTGCCGTCTCTCATTAGGAAACAAGTAGAGATGCCACGTCTGAGCCTTGGCAAGTGACAAAAGAAGCTAGCAAAAATGAAGGTGCCAGCTCTGTTCTGTAGATGACTCAAGCTCAGGTGGCCTACCTCCTTTTACCTGTCCCTTCTTGACCTGGTGTGGTTTGGATGCAGTTAACTGATGTGAACCGATGTCTGTTTGAAGAGGTTTGGGAATGGATTTCGGCAGCCAGATCCAATTTCTCAGCAATGTGTGCAATTGTGTTACATTTTGTCATATTCCCTTTATTTTAATAAGCGTTATGAGAGGACTCATCAGTGATTGAGTGAGGATTTTCTATTACATTTCTGTAGCCTTTTCATGCTCCGTGGCTGTCATTCCCATTTTGCAGTACCTCACCTGGGATAACTTCTCTTTAGAGATGAAGTCTTTGAAAAGGAGAGCGGAGGTACAGCTCACCCAGTCCCGGGCCTGTGTGAGTGGAAAGGGGCTTTAAGGCTTCTTGTTTGTTCCCTCTCTCCTCAGATATTTACCCTTTAATTTACTGTTGTGAGGCCACAGGAGGTAGCAGGGGAGTTGAATGCATCAGGTCATACTGGGCACGATTGCTTCCCAAGGCAGGAGCACCCTCCTTCCTCAGAGACTTGGGAGTATTGCTAAAGGCCACACAGATCAGGAGCTCTGTGAGGAGTTTGTCCTGTTCATTCTGACTGCGCTTCCTCAACTCCCTTCGTGTTTTGGTGGGGGTGGAGAAGGCAAAAGGCATCAGAGAGGAACCAGGTCGTAGAATCACAGAATGTCTTGAGTCATAAGAGACCTTTAAAGATCATCTGGTTCCAACCCCCTGCCATGGGCAGGGACACCTCCCACCAGACCAGGCTGCCCAAAGCCCCATCCAGCCTGGCCTTGAACACTGCCAGGGATGGGGCATCCACAATTTCTTTGGCAGCGTCTCTTCCATGAGACAAATAAATGATGAAGAGAAAAGGAATTTTATGAAGAAAAGATAACAAGTAATTCAAGAATTCACCTGGGAGGAGAGGGTCCTCTTTCATGTGAGGAACATTCAGTAAGCCTTGATCTAATCCCCTGAACATCACAGAAGTCTTGAGACAGCAGTTGCTTCAGGAAATATTTTTGACCAAGTGTTTCAGTGCCAGAAGGCAGATGACCTACCGGAGCTGAAGCTTTTTACATAAATGCATGTTTCAACGATGCTTTTGTCAGGAAAGTTGCCTGAAGCCCATACTGGCTTTGAGAGAGAGAATGGTTTGAACACTCCTTGGAGATGTGGTTTCAGGTCTCTGCCATCCCCAGCCTTAACCGCTGGACTATTGTCTCTTCTCTTCCCACCTTATTTGGATTTTGGGGTTGGGTGATTTCAGATAACAACATCAACTCTTGCTTTTGTTCAGCTGTGGAACGTAGTTTTTCCTAAACCTCAGAAACTGTTGTGCAACTAAACTTTCACATAAAGCCTCAGGAGAAATAACCCTGGATGGCTCCAGCCTGGGTAATCAGAGCACTTAAGGCAAAGTCTTGCAGGTGATAAGATAGAGAGGGAATGCTGTTGGAAAGAAGGAAGGGGGAAAAAGTCCTTGGGAGTCAGGTTGAGTGTCAACTTTGGATCCTGAGCGGTTCAAAAAAGAACACAAATCACAAAGGACTTGGCTACATGGCTAAATTGAAGAATATCCAAAGATGAGGCGTGCCTGGAGGTCTTAGCTCCCACAGATGTCTGGGGGCACTGAATTTCTGAAGTATCCATTAAAGGGCTGGGGAGTGGGGGTTGTATCAGAGGAAAAGTTGTGGTTGTGAAGACAAGCTTGAAGTCACAGCCCACGTTTAATTGTGCTGCAGCAGCGGCAGGTCAGTGCTAGCAGAAGACAGGGTGCAACATCCAGCGATGCCTATCAGAGGCAGCGAGGGAGCTCAAAAGCAGCCTGCCCACAGGCTCGGCTGCCCACACCAGCGGCCAGGTCCTCAGCCATGGGACATCCCCCAGCGAGCTCCTTGCTGTGGCATGTGGAGACCATCTGGGAACATGGCCCAGTTGCCTTAATTCTGCTCCTTTCTGGTGCGGAGAACATTTTTGGGGCTGCAAAGGTAATTTTCCGTGATGTTTGGAAAACAAAATGCACTGAACATGCTTTACAAAACCAACCATGCTTTACAAGACCAGCCAACCTGCAAATGACGGAGCGGCTGGTTAATGGTTTGAGCCAAGGTCGTTTTCTTGGGTGTCTTGGTGGTGGAATCATCAGGCTGGAGTCAGCCAGTGGAGGTTTTTAGCACACCCCTTCCCTGCCCTCCTTCATTCTGCAGCGAGGTCCGTGCAGAAAAGCGCACTTGGAGCTGGTGGGTTGCCATGGCAAGAGCTGCCACATCGCACAGAGCTTATAGCAGGGTTTTTGTTGGTTATTCGTTTTAAAGAGAGAGAAATTTTCACAAACATTGTAAAACTGGGAGATGGACTAAATTAACGCAAGCTGGTCACAAAATCAGCAGTTCTTGAAATCATGCAGTTAAGAATCATTTTTTTCTTTCTTTTTTCCTCCCTTGGAAGGAGCACACGTGTTTTGGCAAACAAATCCCGAATATTAGTGTCCCACTGGATGTCGATGACTGGTTGGTTGGAGCCTATTTTGCAGCACACAGGAAAGGGGGGAGGAGTGTTTGCTGAAGTCAGTGGGGATGAGCGCATGTTCTGGTCGCTGTGCTGCAGACCTGTTTCTGGCCATTTTCGTGCTTTTCGCGCTTCGTGGCCCTGGCAAGCAGCACCACGGATTAGTAACATACTGTGTCGGAGGAGATGTGAGTTCAAACTTCTCGCAAAATTTCGCTCTTAGCATGCATGGGCTGTGTGGAGATTACTTCTGTGCCAGCACCACACGATCCCTCTGAAATTTTGGGGTTCTTCTGGCACGGGTGCTTCATGAGCCGTTGCTTTCCGTGTTGGTTGTGCTCAAGGTTTTGCAGGATTTCCAGCTCAGTTTGGCTGGAGAGGCAGCCAAATGACAGGTTATTTCAGAAACAATGAGACTTAGCACTTCTGTCATCCTGTCCCTCCGCAGACAGGACCGGAGCCTGCATCCCGCACAGGGCACAGGCACAGGTTAACACTTTCCTTCTGACTTCTCCTTCGCCTTTTTTTTGAAAAATTCAGCAAGAAGATAATCCATGAGACCAGCAGACAAAGGAGAGCTTCGGGGTTTGAAGCAGGAGGGGGAGGTGGGCTGGGAAAGGAGCACGAATCATACAAAATAAGGAGAAAACCAAAGTAATTAAGTTTATGGGATGTTACAAACTCAAGCTCAGGACTTGCCTTCCTTCTGTTGACCTAGATAGCAGCAAGACTAGCTGCCTTCTGAGTTGATTCCTATTTCTGTGCTTCTGCCTTCGTATGGCTTCTTTGCGTTGCATTCTGATGTCATCTCGTTTGGAGAATAGTGATTAGATTTTTTTGCTTTTGGGGGAGAATTAATTATGTATAAGAAAGTACTCGAAAATCATTCCTTCAGATACTTTTTAATGGAGCGAAATTGCTCAATGGAAGATTTCTGACATACCAAAAGGCAACGTGAAATAATTGATTGACCTTGTAAGAGGCAACTAAGACGTGTTCCCCTAGGGAGGCGTTTTTTATGTGTATAAACCAGCCTTGGCTTTTTCAACCGAGATCCCTCCTACTCACCAGAAACGGGAGGAGAAGAAACCCAGTTTCAAAAAAAAAAAAAAAAAAAAAAAAAAAGGATTTAGACAAATATTCCTCAGTAAGACACTGTTGTAACGAGCAGTTCTCCTCTTCTGCATTTCTGAAGTATTGCTCAAGAGCCATTGTTACAGTTTGTTCATCTGGACATGCTATGAAGTAGCTGGAGGGCGATCCAGGGAGACAAAAAGGCTGATGCTTTGTAATGACTCCGGCTCTGTGCAGGAAGCAGTGAGTATGCCCGAATTAAAAACGTGTGGGAGGAGACAGGAGGAGGTAACTGTCAAGTACACTTCCTTGTGTTTTAAGGTGTCCTGATGGCAAATGCTTACTCTGGTAAGAAAGAAATGAATGGAAGGTTTTGCCAGTTCTTGTTGTTGTCGTTGGCAGTTTATTCTTTGGCATGGTAATAATCTGTCTGGGTGAAACATTGTCCCTCTGTGGTTTGGGAGCGTAAGGGGCATTCCAGGCAGATGCCAAAGCATCTGAACTTTGTGTGTTCCAAATCAGACTCAGTTTTGGAAATGGAAGCTGGTTTGTTCTGCATCCCATGATGTTTTAAATGAGAAATGGAAAAAGCAAAATGTGTCCTTTGTGGCTCTCTCTGTGGCAAAAGTCTGCAAAGGTGTGGATTGGGCTAGTCTGATCATACTTTAGGCGTGTCACTTAGCTGGTTTTAGTACTTGGTCAGATGTTATGAAACTTCACATTTACTTCCAAAGATGCTTTTCACCTCTCTTCTGCCTTTTTTTTTTTTTAAAAAAAAAAAAAAAAGATGCACTGTTTCTTTCAAACTGGGATATTAAATAATTTGTGAGTGATCCAGTAATCATCTCTTCTGCATATTTCATGGGTGAAATGAAAATGCAGAGACACTCGCGTCCTGCCAAGTCCCACTCTTCTCCAGCAGCATCCGCTCAGCCTCCATCCCCTGCCCCACTGCTGGCATCCTTTCCTGCAGCTCCCAGGTGCTGGCAGCTCCCATCCACAACCCAGGCACCTTTCCTGCAAGGGCCAGAGTGGGGAAAGGTGGGTCAGGCTGGATTCAAAGCCCTGCTCCAGCCCTGCTGGGCTGACATACACACACAGGCTGGCAGATTTAGTGCAAACCGAGAACTGTGGCTCAGAGGAATAATGTTACACCACATCTATCTGCCAAGTTTCTGGCCTTGAGGACAAGAATGTACCTGGAAATAGGAGAGCCTTATTCTGGTGGTTTTGTAGCATTCAGGTAGCAAAAGTCCTGCAAAGAAGCTGTAGGCAGAGCTCCAACACTCTCAGATCTGTCATCTGTGCTGCTAGTCAGGTTGGAGTTTGCAGGAATTCGTGCCCCAAAAAGCAGTGACTGGCTCCCTTCTGTCTCCTCTGTCCCACAGTACTCGGCATGAGAAGAAGGAGGTAATGTTGCGGTAGCAGGGGAGTGCTTCTGGCCGAGCCATGGAAACCCGACAGTGTGTGACAAGGGGGAAGGATTGCATTGTGCACCCAGGTCCTGGCATGAACAAAGGTCCTTTGTGGCCCTGCCAAATTCTCCCAACAGCAAAGCTGTCACTGTGTGCAGAGGGCAGCGGCTCTGCCCTGTGACAAATCAGAGAAGCAAAGGGTGCTGTGGTGAGGAAAAGGGAGCTCGTTTGGTCCGAGATCCCGGGGCAAAATGCATTTGTTTGCCATCCTGCCTAAAAGGCGCCTGGAGGGATGCTTAGTAACCTGCACACACCCACCTGAAATCTCAGCATAGGGCAGAGCAAGACAGGCCTTTTCTCCATAAGCAAGCATGGTTTTGAAAGGCTCTGTGTGTTTGGGTGTTCTTAAAAAAGTTGTATGCATAATCTGTGATTATCCTAAGGAAGCTAAATATTTCTATGTAATATTAGGGTATTGCATATTAGTTGGATGACAGAAGTTAGAACAGCAGTGCAGAACAAGAATGTGTTACTTTGTGAATAAGTTTAGCTCCAAACTGCTATTAATTTCAGATTTTAGATGGTGTGGATATCAGGACCATCAGTGATGCTTCTGCTGGCTTCTGCTGTTGGATAATGAATGCTTGGTGGCTTTGTTCTTGTATGAGATGCCTTAAATACCCAGAAGGCTGGGAAAATGTTTTGTGACTTACAGTGGAAGGGATGCGTGCAGATGTTTCCAAGAGTCTTGTCAGACTTGCTGTTTATTGCCTCTTTGCCTTTTCTGCTGAAAATAGGGAAAGTCTTCTGCTTCTGCCATACCATCCATAGGATTATATTAAAGCAAAGTGTTTTGTATGGGTATGAGGTCTGGGTGCTTACTAAGAAAAAGAGGGATAACTAAATACACCTTGAAAAAAAGTGATTAAAATTTGAAGCATATAAGGGGAAAATGATGTGCAGAGGTGATCTAAACAAGAATTGCAGGAGATGAAATACAGCAGGTGTAATAAAACAATGTCAACAGACACAGCATGTGATAAGGGGGATGGAAAACAGCAGCTAAGCATCTTTTATGGGGTCACTCTTTCAGTATTTGACCTCAGAGCTGACCAAGGAACTGATTAAGGGATGATGTGATGCACACTAGGAACACTCAGTTTGTATTACCAACAGTAGGAGAAACCATGCCTTTGACTGAAAGGCATGTGGGAAGTGTGGGTAAACTCAGAGCAGCTTCGGGACAGGACTTCCAGAGCCTTCAGAGCCAGCAAGAAAGAACAAATATATTGGCAGTACCCATGGGCTTTGGATAAGAGGGGGTTGTCATGAAAAGGTCTTCAACACATGGAGAACCTCCCTAAAATACTGGATTTTCCAGAATTTAGGCATACATTTTATTTATTATATATTTATTTATATATTTTTAATATATATCAAGGCAGGAGAATTCTTGAAGTGTAGCATTGCATTCAAGCAAAGGAAGACCAGGAGGAACTGGTGCAGCTTTGCTAGCAACATATGTTGCTGCAGCTGCAGAGGAAGGTAACTTTGAGCTTCTGTAAGGACAGAGGGTTGTCAGCAGCAGAGGGGCTTCTCTGCAGCCTATGTGCAGAGAAAGGCTTCTCTGCAGCCTGACCTGATGAGTGATTTCTGAGGGAAGGCAGATAGTTTGGGCCTTTGATCTTCAGACTTTTGCTTTTTGCAGAGAGTTGTGGTGGTTTTGCGTCTTCGGTGCTTGTTCACTAGGACCTAAACTAAGAGCACCAGGTCATTTTGCACTGTCTGTTAAATACATTTAACTCATGAGCCAGGAGGATAATCTGAATTTACGGAAGGATGGAGCAGTAGCCTGGAGCACCTGGGTATAATTTCCAGCCCTGCAGACTTCCCATGTGGCCGTGGTGGGTAGGGCATGATTTTTTGCACTGCCTTTACTCCATCCCATTTGGCAGCACCAAGCTGTAAATTGGCTTGGCCATTTAATGAAGCCTCAGCCACGATCTCTTCATGCCTTAATTGCCCATCTGAGCAATGGAGATAACGGCAGTGCCTTAATTCACAGCCCTGCTGTGAGGATAGGTGCCTCAACAGCCATAAAGCCTTCAGATGCTGGGCTACTGGGATCCTCTGAACACTGACTATCTAAGGCAGG
Source organism: Oxyura jamaicensis (assembly GCF_011077185.1). NCBI lineage: Eukaryota > Metazoa > Chordata > Aves > Anseriformes > Anatidae > Oxyura > Oxyura jamaicensis. Next base: position 146,522,514 of record NC_048894.1, read on the forward strand.
CTCCTACATAAGGAGAAAAGCCCTAAAAAATCTACCTGTTTTACATACTTGGTGGACATTATGTGATTGCTATCAGAGAAGAAAAGGCTCTGAACAGGGAAGTACATTTTTCATGGTGTGAGGCAAGGTCGCTCTTGAAACAGTCTTTCCTTTAAACAAGTAGAGCACAAGAAAATGTAATTTAAAATGTGACAGAATGAGAGTTATTTACACCAAGATGCTCAGAAAGTCCCTCAGCAGAACCATCAGCACCAGGGCTGGATGGAGACAAGGAGGTCAGGTGGATGGATGCAGAGCGTAGGCCGGATCTTCTTTTAAGCACCTAAATCCTCGTAACCAGCAGCCTTCGACTTCCTTGTGAATGGGGACGTAGAGTTGTCATCTGCTGGTTTTACACGTAGCATGAGCAAGCATGGGGGTCTGCATCGTGCTGGCCGACCCGGCCGTGGCATGGGTGGTGGGGTCTGTCTGCACCCCCTGACCAACACGTGGCATTTCAGTGTGGGGTTTTGCCTACGGTTTGCCTCCTCAGTTCATCAGGGTATCGAACCATGTGAGTTAGGCCAAAGGCTGACTCTTCATCCACTTAAAATTGGAGCTGTCTTGAAATGCCTGGGGCATCAGGTTTGTGTGATATCCTCCCTTCATCAGGGGGATGCTGGGTGTCCAGGTATCTGAAAACGTGGCTGGCATTTTTTGGGGTGCTTCAGTTTTGAAGGTGTGTAGAAGTTCCTGCTTCTGGGAATCCCAAGGTGAACATTTTTGTACATTGCTGTGCAAGCCCTCGGTGTGGTGGTTCCCCAGGCACTGTTTCATACCCCACGCCCTGCTTTGTGATAGTTATGGCGCCGTAGCTCAGGTCTTTCCATTCAGATGAAGAATATTTTTAGGTATTATGATTCTAAGACAGACCTAATGTTTTTAAATGGGAAATTACTGTGTTCTGTAGCTTTTCTTGGTGATGCCAAGGTTCAGACTGCATAGGCAGTGTCAATCTGAATGATGAGAAGTGATAGCCATTGAATTCAATGGAGCATAGATGACTGGAAAGGGAAATGAGGGCAGGAGAGAAGAACAGGAGGGTCTGGGGAGCAAGGTTAAAACCATGCTGTGGGAGGGAGATGTTACACCAGTCTGTTTGTGGTGTTTTCTCCTCTGATCTGTACTCCTCATCTGGGAACATGAAGATACACAGCGAAGCCCTTGGGGGTGGGGGGAAAGGGAAGAGGTGCAGTGACTCACCAGTGTTGTAAATCACAACCATCTGCGTTTTTCTACCACATCTTGAATGAGTCAAAGGGGGAGGTGTGCAGCTATAGACACGCAGGTTACTAATGGTTTGTGTTAATTGTTGAGCTCCTTCCTCTCTTTTGGGAACTCCGTAGACTCCTCCAGTGCTGCTGCTGTGTTGGATGAGGCTGATGCAAGGGATGCTCCCCGTGTCGGACAAATAGTGTTGGCCACACATCCTGTAAGTCTACCTGTATTGCCTCTGTTGTTCAGACTCAGCACGCTGGTTGCCTGGATTTCTTATCCTTTTCCTCTCCCTCAAATCTAAACCCTGCTGAGAAGCGGTCACCAGTTGTCTCCTGCCCTCAGCCTGTGTTCCTTCCCCTCCATCAGGTCCTCCGGGCACTTTTCCGTCAGTGTTTTGTGCTGTGATGTGTGCTGCCTGTGTCAGGAGGAGAGAGATTTAGGGGCTGCTTGTAGAAAAATTAAGTTGGTTTGGGGTGGTTGTTTTGTTTTGTTTTGTTTTTGTTTTGTTTGTTTTGTTTTTTGTTTTTTGAGAAAGTTAGAGCTTATTTCTGTCCTGAAGCCATGCAAGAACACCCAGTATTGTGAATTTTGTTTGCCCTATGCAGCTCAAAAGTGTTTGTGAGGGCCTTAATTTTACTTGAAAAACTTGCTGCTCAGCTGACTAAAGGATGGGTACTATGGTTCCCAGGGCAGGAAAAACTGCCGAGGGAAATGAGCAGTGTGAGAAGTCTTGAAGCAGGGAAGCTTCTGTGCTATTGCTTAAGTTTTGCAAGTGTGTAGAGAAGTCAAATGCCTTGATTCTGTAATAACCCATCTTCTTCCTACTTTGCAGGCATTTAACTGATAGTGTCCCTATAATAACCATAAGCCTGAACAGAGAGAATAAATAATAATAATTGAAATATATAGGAATATATCAATATATAAAGCTATACCCTGCCTAGGTGGAGGATGACAGGAAGGAAGAAGGGGACCAGATATTGCTGTTAAAACATGTTTTTTTTGTGTTTTTTTTTGTTTGTTTGTTTTTCCTAACAAATAAGAAATGATTTCTAGAAGAGCACCACTTTTAACCCTCCTAGGAATTGTTCACTTTTTAAAGGCATACCTAGAAATAAAATAAAATAACTCACTGAATATCCAAACAAAATAAACTGGTTTAAATGTGTAAAATCAAATGTGGCTACATCCAGGTTTTGGCCGTGTAGTTGAAGATACTGTGTACAGATAATTTTTGTTTTGTGTCTGTGAATCTCTTGTCATCCCACCACATGGTGCTAGATAAAAGCTCAATATGAAGAATTGCTTAAATCCAGCGACTTTAATCCACTCCAGTGATGAGGATTCAGTGAGCTGCACAGACAAGTAATTAAACTAATTAGAATGAATGTTTTTATAGTGTTTCTATTTCTCTCTTAAGAAATCTGTTGGTCTTTATTTCTCTCTGATGAACATGCAAGTACCCACCCTAGGAGTAAACATGCTGCTGATTAGAGGAGATAATTTTGACATGGTGCGTGACTAATCTCTGGAACTCGCTGCCCCTGAAAGCCATCGATGGAGGGTGTTGGGAAGAGGCTTAACCCCCGTGCAGGTATTGAACAACTTCTGATGCATCCACCGGTATTTTTGGGGGGGGGGTGACTCATGCATCCTTTTGCTTGGAGGAGGTCACGCTACATTTTTCCCTCCCCAGCAAGAGAGCAAGGCCCCACCAGCACCGAGCTTTGAGCATGGGCAGCTGCAGACACCACAGGGGTTTTGGGATCCTTCCTTCCACGTGTGGGAAGCAAGGGATGTCCTCTCCCCTGCTAGCAGAGAGCACCAGCAAGATGTGTGTTCAGTAGGACCCCAGGGCAGATGCCTCTAGCAGAAGCCCACGCCATGAGGGAAACAAGTTCATAATCAGTGTGAACTATGGCCCTTGTGTGCCAGTGGTGGTGACCATTTGGTCTTCAAGCTGTAGGTTGCCAACCCATTTTCCAGAGAAGGCAGTGGCCAGGAAGCGAGGAAACCCGCATATTGTGCTCATCTCCACCACTGGTGCAAGACATGACCTCGGGCACATCACTGGTGCTCGCCCGCCTGTCCTGGGCCTGTCCCATCCTCTCAGGAGCTGGAGAGGGACAATTCCTGTGGGGCTTGAGGGAAAGGCCACTCTGTTGGGTGGGACAAGCAGTCATTGCTACAATACAAGTATTGAATCAGTCTGTAAGGCGGTGCTTTTCATTCTGGGTAGGTTATTCTATCACTTTCCTAGTCCTCATCTTAGCCACTGAACTTAAACCTGCATTTAAAATAGGGAATTAAGAAAAAAAAAAAAAAAAACTGATTGCAGAAGTACTTAAAATAGAAAATTCACAGCACACAACGTTCAACTTGCCCGTTTCTGGGAGGGGGTTGGCCACTTGTGTTCATACAACCAGCAGCACAGAAAACACGCAGTTTTTACCATGCCTTTGGCTTTGCAATGGTGTGAATGAGAACATTTTAGTTCAAAGAATATACCGTGAGCAATATACTCTGAAATATGTCTAGTGTGTAGTGCTGGCCAACACAGCTCACTACGGTAAAGCCTGTTGAGAGTATTTTCACAACATTTGTGTTTTCCAGAATAAATTTCTCCATCTCTTTTCTCCACACCGTGATCACATAGACCCTGAGCTGTAAATGCAAAGAGGCAACGTTCATGTGGATTGGCTTCAGCATGCCATTCTCTGGGGTTTTCTACTACTGTTAGCCCCTTTTGAGCACTGCATTTCATCCCACCCTCAACTCATCCCCAGCATCCATTGATGTTTTATGTGTGTATTTTTGCCTCTCGATGGCCGTGGTGCAGGCATGGATTTCCCCAGGCAGGGCATTCATCGGGGCTGCTCCTGCCCTGCTTTGCAGAGGCGTTAGCACCCAGCTTCACGAGTCACGTTGATGCGGGTCAGGAGTCTTGGGGGCACTTTGCTTTGCTATTCACATGTGAAAGGTGTGAGCAGATGATTCTTAAAGGAAAGAAAATGTATAAATTGCTTCTTCGACACAGACAAAAATTCATGACCCTCACGCGCCGGGCTATCATGACCTGCCTCAAAAATCTGCGTGGTTATTTTCTAATTAGAACTGTCTCCATCAACATTTGTGAACTGAAAATCTACAGCATTTTCAAATTTATTTTTTCATGTCTCAAAAAACTATTGCTGTGGCAATCTGTATACCTCCCCATTAATTTTGCTTTATTCAGCTTACAAAGAACAGCAAAGGAGTCAGAGCTCTTGGCTGCTCTCACTTAAATGCTGTTTAAAAGCTCAACTCTGCAGTTCAGAAACCTTCATTTCTTTCTGTGGTTTTCCCTTTGTAAATCAGTGCAGTCCCAATCCATCATGTAGGAATTATTTGCCCTGGTTTGCTTCTGCTTATTCTCCTGCATATAATTAAGCAATGTTTTTAACTGCGTTATCACAGTGAAGAGCAACAGCATTTTTGCTGTGCTGGCTGATGTGCTTTTTGATACTGCTGCAGCAGCTGCATGCTAAAAACAGTTGTAAGGAAGGAAAAACATCACCCAAGGCATGCTCCTCTTTGCACCATGAAATGTATCTCTCACCTCTCATCCTTGCATTTGTGGGAGAATAATATTGTCACAACATTAATGAATATGAGTTCGGCCTCTTTGATAGGGACCAGGAGAGCAGCTCTGCTGTACTGTGCATCTTCACACAGTGTCTGCCTCCATGGGTGAGAAATAAATGGGCATAGGGGAGTTACAGGGTTGTCCAGCAATAGCAGTTCTTGCACATAGTCAAACTGTGGGCATGATCTTGGTTGGAGTCAAGTGGTTTTTGATTTGCTGCATCATAAAGCAGGGTAACATCCCAAAACCCAGGGACAGAAAGTCTTGTGACCAACGAGCCTTTCCCAGGCAGCACCTGCAGGTGCTGCACTGTCACTCCTGCTGCATCCCTAAGCTGGGGAGGGGGAAATGGGAGCGCTACAAGGAGTATTTGGTACCTTTGTGATAGCGAAGATCATGTTCAGACATGGGTTTTTGTTTGCTTTTGGCTGCAGCCAGATGCTGGCATAGGGCAGAGCAAGTTATCCAGTGAGGTGAAAAATAGAAGAATCTATCGGCAAATCACACAAGCGTCACTACAATTTGTTTGGTAAAAAAAAAAAAAAAGTATATCTGTGAAAAGCAAAGATCCATTTGCACTGGCTGGGGGTTTCAACCCCTTCAGACTCTGTTGCATCCATTTCATTGAGTCCTGGCTCCTTTGCACTGGAAGTGAGATACAGTGTGAAGTAGTGGCATTTCTGGTGTGTCTTTCCCTTTCTGCAGCAGTTAAGGTTCTATCTGTTTTTTTGATTTGACATTTCTTATGTTTGGGATAGCTTTTGGACAACCTTTCCCAGACTCCCTCATGTTTTTGGGACCCTGCCACCAATGCCCCAGGGGAAGAGTCCTGCGACGAGGAGTTCAGCCTCTACTTGAATATTTGTTTTTTTTTCTTTTAATTTGTTGGGAGGTAGTATAAAACTGGCTATGGGCACAAAGGAAAAATGGGAGAAAGTAAAAAGATGGCAAAATTCAGCACAAGAAAGCTTTGTTATTTATTTTTCCAGCCCTTTGCTTGAACTTTGCTGTTTGTTAAGCCAGTCCACACGAGCAGTTCTAGTCAGCTTAGTACCACTGGCACAGACTGCCCTGGAGTTTTATTTTTAACAGCTCTGAACTGCCAAGTGCGCTAGGATAGTTACAGCTTTACCAGCATAGAAGCATTTTCACTGCCCAAACTTACTTCACTTGAGAAACCTATAGAGGCAGGAGTTATCCTTTGCTGCTGGAAGGTGGCATTGCTACCCAAGCAAGCATTTTCCAACGACAGCCAGAACCAAAAACATGGTTTATTTTCCCTGCGTAGTTCTCTGCAGTTTCCCAGCCTGGGAGCCAGCAAGCAGTGAGGAAATCTGGCATTTCCCTGGTCATGCACCAAGTCACCAAATGAGTTGCCACTTTTTCCTGTCTGATGCTCCAGAGCCATTTGAACGGGGCTTTGAAAGATCAGAGGACTGTGGCTGGGTTAGTTCGTTAGCTCTTGGAAATTAAACAAAACCAGGCTGGGGCCTCTCTCATAACTGCCACAATGCACTGTTGAGCAGAGATGCTGTAAAGAACACATTGCTTCTGACCTGCGTGCTCCCATCCTGATTGCTTTGCAGAAGCAAAGCAAAGCGAAAGCTCCTGTTACTGCAGACGGGCTCTGTGGTTTGGTTTGGACCTGGTTCACGGAGGCAGCTGTCTGCTTGGAGGCGAGCGCTTTTGTTTTTAACCTGGCTGCCTTTGGCTGCTTTGTGCATCTGCTCATTTAAAAATAAAAAATAAACATAAAAAAATGTTTTCTTCTGATGTTTTTCCCCCTTTCAGCATGGCAAGCCCAGCAGGAGATAAGGCAGGTCAGCTGTAGGGGTGAGGGCTGCCTTCCCCAACATGCCTGGGCGCTCGCTGCTCTCAGGGCAGTTGCCACCAGCACCTCTGCACCCTGTGCATGGTGGTGACAGCCGCCCAAAATGGAGGCCAGTGGTCCTGGGTACCATCCATAATAAAACAAAAACAGTGAACGAGGCTGAGTTTAGGGACAGAGATCATATGTGTGCCAGGAGAAGTCTGTACCTGGTGCAGCCCTGTTTGTCTGGCACTAGATGTGAGTTTTGTCCCTTGGAACACGCTGAACAGGGGCTTGGTGAAGCGTGGCTTGTGTTGCCACCTCAACATGCTGCTTTCTAAGCCTTGGTTGTTTCTGAGGGGTATCCCTAAATTTGGGGAGTCATTGCTAGCTGGAGGACCAGCCACCTGCAGGTAAAAGCCAGTGATTTGTGCAATCAGGTTTGTGTGTTCCCCTGCCCATCTCACAGAGATGTGGCATGGGTGGTTCATATTCATTGTGAGGAGTGACCTTCTTGTTCCAGGGCAAGAGAAATGCCTTCGCACTGCATATTTACCCGGAGTGAGGCGCTTACCAATGTCCTGGAGGAGCAGTGGCTTGGAGGGCCCAATAAACTCCATGCACGTGCAGGTGCTGGGCCTCACTTTCCTCCCCCTGATTCGGGATAAAGGGAAGAGGGTCCCTCGCTGGTCATGGTCTCCCACAAGAAAAAAAAAAAAAAAAAAAAAAAAAACATCTTGCGTTGAAACTCATTTGTTTCGTTATTGACCTCCTCCAAAAAGCCACATTTAACTTGGGGTTGGTTTCTGTAGTGTGCAGGGATTCTTGTGTGGCAGAAAAACTGTTTAATGTGTAGAGTTAGCAAAGCAGCAGTTAGAAATACAGGAAAACACTGTGAAATTGAACGTAGGAAAAGAAGCGATATGTAAAAATATCTAGTAAAATTGTAGCGGACAGAATTTTTTATCCATCCACCCACTTATACATGTTTTGGAGATACCTTGGCCCATGTTCTATATCAGAGCATCCGTGCCTGGGGCTGATCCTTGCATCCTTGTGAGAGGTGGGAATTTGGCACAGCAACCTGACGTGGCAGAGAGCTTGCCGAGCTTCCAGAGAATGGTGAATTCGAGACATTTAGCCTGACTTTTAAGAAACATTTGATTGATCCGAAGTAATAACCTAGACGTTTCTCTTTCTCCAGTCTTTCTTTCCCCTCCCATTCCTTTATCTTTTTGTTCTTAGCTCTTTCTTCCTTTTTGGGGGAGAGAGGGATTGATATTCAGTGAAATGTAAGTAAGCCTTGCTCTGTCTTTGATGTCTTTTCATTTTCTTCCTTTTGCTGATGTTGCCACATGAATTTTGCAGAAGGTCACACATCAGAAAAGGAGCAGACCATTAAGTGAAGCTGTGTGGCCAGGGAGGGAGAGCAGCAGAGGAGTATCAGGGAGCTGTGGCTCCATCCTCAGCCCCACCAGCCTTTCTCAGGGTGTTGCGTTGCACATCCCTTCCCTCATCTACAAGCATCAGTGTCACGAGTGCAGTGGGATCTGCAGGGCAGTGTGAGGTGACCTCATTACTTTCACCCCCTTTCCAGCAGACGCCTGGCTTAAGCAGCCGATTGTACCCCCTTCTCTCACCTTTTGACCCATTTCAACGAGGTCTGATATAGCAAAGAAGCTTCCAGAATAATTAATGTTCTACAAGCTTCATTAAAAATGGTTGGCCAGGAAGATGGGTGTTCAGACAGCTGTGTTTGTGTCTAACTTCTGATCCCATCTGCAGTGGGACACAGCAAGTGACAGACCACAGACAAAATATTCTGTGGGAGGACAATTGTGAAGGGAAATAGAGGGAAATTTTGAAGGAATATGTGGAAATAACAGAGAATATTCAGAGTAATCCAGTTTAAAGGTCAGTCAGCACAAATCTGCAGAAAACCAGGCATCATTTGTTCCACTGTTCATCTGCTTACTTATTATTAAAAGGGAGAAAGGTAAAAAAAAAAACAAGCAACAGAGATGGCAGAAACCCAAGGCATGGGTGGCTCGGAGGTGCTGATGCCTTGGGGAATTATGATGACAGTGTTGGTGATCCCAGGTCGGAGAGAGATGGCACCATGTCATCCTGACCAAGGTAAATGCTTAAGGCATGGCCTTAGAATCACAGAATCATTAAGATTGGAAAAGATCATCTCCAACATCATCTGATCCAACCATCCCCTACCACCAATGTCACCCACTGAACCATGTCCCTGAGAACCATGTCCAACCTTTCCTTGAACACCCCCAGGGACGGTGACTCCACCACCTCCCTGGGCAACCCGTCCCAATGCCTGACTGCTCTTTCTGAGAAGAAATGTCTCCTCATTTCCAACCTGAACCTCCCCTGGCACAACCTGAGGCCATTCCCTCTAGTCCTATCACTAGGTACCTGTGAGAAGAGGCCGACCCCCAGCTCCCCACAGCTTCCTTTCAGGCAGGTCATGCTGCAGACAGACCGATCCCTGCTTCACCGAGCTGAGCGAAGATGTGCCATTTCCCAGAGCTTAAATGCACCCTCAAGCATCAACCCGATGCTGCAGCACTTCATCAAATTGGAGCAAGGGTGCAGGAGCACCCCCGGTCTTGGTCAGGCCTTTGGTGTTGGCTGTGAGTGTGGAGCACCGCACGTGTAGGCCAAGGCAGCTGCAGTGTAACAAATAGCATCTCTGGATAGCTTCTCCTCCATCCTGCATCTTTGCCATTCCACAGCTTATGTTTCACCAGAGCCTTACCTCCGAAAGTGCTTCATGAAGTGATGTATAGAGAAGCACCTCATGCTGGGTTTTGGGTAAATGGAGCTGGAAGCTGCTGTTCCTGCGCTTATCCACAGCCAAAGCTGCTTCCTCTGTCAGTACATCACTTTAGTTTCCAGAAATACAGTAAGGGTATGATCTGCAATGGGCGGACTAGCAGGAATATGCTCTAGAGACTTTCGAAGTACTGACAAACTGCAAACAAAGCTAAGCAGTTAGCATCTGTTTGAGCTGAAATTGTTTCTGGCTCTGATGCCAGTGGAAAGAGCAGGTTAAGGGCAGCAGTGAGGTGGTCTGAAACTGTCTGCTGGTGTTGGATGTGTCCGGGGGAACTGCAATGGGATTTACCTCATTTGATTTGCACATTGTTGGTTCTGCTAGGTGCTGGTCACTGCTCATCATTTACACGCTTCACAAAAAGGTCTGCCTTTTTTTAGAGATAAAATCTCTAATTCAGATTCTCCATTTAATATGCTTCTACAAAAGTCAACACAGGTCCTACCCACATTCCATCCTCCTTAAATCTGTAAACCCTGGTGCCCCCCACATCCCAACCCATGGACTCCTAGATGTCAAACAATGAGTTTCCCATCAGGTCTGGAAGCGTTACAAATCCAGAGCCCCTCTGATCAAGAAGAGTAGCAAAATTAAAGTCAAGAATTGATTAGAAAAGGCATTTTGTGAAATACGAAAGAGACATAATTTTTTTTCCTCTTGAAATTGTTATAACAATGGAATTCCACTCCCCCACCACACACACCCCTGATGAGCACAGGTAGATTATAACACAGCTGGTGTAATTTCTCTTTTTTTGTGGTTGTGCTGACTGATGTTGACTTCAGATCCTTTTAAAATGCATAAGTTTTTATGGAATTCTTACATTTGAGAACTTCCAAAACCACTTCACCACATGAATCATGCTTTTAAGATGGATTAAAAAAAAAAAAAATCTGTAGGCAGTTAAGTGCACAGATCATGACTCAATGGGAATACCAGCAGGGTCACAAGAAGGGACCCTGTTTAAAAGGGATCTAAGGATGCCTATGACCTCTGCTAGCTGCCTTTATCAATATTCAGTGAAAAGTGGTAGTTTAAGGAAACTTTTGTTCCAGAAGAGACTTGATAGGCCTCCATAGATCTGCTGCAGTTTCTTTGAACCCACTTCTCATCAAAACACAGACCTTTGAAAATGTTGACTTGCATTAACTATTATTTCTGCCTTTACTTTTAAAAGCAAGGCAGTCCCTATAGCTTTATTTAGAAATCACCCATCATTAGTAACCACAACCATTTAGTAGACATATTTACAAGGTAAGTGACAGTGGGAAGTAATTAAGTTTAATATAAATCACACTCAATTTCAGATCTGCATGCTTCAAAATAATAATTAATAGAAACTGCAGCTTCTATAAAAAGGTACAGTATTTATAGCAGTGTCTTCTTTCTTTTCCAGCTAAATGCATTGACTCTAGTGGAGATTAAAATCCCCTGTCTGTTCATCTTCCGTGTTTCAAAGTCATTTTCTACCTGTGGTGCACTTCATTGTGAATTATCCACTGCTTTTATTCTTTGTGGGCAGATTTTGCCTCTTAAGTTGATGGGGAGAGTAGCAGGGGAAGAGTTTAGCATTGTCCAAAACGGTATTTTAAATGTATATATCTTGAGCTGTGGCTTTCTGCTCAATCCGTGATTTACAGATCAGTGCCTAATGGTGTGTGCTTTGTTTCACAGGTGTCATGCAGCTGATGGGTCTGCTGTCGGAGCTGATGGTCACAGCCAGGGCTGAAATCCTTTATTAAACAAAACAGTCAAGTAATCCGGGAAGGTTGGAGCCATTTGCAAGATCTTTTGAGTTTATTGCTCACCCTGCCAAAAAAAAAGTCACCATTTGGGACCACAGCCTGCTGCAAACGGCTGCCATGGCTAGCAAAAGAAAGTCAACAACTCCCTGTATGGTGCGAACTTCTGAAGTGGTGGAACAGGAAGTCACGGAGCCTGTAGAAACTCCTAAAGAGAAGGGGGCTGGCACACTGCAGCAGGATGCTAAAAAACCTTGGCCTTCAGAAAGCTCAGTAAAAGACTGTGAAGTGGTTGAGGCAAAGCCCCCAGCTGAAAATCAGTCTAAGAAACCCCAGGGTGGTTATGAGTGTAAATACTGCCCTTACTCTACACAAAACTTAAATGAATTTACAGAGCATGTTGACACTCAGCATCCTAACGTCATTCTCAACCCCCTGTATGTCTGTGCCGAATGCAATTTCACAACCAAAAAATATGATTCTTTATCTGACCACAACACAAAATACCACCCGGGAGAGAGTAACTTTAAACTGAAATTAATTAAACGTAATAACCAGACTGTTTTAGAGCAGTCCATTGAGACCACCGGTAACGATGTCACTGTCACGAGCAGTGGGCTAGAAAATGCAGAGTGTGAGGATTCGCTTCATGGGGGAATTAGTGTGAGTAAAACACCGATGATGAAGTTAGGAAAACCTAAAGGGGAAACCAAGAAGGGTCCCAAAAAGCCAGAAGAGGGAGTTACGGAAAACCACATGGATGGTGCTCTCCCCCGCATCATAACTGAAGCCACTGAAGCTATTGCTTGTATAAATGGAGACCTCCTCCATGACGTGTTAGCTCATGTTATGCCCTCTGTACAGCTACCACCAAATATTAACCTTGTCCCCAAGGTCCCGGTACCTCTCAATAGTACCAAATATAACTCTGCACTGGACACTAACGCAACCATGATCAACTCCTTTAATAAGTTCCCTTACCCGACACAAGCAGAATTGTCATGGTTGACAGCAGCCTCAAAACATCCAGAAGAACAGATCCGAATCTGGTTCGCTACTCAACGTTTGAAGCATGGCATCAGCTGGTCTCCTGAAGAAGTGGAGGAGGCGAGAAAGAAGATGTTCAACGGTACTATCCAGGCAGTTCCCCAAACCATCACCGTCCTGCCAGCTCCTTTGGCAACGGCAAAAATCCCCCCTCCCATCATCCAGACAGCTTTGCCCTGTCAGATACTGGGCCAGACTGGTCTGGTTTTAACCCCTGTGTCAAACGGTTCAGCAGTTTCCTGTTCACCAATTACGCTTGCAGTTGCCCCAAACCAGGGGCAAAAGAGGACAATACAGACCCTAGCAAGTGTCCCGGAGGCCAAGCGTCCTCACGTAGTTCAGGTGCCCGAGAGTCCTGCCAAGCTGACCACTGTACCGCTGACACCAGCCAGCGAGCGAAAAAAGACGAAGGAGCAGATAGCAGAGCTGAAGGCCAGCTTCATAGCAAGCCAGTTTCCGGACGACACAGAAGTCTACCGGCTGATAGAGGCAACGGGTCTCTCCCGGAGTGAGATCAAGAAGTGGTTCAGCGACCACAGGTATAGAAGTCAGAGGGGCATTGTGCACGTCACCGGCGATGCATTAGGGAAAGATCAAATAGCACCTTCTCTGGGTCGGCACGGCCGCTCATTCCACCCCTATGCAGATTTTGCACCCCAGAAGTTCAAAGAGAAAACCCAAGAGCAGCTTAGGGCCCTTGAGGAGAGCTTCCTACGATGCTCTTTTCCAACCCAAGGAGAATTGGACAGGCTTCGAGTGGAGACTAAGCTGAGCAGGAGGGAGATTGATTCGTGGTTCTCTGAGCGGAGGAAGATAAGGGACAGCATGGAGCAAGCTGTCTTGGACTCAATGGGATCATACAGAAAAATTAAAGAACAAGGAACTCCCAATGGTGCAATAAGCCAGGCAGAACTGCTGAATAGCTCCCAGCTCCCCGGTGCTTTATCTGCGTCCTCTGCCACATTTAAGAAAACCCAGGAGCAGATTCATCTACTGAAAAGCACATTTGCAAGAACTCAGTGGCCATCACCCCAGGAGTATGACCAGTTAGCATCTCAAACTGGGCTCACAAGAACTGAAATAGTTCGCTGGTTCAAGGAAAACCGGTCTTCGCTAAGAACAGGGTCACTTAAATGGATTGACCAGTACCAGCAGCAGTACGCTGTTGATGGCCATAATGAACAAAACCAGAAAAAGGGATCAAAACTCAGTGAGAGTCCAAAGAATGGTAACGAGGTGTCTCGGCAGCATTACCAGGAGCATAAAAAGCTAAATGAAGAGAACGCGGGGAAAATGGTGGTGAGAGCAAAAAGGGACTGCGAGCCACTGAAAGACTCTTTGTTGGGGAACCAAGCGGAGGGTGCGGAGAGGCTGGAGTGCAACAGCCACGACGGCCACGGCAGCGAGGAGAACGAGGAGCCGGCGGAGGTCAACTGGGTGGAGGTGACGGTGGGCGAGGATGACGCCGCATCGGACTGTACAGACAGCTGGAGCCAGGCGGCCCCCGAAGGCCAGGCAGAGCTGGCAGACTTTGACTCTGAAAGTATATCTGGAGACAATGCCCACGTATAGACAGGTAATGCTGTTGGTGCCCTGCTTCTCTGGGCTGGCCTCAGGCCAGGTGTGCTTCCAGCATCCCCTAGCCCCCTTTTGGTGCAAATCCCCAAAAGCCCACCCCTGCCGGATCCTGGTGTCTGCTGGGTGCCTGAGCACAAGGGAGAGCTGTCCTGGTTGTATATTGAAGCAGCTGCTTGCTAGGAAGGGGTTAGTGCTGTGCGCCAGGTTTCTTCTTTCATTTTGGGTCAACTCCCATTTAAGGGCTTTTTTTTTTTTTACATTTTTTTTTCAGTAAGTGCTTAAGCCCTGAACTTCTGCCTTTAAATGACCCATGTAACCTCTGCAGAGCTTGATGTAAAACACACCAGTGGAGCCATGCAAAGAAATAATAGGTGACACTAGTTCCCAAGAGCCCTTTTGCTAACAGATCACTGATCTCCCACAGACAGAGGCTGCAGCGCCTGGTTTTGCACCTCGGGTCCTTCCTTTGCAGCAGAATAAAAGCTCTCTGCAGGAAGGGCCCGGGCCAGCGATGCTTCTTTATGCAACAGCAAGCAAAAAAATGCTGTGGGGCCCCAAGCGGCTCATGTAAATGTGCTCTCTTCCTCTTGCAGGTGAGAACTGTCTCCAGCCCTGCTTTGTTCTGCTTGCTCAAGGTAGAGGCTTAGGAAATGCTCCAGACTAAGCTGTGTGGGTGTTTTATAGCAGCTCTTCTTCACAGGATCCTGAATTTAAAAGCAAGCTGCAGGGTCTTTTCTTAAGGGGGCCGGGGGGTTATGTGAGCTTTCACAACATGAGAGAATGTGTTGTTTGGAGACCTGAGGCCTGTTTCTGATCACAGTTACACAGGTATAAATCTAGAGCAAGCTCTGTCAGGGTTTCTTGACTTGCGTGTTGAGTTCCCCAGAGCCTTTAATGTTCTGTGCATGGTACAGCCGAGATCAGAGCCTGTCTTTCCTTCTCTTTACGCTACAACTTACCAACAGAAAGCACAGCACCACACACTAGCAAACAATTAGAGAACTTGGATTTTAGAAAGAATGCACCTCTGATGTCTTACAAGTATAATATACTATTTTTTTTTTTTTTTAAAAAAAAAAAAGGAGATCCAAAAGCCAGAACTAGAGGACATCCCTACCCTCTTGCACTACGGACATTTGCTATTGCAGCTGGCAGGACTTGTTTTGAACTGCTTTGTGTTGCAGAAGTGCGGGTTTTTTCTTAGCAATCTGTGCTGGCCAGCCTAGAGCTCTCTAGTTTCTTGTCTGCACATATATGCAGAAGTCTGCTAGACACTCTCTCTGAGTTTAAAAAGGGTTTTCAACCCTGCAGTGGTTGCATTTTGAACTACAATTTGGGCATTCGAGAAATGTCACCGTGTCTGTACCATGAAGTATTTTATAGCTCCAGGCTGTGATACAAAACTATCCTGTGCTGAAGCTGCTGGCTGGGTGTGTAAGGAGCAGGTTGAGGCAAATGCAGAGACAGAAGGAGGACGGGCTGGGGATGTCACCTGGAGCTGCTCTGGCTGCTGCAGAGGCACACGGGGGTGCCACAGCCATGCAGCCACATAGGAAACCAGACCCAGGATCTGATCTGGCATTTAAAATCAAATGAGCAATGAAAAATTGCACCGTGGGGATTATATTTTTCTGTCAGGGTTTGTCGTTCCAGTTTATTTTGCTTTTCCAGCTATAAACACATACCCTAATGTAACCAAGGGGAGGGAGCAGGTTGTGGGTGAGGAGGGGGGATGTGGGGCAGATAGCAGGGAGAAGGACCTGGCACCACTTCCTCACAATCCTCTCGTGCTGTGAGACCGAGTCCTGCCTCAGCCCTCTTCCAAAGGGACAGGTCGGTGCCTGCGCTGCAGTGCTTGCAGACAGCACGGGATAAATTGGGGTGAAACTTCTGCCATCGTGCCCTGCTGCTGCCCTCGAAGCTCCACAGCTGTGGAGGTGTTCGAGGGTCACCAGAGAGGAACTTCAATAGGAACTTTACTCTCAGATAAACTTTCACCAGTTTATCATTTTCAAGGGGAGCTTCCAAGGGCTTGCTGTAAAATACACCAGCTGAGAAAAGATGCACTGGAGCAGGGCTTTCCGCACGCAGATCATTCCAGAAGATCAGACGACCATTTTGTCCTCCAGACTTCGCCCATTTCTAAGCATCCTGGCCTGGGGAATAAACAAAAGCCCAAAGACTTTCTCTCTTTTGTTCCACATTGTCCTCCCGGCACATCTCAGCTTCTCCCTGCTGCCCATGTGGGAGGTGCTGTCACAGCCGTGGTGACATGAAAGCTGGGAGCTATGTCCCCTGCACTGATAGGACCCATGGAAAAATCAGGGCTTCTTTTTCCTTCAGGATAAACTTTCTCTCTCCTTTTTCTGAAGGCTGGCTATCTTGTTTGATTTTGAACTGAAACTTTGGAGTTGAACTAGCAAGGTGTTATCTGAGGTGACACCCAGGGTATGACTCAAAAGCAGAGACTATGTGAGACCTGACGGTGAGCTTGTTTCGGCTTGTTCTCATGCAAAAGTCTGATTCTTCCTAACGCTGTAGCCCTCGGTACCTTCAAGGGGCCGTGTCACCGTCCTGGCTGCACACAAGAGGCGCTGCCAAGCGCTGAGTTGCTGACAAGGGACTTTTCCTCCTCTTGGCTCTTGCACAGCTGCAGTGATGCTGTGAAACTTCCACTGCTGCACTTCACTTTGTGCAGAAACGTGCTCCTTTGATATTCACATTGTTGCTATTTTCTCAGCCTGACATGAGCGCTTTAAAGTGAACATTTCTCTGAGCTCAGTCTCCGTGCTTCTGTTGTACAGCTTCTGCAAAACTTGAAGTGCTGCAGAACTTCTCAGATCCCTCTTTGCCTACCCCAGGTAGTTTTATAAGTTCCTGAAACCATTAGGGAGTATTTGTATTACAGCCTTGATGGACCTGGTGCCTGAGAAAATGGGTTCATCAAAAACTGATACATTTTCAGTTGCTTCTGCTGGACTTTCACAGCCTCCTGACCATACCATCCACAGGCTAATGGGGTCTGTTATAAAGCCTGCTTCTGCCTATCTGAAGCTTTTATCAAAATCAGATTTATTTCACGGATTAGAGTCAGGTTTCCTGAACACTCCCTCAAAGCCTGTCCCCGTAAGGCACCTTCGGGATGCTGAGTAGCCACTGCAAGGTGCGTTGAAGCCCTCACTAAAAATGCCCCAGACACCGCATGACGAAGCTTTGCATCCCTCGTGTATCGGCACAGCCTTAGCTCCCTGTCCATCTGTGGAGAGATTCCTGCCTTCTGACAGCGAGGGTCAAAGCCAGGTCTCTTTTCACCACTTGCGCAAGCCTGACACACAGAAATCCACCTCGAATGAAACGCAGCACATCACGGCTCAGCCCCAGGAGCAGGAGCGGAGCATGCCAGAGCGGCTGGCAGCCTCTGCTGGCTTTCTTCACAGCATTATCTCCCCGGGGGGTGTTCCCAAGATTTCCTCAGACCAGAGCTTTTGTCTTTTCTCAGAAATGTACTTTTCCCCCCCCCCCCCCCCCCACCTTCTCCACCAAAAACTTTCTGTTTCAGGGTTGCTCTCACAACCTCCATTTCAGGCCCAAAGGCCTTCTACTGAGGTAGAACATGCTCTCCAGGGCCATGAGCACTGCCAGGGGGTCACTGCGTTGCCTCTCCACAGCCCAGGGAGCTCTGCCAAGCTGTGCCGAAGGCCAAGGTCTGGGAGGTGCTCACCAGAAGGCCCCAGAGAAGCCAGGCCTTGCTTGCTGCATGGTGCTGAGCATCAGTGGTCCAGGCCCTCTGGTGTCCTCAGCTTCTTTCACACCACAGTGGGAGCTGAGATCAGTCGGATGCTAGTGGCCCAGCACATTCCTTAGAGTCTGAGACTGGTGAAAGCTACCAGTACCACCACCAGGGTTTCCCTTCCTTTCTGTTCGAGTTCTCATTTTTCTTGTGGTTTGGTGCTCTATCCGTGAAGCTGGCTGCAGTGCCTGCTGCCGACGGTGGGCTCCACGGCCACTGTCCTGAAGGCAGTGTGGGACTTCCCAGCAGTTTTTGCAGAACTGAAGCATTTCAGGGACTCACCGTTTCCCCTAAAAACCAGTTAGCTGTGTTGGAGACCCAGCAATGAAGGACTTCAGAGGGAGAAGCAAAACCCAAAGCAGCAATGACAAATTTACACTGCTTTAGAAGGTGCAGGGGGGTTGTCTGAGTAAAGGCTGCAGGGAAAAGGAGGATTATTTTTTTTCCTTTTGTGTTGGCTCAAACCCATGCCCTTTTGCTGGGCTGGGCTGCTTTGCTTTCTGAGGTGCAGATGCCAGATGCTCAGTGCCTCTGTGGGAAATGACAGAGCTAGTAGCAACATTTGTAAAAGGTGTGAAATAAGGGTTGTGGTGCAGGAGAAACCACCCCAGACCACTGTCTGCAGCTGCAGCCTGAGTCGGTGCTCACACTTCTTGCAGTTTCAGACTTCACTCATGGGGAAAACCACACTGGAAGTCATCCCTGCCAGAGGGCCCTCACCCTGTGTCTCCCTCTGCTCATGGGGCTGTGTGTAGGCAGGCGGCTGTTCGAGGGCTGGTTTCGAGTTTGTATAATTCTTTTCTAAATTCATGCCAAAAAGTATATAACGAGGATTTGCCAGGGAAGAAAGATCTGAAGTCTCCTTGGTCTCTCCTGGGGTCACAAAGCAGCTGCCCCCAGCCCTCGAGTGTCACCCACAAGCCAGTGCAGGCTCTGCCCAAGGTGTTTGCAGCAGCAGACGATCGGCAGGAGTCAAGGCTGGGCTGTTTGTCCCCATCAGCAGTCTGTAGGGGGGTATTAGCTGGGTGTTGGGCACAACAAAACAAATCTGGCCCCCTGCTGCAGCATCAGTGATAAGGACAGGCTTCAGGGGATGGTTAATACCAAATGCAGTGCCACGGCAACTGCAGGGATGTAAATCGGGTGCTGCGTTAGTCAACAGCCCAAGTATCTGTTTGTGGTGTCTTTATAAGTAATACGTTTCTTCTTTAATTTTTGCAGGGGTACTCATCAGCTGCACTGTCCTGACAATGAAGGGGAATTCTGCCTGAAAATAGAACAAAAATCTATTTTCCTGCCTGGGGTGAGATAGTGTGTTGCGACTCCAACTCTCAAACCGTGCTCGCAGAGGCACAGTGAGAAATACTCTTGTGGAGCACCGTCATGGGGTTGTTTATAGTGCCAAAGTCCTACTACTGCATTGAAAGGAAGAAAGAAAAAAAGGGTCCTTGTATATAGGGTTCTCCTTCGCTTCTCTCCTACCCACTTTCCTGCCCATCCTCTTCCTGTACTGGAACAGATTTGTACGACGTGGAAATTTTGTTAACTTTTTAATAGGTGCAAGTTATTCTTGCATATAATGCCATGGCAAAATTTTAGGGTTGGTTTTGGGGGAGGGAGGTGTTTTTTGTGGGGAGGGGGGAGAAGAGATTTTTTTCTGAATCACTGAATCACAAAACAGCTGAGGTTGGCAGGGCCCCCTGGGGTCCACCTGGTCCCCCCCTGCCCAAGCCGGGACACCCAGAGCAGGGTGCCCAGGGCCACGTCCAGGCGGCTTTTGAAGACCTCCAAGGGAGACCCTACAACCTCTCGGAAGTGTTTGAAGAAAGATTTGCAATTTTTGGAATCTCTTTGGTGCCGATCGACATCCCAGATTCCCACCCCAGCAGCCGTTTACATTTCAGCCCACGCAATGCAGTTTGGGTTTAGGGAGGGGTGGTCTGGCTTGGTTGGGGCTTTGTTGTTTTTTTTTTTTTTTCCCTTTTGTTTTGACTTTTTTGTTTTGTTTTATGGCCATCTTCTACTGGTTGAAGTATTTAAATCTCTGCTTTCCTGTGCTCCTATGAAGCGAGTCTTCTCCAGCTCCTGTACTTCACTTTTCACAAACGAGGCCAGACCGTGGGTCTCTGACGATCTGTGCTACAATGCCTTTTTTTTTTCCTGTTTGTTTGGTTTTAGCACTTTTTGTTTGAACACGCAGTGCAACCCCCAGAGGGGTTGCAGTGAGAAAATGAAGATGCTTCGTAATCTGAACTTGTTTGCGTTTCTTGGGCTGGTACAAGGATGGACAGCATAAACACAAGCCTGTCCACCAGCTTTAGATGTTGCAGCGCACAACAGAAATTTCTGATTAATCCTTGCCACTAAATTTTTAGATCAGTTCTAGATTCCTGAGTGCACTTTTTTCAAGTACTGCTAATTTTCCTTTGTGCAGGGTGTCTGTATGTGCGGGTGTGAGGAGGAAGAAGAGGAGGGAGAGCGGGAGCGTGCGTGCGGGAGCGGGTGCAGGAGCCGGCCGCTGGGTTACTCGGACCAGCTGCGTTTTGAAACCTTACCCATATTTCAGTACACTGCACAAACACAATGCTAGGGAGTTTGAATAAATCCAATTTTTCTAACTTGTTGCTCATTTGTTGTAACTCAATAAAACAAAAGCTAGACATTTTGGTAACCTTTTTCTTGTCTCTCTTTTTCTTTTTTTTTTTTCTTAATTAAAAACAAAGATTGGCTGCCGCCAGCTCCGCATTGTGCAGAGGAGCTCAGGGGCTTCAGAGCTGCGATTAGAGTTTGAACTGGTTTTGCAGTAATCAGCTTGGCGAATGCTAACCAGATTAAACTGAACAGCTCAGTCCACTACTGATTTTTATTCTCTTGGTGTCAGATGGTTGTACCCCATGTGAGGGGGTCAGATAGTGCCTGGGAATGGGGAACCAAGCCCCTGCCCCATGCATGGGGTGCCTGTGGGGTGCCGGTGGCTGGAGGTGGCCAAGCCAGGGCAGAGGTGCAGGTGCCACGGGTGTCCTTTCCCTAGGCAAGCACCACAGCAGCAGGAACAGGCTGAAGTTTAAGATGGGGCCTATGTGTGTTGGAAGTTAAAGCATGGGTGGATTTAGGGGTACCTTTGTTTTGGTTGACCTCACAATCTCAACGAATGAAGGAAGGAATGAAAGAAACCTTCCCTGTGGCTCACCAATACAGAGCTATTTTTATTAATAACCTGCACATTTAAGCACCAAGGGGAGTTTACAGTGGGGAGGACTTGGTGACTTTTCTTACAATAAAGCTGTCCAGGACATTGCTGGAAGGGGCCAAACCAGTGCCCACCTCCCTCTGAGGCTGGGCACTGCAGTGGCTGTGCTCACCCTGATCCTACACCAAAATCTGATGGCAAAAGGTACAGAAGCCACCCCAGCTGCTGCTCCAGCACCTGCAGCTTGCTGGTGAGCACGCACACAGGCTGTGCCATTGACCACGATGGCACACGAGGCTTCATGGGGTGATCCTGCCTGCATGGAGCCAGATGTCCTGTGCACCCCCTTCCATCCCCCCTGCATGGGCTGTCAGATGGCTAGATGTGTGTGTCAGGAGGCAACGTGGAGGCTTTCCTCCAGGGCTGCAAACTTGTAACTGAAGCTAATTGCCACTTCTGCCTGCTTTGCTTACATGAAAGGATGCTAATATTTTAATTGCCCTTGTGCACAGTTTTTAACAGCCACTTGGCAGCTTAATATTCCAGTTTGTGTCTCTTCTGGCTGATGTGCGTGTAAGTATGCGTGTCTGGAGTGCTGACCTACTTTGTTTAACTAGCAGTGCTTCTGTGGCTCTCGGGAGTTTTCGGCAGAACAAGACCCACCTGGGTTGCCTGTATTTGCACAGCACCAGCCACCATGGGATTGGGGACTGGGGCTCTGCAGGATCGCTGCAATTCAACCAGAACAATAGCGGCAGCCCTGGAGTTTGTTATTGCAGAGATAATAAGTCAAAGCTCTCCCAGAGCAAACAAACGTGCTCGCAGAAGAGTGGCAACGCTTTGCCAGCCCCGGCCGGGAGTGCCAGCAGCACAGCCATGGGTTGAGGATGGGAGCAAACCTCCGAATGCCGGGGTTCCTCCTGGAAAACCAACCCCATTTTCTTTTTACGCAAAAGCACCCCAGTGCACACAAAGACTGCTTTAGCCTGGATGCCTGAGCAAGTTTGCAGAACGGGCACTATGAGCAGGCACTGCTGTAATTAATAACGACACGGTGACTGCAGCTCTAGGAGAGGCCAAGTGGCGAGGCACAATCAGGACGTTGTTCGTGCTCCGCTGTGATGACATCCTTGGGCACAGGGTTTCATCGCGCATGTATGAGAACAGGCTGCTGATGCTGACTTTCCCCACGCACAGCTCTGCCTTCCCTCTCCATGGCCTGTCTAGAGCAGGCACTTGCGCAGTGCTTTTTTTTAAAAAAAAAAATATATTGCTTGGGGAAAAAAAAATCCATCACTCAAGAAGCCAGGAACAACTTGAATTAGCTGCCCTGTGCTTTCCTAATTTAGTCTGCTTGTGCACTGACAAGAGGATGGTTTTTGGTTACACGCACACAAGGCTTTCCCTGCCTAATCCATAAGATGATCAGTAAATGAGACACCATTTGCTTCTTGCTGTTGTTATTCAGGCCTTGCTTTGAAAAATACATTTCTTTGTTGGTTTTGTTTGGTTGGTTTTATTTTTTTTTCTATAGTTGATGTCTCAGCAGCTCAGGACTCCACCACCATTAAAAGAGCTTCCAGAATAATTCGCAGCAATGTGACTGGGCCTTCATCCCTCTTGTAGTGGGGAAGCTGAAGCACTGGCATTTCCAGGTCCTCCTACTACTAGGACATGATTGAAAACTGCCAGGGACTGCAGGTGTTTTTGCTGGGCTTCACCTTTTCTAGCCCTTTTAATGTATAACACAGGGTTAGCACTGATCCTGGCTGCACCTCAAGCTCTCCCCTTGCCTGCAAAACAAATCCTAGACATTCACATCCAGCATCCAAGGAGCACCTTACCAAAGGATGAGCTGGCACGAGTTTGATGCCAAACTGCCACCACTGCCAGGTGGAAGGTGTGAAGACTGGAGTCCACCTTCTTCTTGGCATTGCTTCCTCACCAGCAGCCCTGCTGTTCTGGCTGGGCAGGAGGACCAAAACCAAATTTCATCTTCTGCACCAGCCCTCAGCTAGGCAGTCACTGGACAGCTCTGCCTGAGGAAACCAGAAGCCAGATTTGAATATTTTGGGGATGTTGGCAGGAGTCCATGGGACAATGGCGGTCAGACTGCATGAGGAGCCCATAGGGAGTTGGCCACACAAACTCTCCTGTCAACACATGCCACAAAATCCCTGGCAATACACTATGCTCAGCCATATAACACATAGGAACTTGTTGCTACCAGTGGCTTATAATTTGACCAAATTTGTGTGTATTTTGCTGGGGTGATGAAAAGCAGCACTGGTACAGGCCCTTTTCCTCCTAATGCCCTTTCCCTGAAGGGCACTAGAGCTTTCCTAAATCAATGCCCCCAGAAGTTTTTCATGGGAGCAGAATTTATTACTCTGATTTTATGGAAGTAATTGAGGGGTTTTTGGCTGAAGTCTTCCATGTGTCAAAATTAGTTAATTAACAAACACTTGATCTGGAGACTGGGCAGGGAAATTCCCATCTCAGAGTTACCAGCAGCCGGTTTTCCTGCCAGAGGGAACACAGATCAGGCTGTGTAACATCTCCTTTGTGACGATGCAGAAACACACCCGGAGCAGCCCCACACCATCCTTCCCCATTCTGCTCACTGCGGTGCCAAACACATGGCATCCTCCAAACCCTGTTTGCCCTGCTCCCCAAGGAATTACATTTTCCCTTATTTTTGCAGACTGTGTGCATATATTCATTAAATACATTGTGGCATAAAAATGCCAGTTTAAAACTTTGCCCTGAATCTGAGCACCGATTAGATTTCAAACACCCATAAAGTGGATTTTGTGGTTTTTGGAAGTTCTGCCTGGGAATCGATGAAGCTAACACCTCTCACCTCCTGCTTGCCTTCAGCCGAGGGCCATCCTTGGGCAGCCACCAAAGCTCTGCTGACACGCACGGCAAGGCTGCGATGTGCCACCAGGCATCACTGGCCCCAGCAATCACTTGTGACTCATTTTGTTGGCACATGTCATGCAGGAGAGCTCAGGAAACACAGTCCCATCTGCTACCCACAGAGTCAAGAACTTCAGAGGGAGGAAAGTTTCAGAGCAGAAATCTCAGCATATAAGTCTCTCTGCAGCCTAAATTATATCGCTTTTCACAAACCCTTTACTTATATATAAAAAACTCATTTTGCAACCAAGTTGTTGCAGGGGCCATCCCAATGCCCGCCTGCTCTTTCTGAGAAGAAAAGTCTCCTCATTTCCAACCTGAACCTCCCCTGGCACAACTTGAGGCCATTCCCTCTAGGCCTATCACTAGGTACCTGTGAGAAGAGGCTGACCCCCAGCTCCCCACAGCTTCCTTTCAGGTAGTTGCAGAGAGCAATGAGGTCAGCCCTGAGCCTCCTCTTCTCCAGACCAAACACCCCCAGTGCCCTCAGCCGCCCCTCACAGGACTTGTGCTCCAGGCCCTTCACCAGCTTCGCTGCCCTTCTCCAGGGCCTCGATGTCCTTCTGGTACTGAGGGGCCCAAAGCTGAACACAGCACTCGAGGTGCAGCCTCACCAGAGCTGAGTACAAGGGGACGATCCCTGGTCCTAATGGCTACAAGTAGCAAAAAGAGACACTGTCACTTGGGAGAGACAGAATTAATTACAAAGGCAAATACAGCAACATTACAGAAGTCAGCTTGGTATCTGGATAGCAAGGAAAGCATACACCAGTGGTGGAAAGGAAGCTTTTTTAATGTCCCGAACAGAAAGAGGCCTAAGACCATGGAGATCAGTGAAATGGAGGATTTCAGTGGTCATTTGATTGTTAACTAATGGAAAGCTACAAATGGGGCCTACAGGCCTTGAACGTAATTCTGAAAATATTAATAGTACAGCAGGAAAAGGGAACAACAGCACAAGCTCCAGCGATGATGGGGACAGGAAGGGAATCGTCAGTCCCAAGCACCCAGCTCGACTGCAGGAAGCCACAGGGGGGTTTTCTCTGTGTTGATACTGCCATCAGCCTTGCTGCTCCAAAACAGTAGCTCTTAAGTATTGCAGTCCTCATCATTTGAGCGCCCTGTGAAAACCACACCAAGAGCAAACTGGCTCAGGCAAAGTAAATGGGATATCTGGGAAACTTCTTAATGCACAAAATCATCCTCTCCATACACAAGGCTGGATGTACTTGGCTTTGCCTCCTGCCTCAGCACACTCCCAAGACACACACACTGAACAGCTGTGCCATGTCTTGTCACTTGGTAAACCTTTTTTCTCACCCAATAGGTGGAAATTCCCTTGCTCATATTAATCAGCCAGGGTTTCACACAAACTCAGGTGTGTGAAACGCGGATGTAGCTGTAGACAGGCAACTCTTGGACGGTCTGTTGTCCACAGCTCTGTGCCCAAGACACTTCTGCACATCTTCCTTCACTGGAGTTGGCTGTAGCTCCAATCTGTGATCCACATCATCTGCTGCCTCACCCAATGGGTCATGTTTGCCCCTCAGAGATTTAGGTTCAGCTCCCCCAAATCCACCTCGAGCTGAGCAGAGGATGCTGAGCAGGGAAGCTGGCTCTGGAAAACCAGGGAGGCCTGCTGGAATTAAGATTAGCACTAAATTTGATCAGGTGATGCCATTCTTACTTGTGACACATGCAGAGATAGAGAGTGCACAGAGGTGTTGAGCAAGGTGTGCAGTGCTAAGAGGGGGCACACCTGGAGCAGCAGCAGAAAGAGAATGCCAGGATAATTCTGGTACCTCAACACCTATGGAGATCATGCCCTGAGCTGGGAAAGCCCAGCTCCAAACCCACCCAGCCCAGCTTCAGCTACCACCAGGCCTGAACCAAAGCTGGAGGCAGAAACACGGGCAGGGAGCACCCAGGTTGGGGCCCATGGGGTGTTGCTGCACGCTGCTGCCAGAGCCCCCGTAAACAGCCCAGAGCCAGGAGCCCCAGGCAACCCCTGCCCCAGCACCTCAACAGCAGTGTGCTGTAAGGCTCCCTAGCAGGGATTTAAACAACAGGAATTTTAATCTTTTTTTTTTTTTTAATGAATGCCAGTGTTTGAAGTGGGGGGGAGGATGGAAATTTTAACATGAAGCCACATGCTGAAGGTCACAGAAAGGCAAGGCAGACATTGTCTTCAATAATATTAAAAGGAAGAACAACCCTGCTGTGTCAGAGTGAAAAAAAAAAAAAAAAGAAAGAAAGAAAAAATGAATACTTCTTTTGATTGGAAAGAAAGTTTTCTCCATGCCCAGTTGTGGTGCAGGATTGCACAACGGAGACTGCTGTGGCTAGGAGCAAGGAGAATTAATTACTTTGCTTTCTGAAGCATGTGCTGCTCTGCTCTGCCGTGCCAGCTTCAGGAACGATAAGCACTCACCCAAAGAGCATGGGGAATTTTTTTCCCTGGTGTGAGTTTTGCCGGGCTAAATCACAGGAGGCTGCTGATGTTTTTGCTTTGTTTTCTTCACACTTGGCCTAAGCTTGAACCTGGGAAGCACCAGTTTTGTGTTGGCCGAGGGAAGGGAACTGGACCAAGCGCCCACGGTCGCTGGGAGGCGCGGCAGCATAATTGTGTTAGGCAGCAGCCCGTAGCGCTGGCTGCCGTTGCGATGGCAGATGACAGCACCTCATCACAGGCAGGGTCATGACGAATGCAAATTTATCTCCGGCCCACCTACTCTCTCTGTGGGTTTTGCTTTCAAGGGCATTCCAGCATCCGAACAAAGCCGGAACGCGTCTCTCCCCAAGCGAGCAGGCGGTGGGGCGGTGGCACTGAAAGATGGCTCCAGTGCTTTGTCCTCAGCTGCGCCGCGGCAAGTCGTGTTGCAGAACGGGCTTATTGATGGCATGCCTGGCCTTTCAGGGCTTTGAATTGTTTCCTTGAGTCTCTCACTCACATTTTTCATTTAGAAGGAGATTTTTTATACAAGTGACTTGGGAACTGAAGTCATACAGGTTGCTGAAGCTTTCCTCCTCTGCTTGCAAATAACTTCCAGGTGTCCCTTGGCAGGAGAAAAATGGTTTCACCCAGTGAAAGCACCACCCACCAGTTCAGCATAACTGCAGACATTGCCGCACTGACCTTCAACAAGCAAAATCACACAGCGTGTACATTTTCACCGTAGTGTTGACACCCCTTCAAAAAAGAGCGATTCCCACCTCTCCCAAAGCCACTGCTTATGGCCATCTGCGGCCTCAGCGTGCCAGAACTGCAGTTCCTAGGTCTGCTCTTCATCCCAGTTTTGTGACAAAAGCTGCTGACTTACCTACGCTGTTGCAAAAGAACCGAAGGATGCAGGCATGGGGCAGTTTTTACATCAACAGCTCCTGCTGACCCATTAACAGACTCTTGCAGCAACACTCGGCGAGCCTCCTCCTAGCTCTCAGAAGTGGTAGAGCCAAAACTGATGTCTCCTCAGCAACCTGCACTCACGTTCTTAGTTCATGCTTAAAAAAAAGTGAAAGCTGTTACAAGCATAAGATTAAATAGAAGAGCTATTCAGAGCTTATCAGGCTTTCACCATCCATTTCTTGATGAAAGCTAGAACTGCCCTACTTCCCATGCCTTGCAGAACTGATTTTA
The DNA here is from genome assembly GCF_011077185.1 of Oxyura jamaicensis. Classification (NCBI taxonomy): domain Eukaryota; kingdom Metazoa; phylum Chordata; class Aves; order Anseriformes; family Anatidae; genus Oxyura; species Oxyura jamaicensis. Next base: position 146,549,966 of record NC_048894.1, read on the forward strand.
ATTTGCTGCTCCTGAATGACAGCCATCGGTACCTAGACAAGCCAAGACACAAACTCTTGGGCAAGGAAGATCAGCCCTTTTCTGGAATTATGTTCTCCCTGAATTATCATATGCAAGTAACAATTTCTCAGTTGGCACTTCTGCTTGTTCAACACTAGATTAATGCTTCAAATATGACCCAGACTACAAGCTGCTTAAAACCATCACCGCTCAGGTTCCAAAACAGATACACAGGGACTAGGGAGGGAAATTATGCCCACATCCTGTCTGGTGCTGCTGCTATTCAAAAAGGGATTACACCAATATACTTCTTGTTCCCATTTCACCTGCATTCATCAGCTCTTTAGTGGGGTTGCAGTACCAGCCCATGGCTGTTTTCTAGCATACGCGCAGTAAAGCTGAAGCCTGACACACAGTGGCACTGTCAGAAATAAATGCACGTCCACAGAACTGCCCTCATCTGGGCAACAGCTTGAGAATTTATGGTACTCCTCTGGAAGAGGGAAAAATTAAAGCTATATAGGCAAGATGGCTATTGAATGGGGAAGTGTCAGCCCTACTGATTTGGCCCACAGGTAAATTTAGCTTAAGTAAAAAAATAAAAATCAAATAGTAGCAATACAACGAGGTAGAGATCCAGCATGAGTGACCTTGGCTGTGGCAATAACGCCAAGGGAAAGGCCACCAACTCAAAGGACCTCCTGCTTCACGCCTGAGGGCGCTTCCACAGCAGGGTGCTCCTCCCCAGCCCTGTGCCTACCCACTCCTACCCCAGGAAATTAGCAGGAATAAGCCCCACTCTGCTTTTTAAAACAAAAAATGACCCATACAAATGGAACCGAATTCCCTCTGGCTTTCCAGCTGTGGAGGCATCAAGACTTGGATACCCTGCCCTGAGGTCAGAGGTGTTACCTTGGCAATTAAATGGGCACAGTTGCTTTCCTGCTCCCCTTTTTTCTGGACTCCTCCTACTTTCCTTCCCTGTCAGCAACATGCCCACACACCCCCTTCAAGATATTTTTTTTTCCCCTTTTTGAGCAGTGCAGCTAGGGGTCATTTTTAATCACGCTGGTTTCCATTCTCCATTTCCCTGCTCATTGTCCCGTGCCGCTTGTTGAGAACCTTATCTTTATTAGCTGCTCTTATCACAGCTCGATTACACATTACCAGAAACACTCCTTACTCAGCAGGATTTCCTCAGGATTGCATTGCTTTCGGCTTCAGAAAGCAGCTCTGTGGAGCGAGCCACTCCACCACAGCCAGCCCAGGAAGTTATTGATCTAATTTAAGATGCACAAGGGGACATGAAAAGCTGGAGGATGACTTTGAGGAGCTGGCAGGAGCAGATTTAGAGGACAAAGCATTTCTATAGGGGAGGAAATGCATTAGCTTATGTTGTTTGCATTGGCATTCAATTATAGAGTAATTATTTGGCCTCAGTGAGCTGTGCTCCGATGGCAGCCACAGAGCTAAGATCCTGCAGCACGGGGATTGCATCCAGCTAAAATGTCCCCCATCCACTTAGTTACTCAACCAAGTAACACAGCTGTACAGCTATCGTACCTGTCTGCTTCCAAGAAATCAGACTGATACAGTTCTTAGAGATTTACTAGACCTTCAAGCACTACATCACCACACATACTTTACTGATTGGGGATTTTTCCCCTTCAATTCTACTATCGCACTGCCCAGGGAAGTTAAAAGGCATCAACTCGTATCAATTTCTCTTTTTTTCATCCTTCCAATCCCCCTCCCCAAGCACATTACACAGAATAAATGGCTTGAAAGGGCAGAGTGAGTGCAAAAGCAGGGGAAATGCATTGTTAGAGATGAGAAAAACTTCTCTTTAATGGATGCCTTTCTGAACCACAAAACCCCACCTCTTGTGAAGGCAACGCTCCGTCCAAGGACTCCCCGGCCTGGTGAAACCTCCTGGTGCCAGACACAGGGTAGGGGCAGGCAGCCAAGGCAAGACGTGGGCAGTGCTGGGTTTGTTTGATTGCTTCCCCTCCTGGTTGGACAAAATGGCACCATCGTACCATTGCCACGGCCCTTTGGTTCCCAAATCTCAGCCTACACACGGCTTCAAGAGCTGCCTCAGCAACAAGGAGGTCTGAGAATTTATTAGACATTCAGTTAACAGAGCTGGAAAAAAGGGCACAAGAGTTCTTCTGGAAAAGCAAAAGCAAGCTCCCAGAGTATATACAGAATTTGAGGGCAATTTTTCTGAGTCCTACTACTTACTTTCATCAGACCATCTGAGAGACAGAGTTGGTGACAGCTGAAAAACAGATGACGATGAGCAAGGGAAGAGGTATTAAACTGGTTCTTCCCTGAAGAGGAAAAATAAAGGTGACTGGTCATTTACTGCCTGCACAACAGCCACCAGAAGAAGCAAGAGATTATAAATTGCTATAAAGCCAGTATTACTCCTGGGCCTGTGATTTTAGGTATCAAGACTCAGCTTCTGGAAATGGTTTGAAGCTCTTCTTTATATACAATGGCTGTCATGGTAGGCAATGGATGAAGAGTTTCTGTTACAACCTGCTCAGGCTTTGTAAATTGATGCGGATTTACATTTTGCAGGTGGAGCTGGTGATTGATCTGGTGATTCCTGTGAGAACTCTTCCCTGCCACTGCAGAACACAGGCTTGGAGAAAGCCCAGGGAGCAGGTGCAGGTTTGGTGGAGGAAGGCTGAGAGCACACCCCTGCTCTTCCTCCAGTGCTCTGCTGGAACATTACATTTGGACCAAATTCTTTGAGTGCAGTTTCAGATCACCAAGGGGGAAAGAAGACTTGAGTGAAGTAATGCTGTTCTCACTAAAACGTACAGCAAAACTAAAAAGCAGATTACAACTACCCCAACAAGAGCAGCAGATATGTTGAGAAGCTTCCACCAGGAATGCAGAAACCCCCCCCAGTCTTCTCCCCTCTCATGGGTGCAAAGCGAACTTTTTACTTAATCACTGGCTAGACTCCAACACTGAGCGATGCCAGTCAAGTCTTAATGAAGACAACTACTCCCAAAGAGCCCTTCCAGTTGAAGTAGGTGAGGTTTTTTGACTTTAAAATAAGCTGAGGGGAGTCTGTTAGGGTTAACTACAACTAGCCAATACAACAAATTGAAGCCAGAGGGCAGCTCCAACTTCTCTCTAATTCTCCCTAATGGCAGCTCCAACTTCTGCTCAGGTTACAATTACTCCTCCTAGATCATGTTCCAGGTGATAAAAGGGTGTGCCTTCATCACCCAAAAAAGCATGCCTGAAAAATACTAAGTCCTTTCATCTTTTCAGTCATAAAAAGCAGCACATTGTCATCTTTTAGATGTGAGTACTTTTGCTTAATATGCACATCTAGATAATTAATTTCATTAATAAAACCACAATGATAGATTCAATACTGAATTTCGAGTCACATTGTTACTACCATCCATGGCAAAATAAGAATCTAGGGATGCACAAAACCAAGAAAAGCTATTTACTGCTGCATGCAACAACAGCTCCAAGAACATCTCCACCAAAATTAGTGCCCTGTCATACTATGGCAAGTACAAATTGATCAGTCATCCTGATTGTAGCACAGAGAAGAATATGAATCATCTACCTTTTAAGTATGAAGAGCAGAAGTGAAGATATTAGGTGACCTGTCAGATCAGAAGCTTGAGACTAAATTATTGTGCACCTCTTCAGCTCACTACCTTAAGGCAATGTAGCCTGCCTCCCTGATAAGGTACAGACAAACACAAAAAACACCTTACACTAAATTGCAAATATGGTACTCTGCAAGTTAAAGGCCCTTGATTTTCCTCAGGTGGCACTCAGATGACAAGATGGGTCAAAGCAACAGGTCATTTCTCAGTCAGACACTGGCAACACCCCACTACCAAGCCATCAGAGAATAGCTGTTGATAAGCCAAAGTGATCGGAAGGAAAGATGAAGCGTTCCAGAACCAGACATTTGATTTCATATTCCTGGCTCTCCCACTGACCATTTATGCAGCTTGAGCAAAATCAAAAGCAAGCATTTGTCACTTTGCTGTATCTGGTGTATTTAGCGTGGACCGAGACTTTCCAGCTTAAAAGAGCTCAAATTCATGTACCACCTCATGTACCAAGTCTGTGATCTTCTTTGGCACCTCTACAGTAACAAACAGAAAACATGCAGCCAGATGAATGATGGGGACCAGTAGAGTCATTCGGATGATGCTAAATTGGTCTCCAAATCATCTGAGATAACAGACCCTCAAAAATTCTGGCAGTTGAGCCTACCTGGCTGGACAGAGATGGTGCTGCAGAATACCAAGGTAACTCCTGGAGAATTAACTGATCTCTAACAATCCCTTAAAACTTTAGTGTGAATAGACAGGTATTTTCTCCCAGAGGACAATAAACAGTGAATAGTTGAGTATACCCCCCAAAAACTGCAACGGGGTAATAACCCAGGCAGGACATAGACTGTTTATCACCATGAGTTTTGACAGAGACAAATAAAATATCTTTATGATTTTGCAGCTGATCCAAGAAGGTAAGACTCCCCCCGCAAAACAGGTCATTGTCCTGAAAGTCCTTTTGATCAACAGCAGGTGGTGTCACAACGCAGCTGCCAGACACCCTCTGGAGACACATACATTGGAAGGCTTCTCCTAAACTGAATTATGATTTAGCAAAACAGAGACAATAACAGATTAAAACTTTAATTTAAAACTTTGCCAACAAAAAGTGATTACAAAAAGGGAAATTATCTGTACAAAATAAGAAAGGAGGTACTCGTTTAGCAAGAGACTGCCATTGTCAGCGTACGCTGGAGGACAAACAGGTGCTTCAGGTCAAATGACAAGTGAGAAACAAACAAAGTGAATTTATAATATGGAATTCCAAAGTGAATCTTCCATACAGCAATGTAAATTGACTTGTAGTGGCTCAAAAGCAAATCAGGACTTACCAGAAGTCTACTTTCCTCACAAATCCTTTTCCTCTTACTTTATGGAAGGAGGATGCACTACATAGTAAGACCCAGCACAACGCACAGGGCCAGGACAATGACTTTTGCCATGCTTCCTCCCACTCGTGCCTTCCTTCTGTAACAAAGGAGCTGTGCAAGGTGAATGTACCAGAGTTTAAGCTGAGCCACAGACTACTGCATCTTCACTTTGCAGTTAGGTCCTGACTCAAAACGAAGACAACATGAAGACAAGGTAATACCGATTTGGAGGCAGTGATATTTTATGAGTAAAAAGACCAGTTGCACCATGACTCCTATAAAACTGATGTTTCTGAAACTTTTTGAGTTAGCCATCGATTAGCAGGTGCTGGTCAACAACAGATTAGTATTTACAACACTGAAGTCCTCTTTTCCACCCACCATTTTCTACAGGGACAGACGGAGACAAGAGCATGTTCAAAACTTATCACTGAATGGACAAAAATGGCAGGTTCTCTCTGAGCTCCAAGCTCCTATAAAATCTAAGCACGTGCTGTGATCATTACTAGTTTTCCACATTTGTCCACAAGACGGATCAACAAAAGGGAGCTGCAACAATGAAATGGAGCATGCATATTTTTCAAGCAAGCCAGCTGAAAACTTCCAATCTGATTGCTGATTTTCCACCCAGTTTCACATCAAGAAGTATTTACAAGTTTATCAACCTTCATTGGCCAGGTTTAGTGAAGGGAAAAATAAAGGAGTCGATACCTGAGATACCTACGTTGGGGCAGAACAGCCTGCTGTGCCCTATCCACCCAGTAAAAAGAAAGACAAAGGTAAAAGGGAAATTCAGACTTCAATTTCATCCTAGTGAAAATGCTTTTTCCTCCTACTATAAAACAAGAGGGCCAACCATATTCCAACTCAGCTTAAGTGTCGCTCACATGAACCTAAGCCTTACATTTTCACTAGCAGCTCCCACCCAGGGAAGTTGAGGGATGGTTACTTTTTTTTTTCTTTTTTAAGAATCCTATGAGACATGCACGAGTCCTCCTTATAACTGGGAAAACCGAGATAAGTAGTAAGTGTGCTCAAATTCATAGGGTGACTCAGTAACTAGCTAGCATTACAGCTTCCTGGATCTCAGCCCTGTGCTCTGCCCACAGGAACCCAGTACTAGGATAACTACTGCACAGAATCATTTCCCTCTCCATGTCAAAAAGCTTTACCAGAAAAATACAGATGCTAATAAATAGTGTACGTAGTTTCTTATTCACCAGTGAAAGTCCTGTAGTAAAAAAAAAAAATCTGTTCTATTTTATCTTGAACCTGGAAAAGTTTATTTCCAGCTCTGATTCTTTGATGTCTTAAAGCTTTTAAGAGAAAGTCGTAGATTCAGTTAATATAAACATAATGCTGTAGTCAGAACCCTTTAACCACAATGATATGTTACATTTTCTAGCTGTAAATTACTATTTGTGCTATCCAATTTTACAATCAAAACAGAAACCTTGAAGCCAAGAATTCAAAGATCTCAGGAAGAAAACAATCCAGACAGCTTCAATTTAAATAGAGCAAGCCTTGTACATGACATGAAGAATTCATGGATTTCAATTCTCTGAGTATCTGTTATTGCCATTTCAAACGAAAGCCCTGTTTTCCTTAGTCTTGCCCTGCTGTAGCAGGTTGGACAAATGATGCATGGCACGAAAAAATTGCTTGAGATATAGCTTAATAATGGAAATAAAACATTTGTACTTCACTTTATGAACGCAGCACAGAAATATCGCTTAAGTAATGTTTCCAAAGACCCTGGGACTTAAGCATAGCTATGAAAAAAGTCAGCTTCCTAAACACTGGGGTTAGTTTGATCCAACTGCCATATACTGGATTCTTACTTTACTGCGGCTGAAGCTTTGAATGTACCAGGTGAGACAGAACATCGTTAGCTTGTTCCATCGCATCACAGAACAAGATGGCAAAATGGGTGCCTGTTGTGACAGACAGACAATACTGTCCAAAGGCAGCTTATTTTTAATGGCAGAATCAAATTGGACACTACTGGACAACCTGGAGTAAGAATCTACATTTTTCCCTTCTGGACTTTTAAATTTTCTCTTGCATCAGAAAAATTCTTCCCAATCGGTTATATCCAACAGCACTACAGAGAGCTCAGTTCTTTAGCAAGCTCTGCACCAGGAAGGATCAGTCCTAGAAGCAATTAAAAACAAAGAGTTGCTGTTTTCCAAGGGCAGATGTTTTTCACTGGTCACCTAGCCGGAAACCTTGGCCCCAATTGTGTCTTCCACCACCCTGCTGATCTTCTGCAGCTCTTCTCACGCTAGCAGGTGGGACACCAAAGCCCGACACTCCTCCTCTCCTGTTTGGCAGCCAGCGGTACCTAGGACAAGCCAGAAGACAAGGAGTTTGAGAAATAGCTGCACCTTGGGGGTAATTACCAGATTATTTCTCCATGGACTTCCTTTCAGCTGCTAGACTTTGCTTTAAGACTAGCTTTCGATAGCAGTATCTCACAGGATTCTTTCCAAATTTAAGCCCCCTGTACACTGCAAAGTAGGAATTCTGGGGAACTTACATCCCTGGGATGTGGTGATATGAACAATAATCCAAGCAAAGGGAAAGGACAGATAATAAGGGAATCTCATTGTTGAGAACAAATGCTGTGATATAAACTTATTTTCCCTAAGTTATCTTCCTTTTTTTTTCCTGGAGAAGTAATAAAAAAACAAATTACTTATGAGCATCTCTCTCCAATAGCTACAAAGCTCCTGCTACCACAGCATCCAGTTATCTCACTGCTCCCTAAATAAACCCTCCTGAGGAACTGTGGACCAAGGAGACCAAGGGAAACAGGCTCAAGCACACAGCATGACTGAAATCAAAGTTCAAGTGACCTGGCCAGAGTAAATCAGGGCTGTAAGACCGTATCATCCAACATCGGCTACCATCTAAACATAGGGATCTAAAACACAGCTTCTGCAGTTATCAGTGGGATGTCTGGGATGCTATGAACGCAGAGTCATTTCAGGTCTACAATAAATTGTTAATTACGCTGAGCCCCTGAAATTTCGTCCTGAATTTGACCAAAAAAATCTGAGGCCCAAGCATAAAAAGAGATTTCTTTATAGAAGAAAAATGATCCCGTACAATCTTCACTGTACTAAACGTATCTGTAATTCATGATAGCATCTTTCTTTTTTCTTTTTTTCTTTACAAAACTTTACCATACAGAAGCAGAATTTATCCCACTTTAGAGGTGTTTTCAGTACTTCTATTCCTGCTTCTCAAATATAGAGGAAAAATTAAATAGACGTATGAGGAATCAAGAGAATTGCATATAATCAACAAGATTGATGGTAGTTTCAGAGCTGTTATTACCTTGAAAGACACTTGAAAGCAACATTTATTGCATCTAATCTTTAAGGAAAACTTTTTAGGAAAACTAGGTTTAGCAGTAGGGCTCGTCAACAAAGCTTCCCTTCTCATTAAAACTTGCACGGGAAATATAACGGTAATTCAACTTTACATCTTTTAACCTTTTTAAAGGACAAACAATTAATTGAACTGCTAACTAAGGTTTGGTAGAGAAAAACTATTTACAACCCAAAAGGGATGAGGACAAGGGGAACTGAAGCTACGATCTTTGGCTTCTGATCTTAATATTCCAATGCCAAAACAATGAATAAGTTACAAGGAAAGCACTTCAGAATCCAAGACCTGACATTTCAGTCAAGGTGACTTGTACCAACTGCAGAGCAGAATATGTATTATGGCACTTAAATCTGCAACAGACTTCTGTTACAGCTTGCTAAACTGGTAGCTACTGTAATGATACACGGAAATACAGATAAAAGATCAGGAGAAAATAATTTAAAAAAGAATGTGGTGGATACCGTCTGGTAATTGGTAGGGAGGTCTCTTTACTATAGTTTAATTCACTAGCACAGGTATAACCTTTACTCCTACTCTGTACAGTGGGTACAGGAAATGAGACACCCATAGTGGTAACAAAGAACACTGGCTACCTACAAGAAACTAAACACTTTCGAGGGCTGAATCTATACACAGTAGGACAGTCACTATGACAGTCTGAAGCGGGTTGATTTAACAAAGTATTTTTCACCTTGCAATCCCAGCAAATATACGCCCTTATAAACAACCCAAAAAATCAGTCCAAATACACAGTGAGACAAAGTGTAAAGCCAGCTTACAAGAACTGAGGTGTGGACAGAAAATTCCTTCCTCCCAAATCCATCGGGTATTTGAACATTAAGAAGAAATACAGGTGTCCAACCAGATTTCCTATCAGCTCATTGATGACTCTGCAAGGCAAAAGAAAAAAAGACGAGTTTCACATGCCATCTTCCACAAAAATAACGGAGTGACCATCTTCTGCCAGCTACTATTGCTCACCTGCCACAGGCTCTGCCAGGGCCATGAGCCACAGAAAATTTCCCTTGCCTCAGCATTTTGCAGCCACTTCTTTAGAAGGGCCAGCTTGCAGTGCCAACACATGAACAGGCTGTTCCACCCTCCCTTCCAAGCCATCTCTGCAGACTGTACTGAAAATGCAATTAAATGCTTGTTTACCTCAGGGAATTAGACCGTATAGCTATTAGTGTCTAAAATAATAGTCTGCAGAGCTTGAGAAGTTACGGCTGTTTTCGCTGGACAACCTGTCTCCCGCTGTACTGTTTTGTTCCCAATTTTGCAAAAGCACTGCTGAATGGAGGCCCTTGAGTATTTTCTGTCATGCATAGAAACAGCAGGTATCTAACAGCAAGCAGTTTTCTCAAGTGATGGGTGAGTCAGTGGGAGGCACAGCCAGGAAAGGGAATTTGGTTTTGCTGCGCTCCTATCTCCTCCTTTTATAAACCAAGCACATCACTTGCTGTTGTCACCAGTTGTGTTACAGCGTCACCAAGAGGCCCCAATCAATACAGGGCACCGGTGGGAAAGGCTGTGCACAAAGAGGGGATTTCTGCATCACAGCACTTAAGGAAATGCAGAACCAACCAACAGATACAGAAAGTGCTAATATGGCACCCTGCAGGCTTGTTATTGCCATTTTTCCTTGTTTCACGAGCTGATAAAAGTATCAGGCTGAATGAGATTCTGATGGAACGAAGTAACAACACTTATCAGAGGCAAGCTAAGCTGTTTCTAAAACCAGTAATAATGGCTGGTCACATGGGATGAAATCTTTCTTCACTGGGCATCATGCTTTTAGCAAGGAAAAGGCCTAATGCATGGATCTACTAAAACATGAATTCTTACTATTTTCTCCTCGCCTACGTTCTCTAGTTCGCACATCCACATCTCCCTCTCCGCATTTATCTTAAATAATCACCATATGACACTGAGAAGGATCAGTCCAATTATATGACTTTAAGCCTCTAATTTTAATATTGCTGTTCAATTCAGCAATAAGAGATAGCTGTAAAAACCTTTATGACTTCAAATTGGCCACATCTGTAAATACGTACGATCCACCAATGATGTAGTTGAATCCCAGGATAACCCATGGAAGGTAACAGGCCTGAAAACGAATGCAATGGAGATGAAAAAAAATGGAAATACAAATGAATTACTACTAAAACCTGCTCAAACTCCACTGCACTAGAATGTATGATTAGAATCTTAATGTTTTAGCATTACTCAAATCCTAATGTATTAGATAGATTCTAACTGAAAAGGTAGAATAGTCTAAACTGAGTAATCACTCGCATGTTTAGACAAATCATACTGACTTAAACATTTTAAGTAGATGTGCCTTTTGCAGTTCCATGTTCCATGCCAAGCTTATGTCTGAAACAAAGTTCTAACATTTCTGACTTTGAAAAGGTCTGGAAACAACAATCAAAAGAGTTTTCACTATGACACCTGTCAGAAACTGACCAAGCTGCATAGGAAGGAGCAATCTAAAATGACAACATTTAGTTACTACTATTCAGCTTTTAGTCAGATTAATGTTTTATCAGGATTTTTTTTTTCCTTTTTTTCAGGCAACTGAATTTCAGTGGTCAGGACATCTTTTCAGTAAAGACACAATGAGTGACACCATATGGAAGACCAAGAGACTTGTCTCTGCTGCTTCTAAAGGAGTATATAGATTTGTGAAAGCATGGGACATCTTTAACGGGAGAAAATACTTATATCTTGTCCCTCAGTCCCTTCACATGCATCTTCCAGGCAAAAACCTTTCCAACAATCTGTTTGATTTACCTTAAATCTTGTTCCAAACCAAAACGATACAATCATGTCTCTGTTCAGCTGGGCCCATACATAAAGTACTGACATGATGAGTGGAATCATCAGCAACTGCAATATTAAAAAAAAGGCAGAGTTACCATACCATTTACAGAAGTCTTAGACAGCAAGAGGCTAAACAGTTCAAAAATGGTTTAAAAGCACGATACATCAGTGAAGTCTTTAAAGATTGCCCCAGAATCTCTGCCACCACACATCGTGGATCTGCTCACAAGACCAGAAAGCTAAACAAGAAAATCTCCTTGGTCATTCTGTTTTGCTGTGCTGGAAAACACTTTGTTAATGAAGACAGTGCCCCACTAGGCTACAGTATGATAGCTTAGATGAGCACAGAAGTCAAAATAGGTGGTGCAATTCCTGATATAGGCATAAAATAAAATGATTAAACACATTAAAAATACCTATGTCCTGAGTATACAACCAAATGATAACTTCTTGGTCTTAACACACAGCTCTATGCTTCAGCACAGAGCAGTGGAGACACAGCAAAGGTATCTCAGGCTCTGAAGCTGTGTAGCTACAGCAGCACAAGAGCAAAGCAAGGGGCTCCAAAGCAACTCGCACTATGCGGAACAGCAGCCGTGGCTGATTCCAGTGCTCCCAGCTGCTGGGTACCACACCTACAACAACCAGCAACATTTGTGCCATAATTGTTTCTGTTTACAGTCCAAGGCAGTAACCCAAACACATCCTCATCTGGGACTAAGCCAGTATGTCAGAGGTGTTACTGCATCTGATTGCCAGCTGTGTGCCACTCAGATCACCAGGGGGGAGGCATAGCAGCTCATCACCACTGCAAAGGATCACAACCTGATTAGGAAAAGCTCTGGAAGAGCTTCAGGTCACCCCCTGCTCCATGTTGGGAGAGGAGACTTCCTAATACTGCCGTACTGAAACTGTACATCGGCTGATTGGAGTATTTTGGTGAAACAAATACAAAGCACTACTTCAGGTATCTGCTGATTTCTGAACCAAAGAGAGTGTGCCATAACCAGGCTTAACACCACAAACCAGCCGGGGTGACTGGAAGAGAGGATAAAACTCGTCCTTTCAAGGCTGGCACTTAATGTGCTTCACTTTACAGCTGGCTGGTATACCAGAGTCAATCCAGCCTTCCCCAAGCCTGAAGTTTCACCAGCAGTCTGACTCTTCACACAAGCACCTTAAATTATTTATTAAAGTTATTTATATACATATAAATATATTATTTATATAGATAGATATAAAAAACTATGTTTCTGAAGTATTTGACATTGGAGGCCCAGATGTCCTACTCTATCATCTCACTTTCCAAGTCATTCATTCAACACAAGCCTTTTTGCTTCTAACAAAAATACATTTCTATACCAAACAATTGGCCCTCTTTTAAGCAGTATCTTGTGTGCAGACTTAACACCATTTTAACTTTATTTTTAAAAAGATAACAAATCAACACAGACAGTCTAAAATTCATACAGCATGACATCACCCTTCTTTTCAACAGTTTTGTGGAGTCTTCCCCACAGCAAAAAAAAAAAAATAACCGCAAAGTTACGGACATCCCTTAACAGAATTCAGTCCTGACTGTAGGTGCATAACCATTATTTCTGTCAACCATGGAACCTGATAAATTATCTAATAAATACTAAGATAATCTTGCACAGAGTATTAGAGATATTGGTGCAGGCTTTGGGTGATGGGGACAGAAATAAGATGAGGACGGAACAGCAGAGGCATGCTGAAGGCATGCAGTTGTATCTGATACTCTGCTGTATTCAAGAAATGCTTCCTTTATTTCCACCCCCTTAACATCTGGGCAGATAAGAGCTCCCTCATTGAAACTCATTCTTCAGACTACTATTTAATCATTCTTGTGAGGATTTTGCACTTCACAGTTTTGATAGGAATCTGAAGCTGCACTTTTCACAAAAAGAGCTTCTGTCAGCAAGTAAAAGGAATGAATTTGAGAAGACTAACGAACCCAGGAACCATTTTTAGCTAAAAAAAAACAAAACAAAACAAAACGCTAAGAATGCAGATCCACATTCATTAGAGGAAACAGTACATAGATGAAATCTTGGGTCCACTTCAGTGACAGGCAGAAGCTTCCTGACTGTGAAAGCTGCTTCTCGCTCCTTGACTCCCTAACTAGGTTACAGATGGAAGATTCAGAAATGAGCTTGTGATATCTGCTGAGGCTAACACAAACTACTCAAACTCAAAAAGAAACAATACGCACAGAGCCAGTTCATTTTGACATAAACTAAACCAACCTACCTTAAGTAGGCCCTGTGTTTATGTAGACAGTGCTGTCTAAAAAGCCATTAAATAGTCTGGGACCCTCATTAAATAGCCAGAAAGCTGAAGACTATTATTTTTAAAAACTGCACTGCACTTACCTGCATGTCCATGGCCAAGCCAGTTATCTGTCATTTTGCCATTAAGGAAAAGGCAGCAAAACCTGATAGACTTGAAGGAGAAAAAGAAGCTACACACACACACTGAACACAAACAGGAAGGCCTTTAATTTTAACGCTTAAAATGAAAACAATGTTCTTGGGAAGCATTAAGTCAGGCACTGGAAAAATGAAAAACCTCCAGTGATCTACAGACCTGCACACTTAGCTTGAAAGGCTACTGAGAAGTGATTAATGTACGTGAACTATCACCTCAAGTCACTGCCCCAGGAGCTGGCAGGTGCACTGGCCTTCCTCCACGATGAAGCTGGCCAGCTACAAACTCAGCCAGTCCTTTCGTAACAGCAGGTTATTTCTTCCATTAGTTTTTGGTGGTTCGTTTGTCTCTTAAAGACTAAAATGCTTTTGTAACAAAAAAATACCAAATCAGACAAAAATATCTAACATTGCCACTAGGCCATAGAAAATAATTTCTTAAAGACTTTTAACATCACTTTCCTGTCTTGGAACTCAAAAGGTTTGCTTGCTGTAGTAACTGCTACATAGAAACAATTACAGAAGAATTTTGCTATGATCAGAATGCTTTCAACAGTTCATGAACACACATTAAATGGCACTGATCTCTTTCCCAGCTCAGGCATCCAACTCTCTCCTTACATCATCTACAGAACAAGCACCTGGAAGCTTTCAAATGACCACTTTGAACGTCACCATCAGACTCCTCTCATAGCTCAGAGCCAGCAGCCTGCAACCACAACGAAGCTGATGGGTTTCTTAACAACACAACTAAACACAGGTTGTTTTCCCAGTACAGCTGTGGCTCAACAGGACTAGCAGGAATAACAATTCCCTCCATGCAGTGGCATGTAACTAGAGATGGTTAATCTATTGATAAAGGTGGCAGCATTTCGACTCAGCAGTTTGCCTGCCTGTATCTGGTTCACGCTGCCTTTGCTCCCTTTTTTTCTACTAGTTGTGCCACTGCAAATTGCTGCCAGGATGCTAGGAACAGCACAAACAGAACAGGAACACCTCCAGGGATGGAGATTCCACACCCTCTCTGTATAGCCTTCACCAGTCTTTGACCAGTGTCACAGTAAAAAGGTTCTTTCTTGCATTTAAATGCAATTTTCTGTGTTTCATTTTGTGCCTGCTGCCCCTTGGTCCTTCTGAGGACCGAGAATGCTGGCTACTCCTTTACTCCCTCCCCCGTCAGGTAGCTATGCACAGGGATGAGATACTCCTGAACCTTTTCTCCTGTGCTGCAGTCCCAGCTCCCTCATGCTCTCTTCATACGATATTCCAGCTCCTCAGCCATCCTTACCATCCTTTGCTGGACTCACTCCAGTCTGTCTGTGCTTCTGTACCGGAGCTGGGCAGAGAGGAGCCATCACCTCCCTCAACCTGCTGGCAACACAGCCCAGGAGGCTGTTGGCTACCTTTGTCACAAGGGCACGTTGCTAGCTCCTGGTCAATTCGGTGACCTCCAGGAGTGCCGTGGCCTTTTCTGCAGAGCTGCTTTGCAGGCAGCGAGCCCCCAGCCTGTCCTGGTGCACGGGGCTGCTCCTCCCCAGGGGCAAGACTTTGCACTTTCCTGTGCTGGGCTCCACAAAATCCCTGACCAGCCCATTTCTCCAGTTTGTCAGGATCCCTCTGAGTGGCAGCACAACCGTCTGCTATCAACAACAAGTTTTGTGTTTGAAACCTAACGAGACTCAGGAAGTTGGCTGAGTGCAAACGTCCCAGCACTGCTTTCACAGTGACTTGTAACCAGCAGGTAAGGTAGGAGGTAATGAAGTAACCCCAAATTCCCAATGAGGGAACAGCAGAGATCAGACCTGCTTGCACATGGCAGCTTAAGCACACTAAATTCTCTCCTAGCCCATGCTGCAAGCCACAGAAGTGGCTACTAGAAGTAATACAGGGAACACTACAGAAGCTCTTGCAGCACAAGTGAAGCTTTACATAAGCAGAACTCCACTCCTCAAATTACAATCCTGTGTTAGCACACGTAGTGAGTGGCTTGCAAGACAATACTAACACATTTCCAGGAAGACAAAAGTTCATCTGTAAACATTTGCTACATTGTAGAACTGTTAGTTGCTAAAATGTCTTTCAACATATTTCAGAATTATTAGAACTAAAATATTCTAAAAGTTTGATGATATGACGAACAGAAGGATACAACAATGCAGATCCAGTTGAACAGGAGCATGAACATGTAATCTGCTGGCCTTCCATCAAAAGCCCCTGTAAATAAAAAGAATTGTTAAGAAAGATATGAAATCTTGATAAAAATTAAGACTACCTTCAGAAGTTTAAGAAAGCTTCAGCTGATAAGAGTTACACGAACTACTGCCAGTGGTTTATGATTTTTATTTTTTAAGTTTAAAAAGCCTTACAATAGTACAACAACCTACGAGACCAAAAAATTAAGACCTATTGCAGTAGTGCATATACAACAGCTCTACTAAAAAAAAAATAAACAAACAGCAACATACTAACTCTGGAACTAAGTAGTTTTTACTTCACAAGACTTCAAATTGGAGTTGGATCCAATCCCTCCTAAGCTGCCAGTCAGAAGCCCACAAAAACCAAGTGTACTTACACAGCAAAAGCAGAGGCGCAAAGGTTATCAAGTTGCATGAAAGCTAGTCCTTACCTAGGCAAATTGCACCCTTTGTGCATCAGCTGGTCAGACTCAAGAGATCTGAGTTTTTACACTCCAGAAAAGATAATATATGTGTCAGAGAGAGTATACACATGCCATGCATTCTGTTCCTTCTTCCAACCTGACCTGATTGTCTGATTGCCCGTTTAAAACATGACAACCTTTTTCAGGACAGTGGAAAAGAAAACTAGTAACATTCCCTGCAGTTCACAGAAAAGGAAGTTCTCTTTTGATGTCTTGTTGAGTTTATGACCTGGCAGAGAGAAGGGTTAAAAAACAACCCCCTGACTCTTTGTGAACATGAAAATTATAAGCTCTCACTCTTGCAAACCATGGCACGGACCTCAGCACTTCAGCCAGATTCCTATCGACTTCCATACAACCTCACACAGGCAAGGGAAGACCAAGAATCCTGCTGAAACAGACCCAAAACACCATAAACAAGCTGATTTACTTGCTAATAAACATCAAAATACCCAGAAAGAAGGGCACTATTTAATGTTAGCACAATGTGGCTTCCTACAACTATTTTACCGGTCTTCAAAAATCTAAAGAAAAAGATACCTGATTTTAGCATTTGCGTTTTAAAAATAACTGGAGTGACTCAGCCTGTGTAAAAGAATTAAAATGGCAATCTTAAGTTTATTATTTAAGTTTAGCCATGTAAGTTACATGACAGGAAAAGCAAAAACACTTCAAAGAAGTCTTTTGGAAAGTTTTAAAGCTGGAGAACTCCATCAATTGGAGTTTTCTCCTTATTGCTGCCATACGACAAAACAGAGAGGAAGCTGACTAACACTGTAGAACCTCCAAGCAGAGGAATTCCTCCAGAACATGAAGAATTAAGAAAATAAAAGTTTTTAACATCTCATTATTTAAGAGATTACTAACTAGAAAGACAAACTATTTAAGTTGAATTTCCAATTAATACCTAAGAAAATTGAGCTACTGACTCCGGAGAAGTTCAGCACAGCAGTGAGGAGCCCACTGCATCCATCAGGGCCCAGGCTAAACCCAGCACCTGGTGAGGAGCTAGGGGCTCCGAATCTCATCATTCTGCTGATGAGATGCTGCATATACAACTCTGTCAGCTCTGCATATTCCCACTGCAGTCTCCCTGGTGGTATTTGTTACATTCTTCACCACGAGAAACAAACCAAAAACAATCCCGTTTTCCTCAGGTAGCTGGCCATCAGCTCATTAGGAAAACACAACCACAGTGTAAAGCCACATGGTTGTGTTTTGTTTTTTTTTTTAACGGCTGAAGCTCTTCCCCTCATAAATTTGAAGTTAGCACGCAACAATAGCATATGCTCAAAAGTCATGTACAACCCTGAAAATAGTAATTTCACTTCCTCAGTTTCACTGATAAAAGGAGGCAGGTCTATGCTGATTTCAACCTTTAAGCATATCAGCAACTTACACACAGCCACTTCCCGCTTTCAGACCTACAGAAGGATCCGAGAAGTTTTTGCAGAAAGGAAGGACTGACCTAACCAAGAACTCGGGCTACACTAAGAAAAATTAATCTTAATATTACAGGTGAACTGCATTGCCTCACACAACAACACAGCTGACTTCTCCGTTTCAAAATCCAGACGTATCTGGCAGGATTGTAAGTTCACTGTTCAAAGACTTGACTCCCTTCCATGAGACTTCGGCCACAGCAGAGCCAACTACAGTATTTTAGTATACGTATAAAGCAGTGATGTCTTATAATTTGCATACATTAATCAAGAATTCTTATTTCGGATAGCTCTGCACAGTAGAATGTCATAACTGCCATTACTCACATGCATGCGTTCATAACCTTCTACACCAAAAGGCTTAAGGAGAAGGAGGTGCTGGTTTTAGCTACTGAACTGCCGCATGCTTTCGTTGAGAAACAACCAAATGCAATGGCCACACTCCTCCATTTCCCTGTTACCCGACTCATGCCTTAAAAAAGGGATCCCACAACGCTCTCTGGAAGACAGGTTGACAGGGGACCTCTTCTCCACACACATGGGTTCCCAGATTTCCTCTATTTCCACTCACGCCATCAGTTCTAAGGCTCCATTAGAACTACACTGGAATTACTGTTCATAAAGGCTTCCAGAAGGAGTTTAGCTTCCTAAAATTCTTTCATTATTTATTTGATTTGAAATAATTTTTGCTAGCTTTAATGAACTGTATGATACAAAAATAAAATCTCCTTTGAAGCTACCTCGTAATAAGAATCTCTTCTTCAAGAAAAAATGAAAACAATTATTTTCCACTATCTGATCTCCTGTCTTCTACTCTTAATTTTTCCCCTAGATAGAAACCCAACTAGTTCCTTAACATTTTCACATTCCTATTTGACAGGAGGGTACGCTTCATCCGTACAGAGGTCTCTCCCAGGTCAGCATATCCTACAGAAGAACACAAGTAAGCACCATTGCATTTAAAATAAAAGGACAAGCTGAGATTGTTACAAATTGCACATGCTCTATCAAACTTTCATGTTAAAGGACATTCGATACAAGAAAAAAGAAATAAGCAGTCTTCTCATCCCTCTCCCTCATTACCTGAAATCTATGACTAAAAGCACTTGTTAAAAGAAGTATGAAGTTCAGGTCCTAAATGAACAAGCTCCATGCCACAGGCAAAGAAGCAGCCACACAAAATCAGTTTTTAGAGCAGTTTTCCCTTTGACCGACAGAAGTGGGCACAGAGATGAGCCATCTTTCTCCCAGTTCTGTCCAAACCTGTCACTGTCTCACCGCCACAGTCCCCACAGCTCTGCTTGGCAATGCTTGGTCTCCATCACCTCCAGGCAGAGTTTACCACGTGCACACACCCTGATGGACAACATACCTGTTTCTAATCGTGATGAATATTGGTACAGGAAATACAAATTCACCAAGTAGAGAAAGCCTGTGCCGGGTCCCACCGGGAAGAAGAAAGTTGCAGTTATCGGTCGCCAGATCTGTGCAGAGCAGAAAAGAAGGACACATTTATACGCTGCAGAATGCGTTCGTACGCACAGCTTGTGTGTGCTCCCTCACTACCAATTAATTGGAAAAACGAATTTTAAAGATAGCCCAAGCATCAATTACTGCTGCTTCAGCAGACTTTACAGTTGGTTTTTAATCTGATGAGCAAAGCTGTTAAGACTACAACTGAAGTCACAGCTTTCCAGGGGACTTCCATCACACCTTCACAGTATCGAGTCTTTATTGTGGTGCAAGAGATCTGCTTGCAAGGATGCTGGCCTGGTTTAAATGCATCTGTACAGAATTCACTCTGACCTGTTCGAGGCAGGATCTCACAAACAGCCTTCAGCCTACATTTTCAGGCAGCACAAGCTACTTTGAGCTTTTTGCACATGCTTTAGAGTCTCTCAACCATCAGCATTATGCGCAGTGAATGGCAGCACGCAGCCAGGATAGAAAATGTCTGCCCATTTAAGAGTGAGCTCGATATTGAATGGGCAACATTTCCAAGCAGCGTTTTAGGCTCCTGATCATCATAGTTCCAGAAGGATTAAGAGAACTAAGGAAGACACAGCCGCATGAGCTATTAAATTTGGGGGAAAGTATATGAAGCAAACAGAGGGGAAGCTATCTTTTTCTTTTTTGTTCACTCAGTCTGTTTTACTAGCAATGTACTGAGCACATATAAACATAAGGATGGGCAACCCTCACTTCCTTCACTTTCATTTTCAGTTCAGCCAGGGAATAATCCTCCCAAACATCTGTGTACCAAAACAATGAACCTGTGACCCCCTAACAGAAGGAAAGGCCACGCCTGCCTTGCGATCAGCCTCAGCACTTCTAACACAGAGGAACACCGTTATTCTGGAGCTCCAGGACTTCAGCAGACAACTTACATCAGGCATACCCAGGCTGACAATCCCCAAACATGATCTTTTATGTTCAGAACATTAACATAAAACGCTAAGGGTCGTATAAAGCACTTTTTATGCATAAAATTTGCCCCGGTAGCCCCAGACCCAGCTGTGTCTGGGGCAGTTGCGTGCCCGCCTGCTCGCCCACCACGGTGTAACAGGGACCAAGCACGTCACCTGCAGCTACTGCCACAGTATTTATGATTATAGGAGTCGAGGCACGAGGATGAGAGGTGAAGAAAACGACACCACTCCAGAAGGGGCGCGTCCTCTTCTCCTTTTCTGCCTCGCAGGGGCCCCGCGGGGCCGAGCACCCAGCCCGTGTCACCTTGGGGGCTGCAGGGCGGGGGCTGACCCCAGCACGGGGTGGTGCAGGAGGGCTCTGCCCCCCCTCACGCCGGGGAAGGGCCGGGTCAGTGCCCGAGGCTGTCCCGGGGCGCTTCGCCCTCACAGAGCTGCCGCTGAGGGGCCAAGCCCTGGCTTGCAGCCCACCGCCCTGCCGCCGCGCACTACAACTCCCAGCACGCCTTGCGCGCCGCAGCCCATACTTTCTATGGGAGGAGCGCCGCAAGGCACGCCGGGAGCCGTAGTGCGGCCCGTACCTGGAAGCGGTTGATGAACGCATCGGGCCACAGGAAGAGGTAGACCGGGCTGACGAGGCCCAGCTTGCCGACCAGCGGCACCGCGATGGAGCCGGCGAACCAGTAGCGGGTGATCAGCGGGATGCTCCGGAACCAGTCCCCTAAGTCCGACATGGCGCCGAGGCCTCGCTGAAGGAAAGGGCGCTGAGGGAAGGGACGTGCGGGGAGCGGCGGGGCCGCGCCGCAGCTCGCACAGCTCCCGGGGCCGGCGGAGGAGGGAGGAAGGAGCCGGGGGGAGGCCCCGAGCCAGACGTGGCGCCTCCGAATTCGGCCCCGCCGCCGCCGCTTCCGGCCCCGCCCCGCTCCGGAGGCCGTTGCCAGGTGACGGGCGGGATCGGAACTCCCGCCGCGCGGAAACTACATCTCCCAGCATGCTGCGCGGCCGCCGTGCGGGGACTGTTCCATCCCATCCAATCAGAGGGAGTGATCACCCTCCTTCTTCCTATTTCCCCTTATCAACAAAGCGGGGGTGGGCTGTACCACGCGCGCGGCTCTCCCTCCTCCGTTTGGCGGCCGTTCGGGGGAGCCCGGAGGATGCCGAGCCGGGAGCTGGGCGGCCGCAGCCAGGGCCCGCTGTGGGCCCGCGGGCCCGGCCCGGCGGCAGGCGGCGGCGGGTAACGGCCGCTGGGGCTGCCATGGGGGGCTGAGGAGGGCTGAGGGGGCCTGAGGGGGCCGGGAGGGGTCCCAGGCTGAGGGCAGCGCCGGGGGCAGCTCCCTGGTGGGTCGTGGGGGGGTGGAATTAAATTAAATTAAGTCTAATTTAATCTAATTTAGTTAAGTCGCTCTGAAGGCAGGCAGGAGGCCCGGTGTGTGGGCTGCAGGCGTCCAGGCCTCGTCTAGGCGGCCCCTCTGATTTCTTAAGTTGGCCCTGCCCGGTGAGGGGCCCCCAGAGGGACCTTTCCTCCTGAAATCTCCCTGAATCCCTCCTGAACTATCCCTGAATTCCTCCAGGGCTATCCCTGATCTGTCCCTGAATTATCCCTCCTGAATCATCCCTGAACTATCCCTGAAACATTCCTGAATCCCTCCTGAATTCTCCCTGAATTATTCCCTGGTTTTGTGACCCACCTGGGGGCATTTGGGTGATCCAGCACCTAGCTCCCTCCCTGGACATTAAAACAGGAGAAATAACTCCTCAGGACTCCACCTGTCACCGTATCAGTGTAACGGCGCTATGAGCAATGCCTCACCTCGGCAATTAGGGATTTAGCAACACCGCAGTTTAGACTGGAACTGTTCCGCCAGCAGGACCAGGGATCATTCCCATGTACTCAGCTCTGGTGAGGCCGCACCTCGAGTGATGTGTTCAGCTTTGGGCCCCTCAGTACCAGAAGGACATCGAGGCCCTGGAGCGTGTCCAGAGAAGGGCAACGAAGCTGGTGAAGGGCCTGGAGCACAAGTCCTGTGAGGGGCGGCTGAGGGCACTGGGGGTGTTTGGTCTGGA
Organism: Oxyura jamaicensis; assembly: GCF_011077185.1. NCBI lineage: Eukaryota > Metazoa > Chordata > Aves > Anseriformes > Anatidae > Oxyura > Oxyura jamaicensis. The sequence goes on from NC_048894.1 coordinate 146,572,204, forward strand.
GAAGAGGAGGCTCAGGGCAGACCTTATTGCTCTCTGCAACTGCCTGAAAGGAAGCTGTGGGGAGCTGGGGGTCGGCCTCTTCTCACAGGTACCTAGTGATAGGACTAGAGGGAATGGCCTCAAGTTGTGCCAGGGGAGGTTCAGGTTGGAAATGAGGAGACATTTCTTCTCAGCAAGAGCAGTCAGGCATTGGGACGGGTTGCCCAGGGAGGTGGTGGCGTCACCGTCCCTGGGGGCGTTCAAGGACAGGTTGGACGTGGTGCTTAGGGACATGGTTCAGTGGGTGATATTGGTGGTAGGGGGGTGGTTGGACCATGGAAGGCTTTTCCAACCATAATGATTTTGTGATTACACCTTATCTTCTGTGTAACCAGCAGTGTGACGTGCATGGTTGGCCGTGTGATCTTTCAGATCATACCACTGCTACAGAACGTCCCTGTGTATGTCACTAAAGTGCTAAATACAAGTACACGGGTCTTGATGTGCAGGGCTCAGAGAGAGGTTTAGATGTGAGGGTTACAAGTAATTTATTCCAAAGGCTGTACATCTCTAATGGTGCAGCAGTTACACATGCTGAAATAGCTTAGTTTATTTCAGCTTAAATGCTCAAAATAGCTTATTTGGATCTCGTGAATATCAGAATTGTCCTGAATTTGCTTTTTTTGTTTGTTTGTTTTTTATTTTTATGAGCATTTTCCCATGAGGGTTTAATTAAAAAGTATGTGAAAAACTGTCCAGCCCAAACCAAAGAGCAGTAAGAACCCTATTTTTTGTGTACCTGTGTTGTGTTTGACGTGGGAAATCTGGGTGCAGCTCCATGAACTGATCCCTTTATCCTCTTAAGTTAATTTGGTGGCAAAGGAACTTTTGAAAGGCAGCGAACAGTGTTGAGGAATGCTGTGAGATGCTGTAACTACTTTGATAAGTCCTCTCACTTCATGGTGTTTTAGAATCGGAAGTCACACTTTGTATTTTGATGATGCTAAAGACACTAATTTATCACAAACTGTTAATTTAAATAGCTTATTATCTTTCTAATTTCATTTCTATGGCCCTTATCCCAGAAAGGAATGAGCATAGCAAGGCAAAGTACAATTAGTTTTATCTCTAGCCTGTGTGATAACTGCATGGCCCTTCTGGTGTTCACTCGCACTTTGTGCACACACCAGCAGTTGCTTGCAGGTGCTGGCTTACATTTTCTACTCTCCTGACAACAGGTGGATGCCAGGATTTTGCACTGGCATGGCCACAGTGTTCTGTAAGGGCCCTGCAGTCCTTAATCCGCCTCCCAAAATAATTGGTTTTCCCAGCATTATCCAAGAAATCCAGGAGCAGCAGGCCTCCCAAATCTTAGTGTGCTGCTTCCTGGAAAAAACAAACATCCATTTCTGGCTCATTCTGCACATGAGGTTCTGTTCTGCATCTGGCTTCGTTTTATGCGAACAGCGTGACGCAAGGAGAGAACGTGAGAAAGCAGTAGCTTTTGCTCTGTAATATCTCAGATGAACAATGATAAAAATGGCTTGTTCCGTGCTTTTGAAGACTCTGGAAAGAAGCAGTATTAAAATGGATTCTCCTGTCCCCCAGCTTCGCCACATCAAACCACCATCAAAGTGTTTTTTGTTTTTTTTTTTTTTTTTTCTCCAGTAATTCACAGCTTTTCAGTTTTCTCTAGCTTGTTTCTTTACAGTGACAACAAAGAGGCAGGTTCCTTGCTGAGCACTGAACTAGGTTCTCAGATAGTTTGGTAGATGATACACCAGCATACAAGTTACTGTTACTCAATAATATAATGAAAATCAGTTAACTTGGAGCCACATGAAAGGACCATGAATGGTGAATTTCCCCCTGCCTGCTTTCTTTGACATCTCCTGACTATAAAACTACCTTCCAACATAGTGAATGACTGCCTTTGTTTAGTATATTTTTGTATTAGAAATGTGTTTTTTAGGGAAGATTTCTCATAAAACACCATGGATAATTAGAATTCTAAAACCATAATCTAGGAATCTTTGAAAAATGCGTGTGTATAAAACAATTCTAAACAAGGTTGTTTTGCTTGCTTGCTTCACAGAGTTATAGTGAACATAACCCATAGTGTCCCAGGATCTCCTTCAAAGACGATACGGTTTCTGAATGTGGCGTTTGACAGTTCTGGAGATTCCCTCCTCGCTGGAGACCACCAAGGCAATATATATGTTTTTGACCTCAAAGGAAACAGGTGAGAATATTTATATCAAGACATTGTAATTCTCCTGCTGTCTGTAACGTTCAGGGGCATGGAACTTGCCTGCCAATGTGCCGCAGGTCTGGTCTTATCTTCAGGTTTCCGTGGCTGTGGGGATAGATGAAGGTTTGCTCAGAGCTGAAGCTGCCAGCCAGTGTCTGATGTAGGTTCCCTGTGTGCTACTTTATTAGTTTAGCTGTTCCAAAAAGAGAAGAGGGCTGTAATTGTAAACCGAACAGCAGTTTCATAGATCTTCAGTGATTAAAGACTACCGATTAAGTTGTTCTCTGACCAGTACTGATCAACTAATAATACGAGCCATGAATTGCAACAAATTAGTCCTGGTATTGTCATTTTGCAGAAGTGCATTCATGTCTTTTCAGTTTTACACTACTAAACTTTACCGTATTAGCACTGATTGTTGTATTTATTGCAAATAGGTATATTTGTTTGATCCCTTCCTTTGAGTTCATTTATTTCTTAGTGAAATATGTTGAAACAGTTTAAGTTATTACTTAATGTCCCCAAGTTTGCTAACACAATGAGGCCATGTTTTTTTTAAATAGGTTCAACCTCGTTCAGCGAACAATGCAGGCGTGCACTGCTTTGGCATTTAATCTTCGCAGAAAGACAGAATTCCTGGTGGCTTTGGCAGACTATTCTATTAAGTGCTTTGATACGGGTAAGGAGAAATTCAAAGGTTTATTATCTGGATAGTTATGAAAGCCTTTATAATTTTAATTTTCATTCTCAATGTTTTGTAAATTGACTGAAGTCTTTCATGCATCTCATGCCTTGTGTTCTTCCTACCATCATCCTACCCCCTGAAAACAAACAACAAAAAAAGCACAAGTTGAAGCCTATATGGGTTATGATCCTGAGGGTAAATAAACCCTTCACTTGCTCAGAGCTTCCTTTTCCTACTGAGTCACACAGGCAGCTGTTTAACTGAAGGCTGGCACAGGATCACAATTAGATATTTTACCTTTTTAATGCAAATCTATATCTGTGGTTTTTTTTGTTGTTGTTTTAGAACAAGGTATTTATATAAAATCAAAGCAAAATCAGTCAACAATATGTTAGTTTGCAACTGAACCAGTTGTAAACTATGTTTACAGTAAAATCTGTAAACAAAGTAAGCTTATATACTAAAAGAATTGTCAGTTGTATTGAGAAAGCCAGCAGATCTGTATCGTTGTTCAAAAACAATGTCTAAAATTAACCTTGCAGGCTAGCTGTGTACCTCTGGCTTGATTAGAAGTTAAATGGTGCAGGGCATTAACAATTTGTTCTTCCTAACTTAACCTGTCAAAATTATAACTGTAATATCCCATATTGTCTGGACTTATGTCTTTTTAAAAAGCCATAGGAGTCACTTACCTGCAATTCGAGTGGTTCGAGTCTGATATTATTAGTGCACTTTTTAAAGTAACAGTGTTTCCCAAAATAAAGGAAGAGTACGAGATAAGGTCTGGAAATTTTCCCTCCTTTTCTTTTCAACCACGGTAAGACCAACCATAGTTTTTGGATGCACTTAGAGAAATATTGCTAATTATCCCACAGGCCTGCATGTTTTTATGGCTCTGTTTCCAGATACCAAATCATACGGAAGAATGTTTTGAAATGTAAGTGATCTTCACATTAGTCAGCGTTGGGTGAGCTACCCTTAGAGGCGTGTTAGATAATAGCCAGTGGGCTCCATCCCCTACTTCAGAAGCCCTTCTCTGTAATCCCATGTCATCCTCCCGTGTGACAACAGCTTTGAACACTCAGCTCTCTGTAAGCCCAGCAGAAAGTTTGGCTGTTGGGCTTTACAAGCTGCATTACAGCCACTTCCCACCCTTGATGCTGAGGCAGTTGGTCAGCCGGAACCAGCCCGCGGGCAGTCGGGCAGCCTGCCCCGCGTACGTAGTCTGATTGCCACAACTGCAGTTTAGTTGCTGAGGAAGGATTAGTGGTCACGCAGTCACCAGTGGGAGACAGTGTAGTCAGAGAGCTATTTCCTCAGCATGCAGAGCACAGCAGAAAAATGTTTTGGCCTCTAAAAGAGTTAATGAGGTGTTGCTTTCTGACTGTACTTTTCTATAGGCATTGCCCATTGTCATTAAACCTTTTTTCCTTACACGTGTGAATAGCTGCATAATCATTCACATGGATCGTCCACAAGTCAAAACAAGTGGAGAACTCTAACTAGAACATTCGGCCTTCTGAATATTCAACTTCTAGATATTTCTGCCGGTGTTCACATCAGATAATCTGCCCACGAGGCATGCTGAATTTACCTGATCTTAACGTTCATGATTTCTTACGATTGATTCTTAGGCTAAATTAAACAAGCCTGTGCAGGTTGGATTTCTCTGTAGAACTGAGAATAATGTATGAAATCTGGTACTTAAACCTGATATTTAGAGATGAAAAGGTTATGTTTATCTGTGGTATATAAATAATATGAAGACTGATACATTTGTTTCTTGTTAGTTGGATTGTGATGGTAAATGGTCATACACCAGGTGTGTTTAAAAGTCCCTTTCACAGCGTAGTGCTGGCAATGAAGAGTATAACAGTCATTGCACTTTGAATGACTTTCATATCTTTTATTTCTTTCTTTATTTTCCCATCAACTCATGCAGAAACCAAGGAGCTCGTTAGCTGGATGAGAGGACATGATTCTTCAGTGTCTTCCATCTCAGTCAATGGCTCAGGCAGGTATGCCATCACTACCTCCACTGATACAGCGCAGCTCTGGGACTTGGACACCTTTCAAAGGAAAAGAAAGCTGAACGTTCGTCATTCTGTGGGTATACAGAAGGTGAGTAAAGAACAGCTGAAGGGCAAGCAAGCATACCTCAGCAGGAGTAATACCACATGCTAAAGTCACAGTACTTGAAAACAGAGGGCAAGATGTATGAGGAGCACTGAATTCCCTTTTTTGTTCAGCCCAGAGCAGAGCAGGCTGAGGGGAGGCCTCATGGCAACCTGCAGCTCCCTCACAAGGGGAGCGGAGGGGCAGGCGCTGAGCTCTGCTCTCTGGGGACAGCGACAGGACCCGAGGGAACGGCATGGAGCTGGGACAGGGGAGGGTCAGGCTGGGGGTTAGGGAAAGGTTCTGCACCCAGAGGTGGTTGGGCACTGGGACAGGCTCCCCAGGACGGTGGTCATGGCAGTGAGCCTGCAGGAGTTCAAGAAGCCTTTGGGCAACGCTCTCAGACACGTGGTCTGTTTTTGGGTCGTCCTGTGTGGAGCCAGGGGTTGGACTCAATGACCCCTGTGGATCCTTCCAGGTCAGGATATTCTATGACTCTGTGGTCCTTTTAAAAAATCAGCAGAATCTTTCCTGCATTCCTTGGGTGTATCTCCCTGACTGTTAGCCAGTCACACCACCAAGACCAGCGGGTGGTCAGCAGTTGATGTGCTGGGAACATGAAAGGAACAGATGAGTATCTTTACTCAGAACTTGGTTGGCTCTGACTGTGACCAATGCAATCTAACCTGGAAGTTGGCCTTTTCTTGACCTGGGGATGGGCTCAGATGACCTTCAGAGATCAGTTCCAACCTGAATGAATTTGTGATTCGAAGGGTGTTGTTCAAAAAACAGTTTGGGGGTGACGATGGAAACTTAGTCACCACCACCCACCCCATGCAGCCACTTATTGCAAAGCTTCTCTTGCTCCTGTGCACACTAAGCACTGAATGTAGGAGCAAACAAGCTGAGAATTAACTCAGCAAAAAGAAATTGCTGCATTCTAGCCTAGTGGTTTCTTTGTTTTGGTTTGCTGTGTACCAATACTGGAACAACACAGGGAAGGAGAGACAAAGAGTACATTTGTGTCAGGGAGTAGTTTAAATATGTCTACCGTCGTGTTACGCTGCTTTAAGTAGGTCTCCTTGCGCCACCAAACGTCAGACTTGGGCATTAGTACTACAGAAAGCACCACTGCAGTGCCTGAGCATTGCTTGCACACGTGCTGCCCTACAGTGAATAGTCTTACACGCACCACTTCAAACCGAAGTTCTCATCAGACTGGTCACTGAACAGCTATGCTGATTTTGTAGAGAACAAGGATCCTCGTTTGAGTGCTTTCGCTGTGTACTAGGTCAGGCAGGAATTCTGCCAGCCTGAAACAGTCACCTGGCAATTACTGGGGGAGATCGGGTATGCATTTTTAGTTGCTTACTAAAGCTGCTGTTTAGTGCACATCACAAAAAAAAAAAAAAAAAAAAAAAAAAAAAGTATCATGTCCTCTCTCCAAAGAAGGCTGCATTTCTTTAGTTCACAAGATCTTTATTATTGCAGCCTTTCAATATGCAAAGGGAGCTTACAAGAAAGATGGAGAGAGGCTTTTTACAAGGGCATGTGGAGATAGAACAAAGGGTAGGGGTTTTAAACTGAAAGAGAATAGGTTTGGATTAGATATTAGGAAGAAATTCTTCATTCAGAGAGTGGTGAGGCACTGACACAGGTACCCCAGAGAAGCTGTGGTTGCCCCATCCTGGAGGTGTTCAAGGCCAGGCTGGATGGGGCTTACAGCAACCTGGTCTGGTGGGAGGTGTCCCTGCCCGTGGCAGGGGGTTGGAACCCCATGAACTTTAAGGTCCCTTCCAACCCAAACCATTCTGTGATTTTTCTGCTGCTCATCTTTCTTTGCGTAGGCTACATGTAGGGGCTTCTCACTGATGAATGGTTCTTGGAATTTGGTAGGATCATGATATTACAATGCAGAAACAAACTTTTAAATCCAAACAATAGTGACTGGTTGAGTGAATAAATCACTGCTTGGGAAGCAAGAGCCTGCAATTTTGGTTTGGCTCTACCATTTCTGATAGGACTTCATGCAAGTAATCTGTTTTATCTGGATTTCATTTTGGAATCGAGATAATGATGTTTATTCCTATGCCATGATTCCAGATACACAGATAAGTGCTTTATTAAACATCAGATTTATTATTAGACACAGCCATGACACTCATTGTCCAAAGTTGGACTCCTGCTTCCTAGTTAATTTCACACCAATCTGTAGAGTTCTTTGTGGTACCCTTTTATTTAAGCCCAGTTTGCGCTCCTAAACCACCTTCTGTTCAACTGGTATGGGACAAAGCTAAGTTAAAATGACAGAGGCAGAGTTGCACGCTGTAAGAATGACAGGTGGAAAAAAGACAAACGAGGAAGAAGAGCTAAAGAAAAAACATCTGTAATGACCATTTTCAAAGCGTTGCTGCTCATTCAACAGCTGCGTGTAACCAGTGTGTGGTATTTTTCTAGGACAAAGCAGAAAATGAGGAACTGCTCATTACTCCAGCTTGCCAGAACTTAAATAGCAACTTTAAACCCTTCCTAGGGCTTCATTTACTGTTGGAAGGAGAAACAGACTTTTTTTGATAACTGGAAGTAAGAAAAGGTGGAAATCGTATTGCTTAACTTCATCCATCTGCACGATGGGCATTTATTCTCATTTCATTGTCTAAGCTTCCTCAGTCCCTGAGGGAGAACGGGCAGCTCAGCCTGTCTGAACAGAAATGACTGTGCTAAGTGAGGTGACTTTTTCCTCAGAGGTAATTTCTACCCACTGTGAAGTGACTGAGTTGGGCTGATCATCTAACTTTCAGTCACTGACATTCAGCAACATAAAACCTGTCCCATTTATCCAGATTTCAAGGCCCAGAGAAACAATTTGGACAAAAACTCTGAATTTCTTGGCACTGACTGTAAATGTCAGCTAGTGGACCCTTCAGGTAGTCAGTCCCTCAACGAACAAATAGCCAAAAACACTTTGAATTTAACCTTCAAAATTATAGCTGTAGGGAATTAGCTGAAGCTGCATGTGCTGCTGCTAAAGCAGAACCTCTCTCTAAGCCAGTAGTTTGTCATTAACCAAGCATGTATCTGATGACATCCCAACATATAAAAAATCATTTTTTTTAATCAAAACCAATTACACATAAGCAATACACCTGTTCAGAATAATAAAAAATATATTTACAAGCTTATTGATTTTATTTTCTTTCATGCCAAACTCTGCATTTCATAGTTGCAGAATACACTGCTAAATTTTCTACAATATTTCCAACACTTAATAATTGTATGTAAAATTACAGAGCTTAAGTCTGAAAGTAAGTGCTTCATAGAATACATTTGCAAGCTGTTGAAAGCTGAAGTTAGTTTGTAGAAGATGTAGCAAGCTATTCAAACCCCTCCAGTGCTCAGTGAGCAGTTCTGGATCCTTTGCCACTGCTGGGTGCATTTTCTCAGCATCTATATTATACCCTCTCTGGCATTCATCAGAACCCTCCAGAAGACAGTCACAAAAATAACCCAGGTAAAGATTTGTGTCATTTTGGTGAGTTAAACTGGCTTAGCAAAAGGTACGACAAGTTCTGAACCAGTGCAAGGGAGAGATGCCAGACTTGTCTGTTACAGGAGAAAGGATCCCACTGTTTGTGGGATCAAAGCCTTGCATTGCAGCTGCATTCACAGTTACCAAAATACCCATACTGTCATGGTTTCTTGCTCTGTTTTATCCTGCCATTCACTTTGGTCCAATGTAAAGGGTACTTCCTCGACAATGCTATTCCATTTTTTTTCATATTCTTTCAGGTTTTTTTCCTTCCATTGAGTAACACCATCCTCAGCTGTTTCAAAGACAATTCTGTTTTTGCATGGGAATTTGATACTCTGCACTGTAAATACCAGTTGCCAACTCCAGTAGAAGGTTCTGCATTACTTTATAAGAGCTTTGCAGTTACCAGGTAAATTGCTATTTTAAACATTCTGAAGGCAAAGTACAAAAACTGTAATTTTAAACAGCTTTTCATGTCTTGTCATGTTTTATGGAAGTATTGAGGTATATGCTATGATAAGCTTTTGAAATCTGCTATGACTGACGCAGCAAGGATCAAGAGCAGTTTTTATTATAGTCCTATAGTAGTTGAAAAAAAGTAATTTAATATAATGACCACTAAAATAAAGTTAAAAGCAATTTTATTATTTAGGAGCTATTTTGTCCTTTTGGGATAGTGTGACAGGAATAATAACAGATTCCCAAGTTATTTGAATGCATAGAAATAAATGAATGATCTGTGTCTCTGTAGCTAATACTAGCTTAAATTCTAGTATTCTGATAAATACTGAGAAACTTTGCCTCCTCTGTGATGCAGAGATGGCCGGATTTTTGTAGCTGGTGGAAAATCAAATCATCTTCACTTGTGGTGTTTAGAATCAAAGCAGCTGATAAAAATAATCCAGATGCCTACAAAAGTACGAGCTGTTCGCCACCTGGAGTTCCTCCCGGACAGTTTTGATGGGGGCTCCAATCAGGTCAGTTTTTAAAAAACAAATAAATAAAAACTTGAGAGGGGATATTTGGTTACTCAAGTCAACACAAGTACTTTAAGGGTTTTTGGGGGACACTGGGAAGATGGGCCCATACCATACAAGAGGAAAGCTACTGTGCTGAATGTTTGTTCAATTGCTCTTATAGTTTAAAGGAATGTCAGTCCTTAATTTAGTATTCCTCTTTGTTTTACATTGACAGTATTACTGATGAGTCCTTTTAACTTGTAGGTCCTTGGAGTGTTAAGTCAAGATAATATTATGAGATTTATCAATATAGAAACATGCAAACTGCTTTTTGCCATTGGGACTCATGAAGAGGGAATTAGCACAGCAGCGATTAGCCCCAGCGGACGGTATATTGCATCAGTAATGGAAAATGGTAGTGTCAATTTATACAGTGTCCAAGCTTTGACTCAGGAAGCAAATAAGGTACGGTGTTTTACATTTCTCATAACTGCAGTAAATCCTATTAAAGAGGACACTTGTCCACGTACCTTTTGTATCAGCAGTAGTTTGCTGATGTATCATTGGCTTAGAAGTGTGGCAGTGTCATATTTAACACTACAAATGCAGAAAAAGTTGTTTGTTGGGTTCCCTTCATGGTTATTCCAGCCGGTCAGGTAATGTGATGTTTTCAAAGTGCATCATTGTGTTTCTGGTTATGGGAGGAGGGGGAGATGGCATTTCTTTCTACAGGGATTTATATGGACCAATTTTACTTTATGACATTTGGGGGGAGATGGAAACAGCACAATTGTACTGCTTCTGTTCCATTTCCTACCAGGAAATGCCTTGCAACTAATGCTCTCTTAAACTGCAGGCATGAATGGTCTTTTTGTTACTGTGATTTTGTTCTTCTTGCTGTGTTATTGGATACCAGCATCCGTCATTATGGCACAATCATACTCCTAATCCTTCCTAAATAACAAACATTCTAAATACCAGCTCTTATTTTATTAAAGTAATTTATTAATGGGAGTCAGGTTTCTAAATCCAGAATTCCATGTATCTTTAATCACCACGTCTTTGAAGTAAACAGTAACCAGCTTTGGATAATGAAGGAGTTGGAGCTGAGGAAGGATGTGTAAAGATGTCACACATGCATTCCATTTGCACTTTTGCTGCCGGGTTGACATGAACTGGGATATCCACTTTGTTCCTTGCTTTCCCAATCTCCAAAACTGAATTAATGCCTACCTGACACCGATGATTAATTTAAGTTCGTAAAGGTCTTTTGTGTTCCTTCTAACAGGTGCTATAGAAATGCAAAGTATTTTAGTAACATTGAGAAACATACTAAAATAAATAACCTGAATGCTACCTGGTACACATTTATGTCATCCCAATTGTATTTTAGTGTTTACTAAACAAGGAAATAGCATGATGTTTGATTTGATGTTTGAAAGCTACATAAACATTCTCACAGTACTTCTTGCTAGTTTATTACGGCAGCTTAATTCTCTGACAGATATGTTCAGGAGTATACAGACCATATGTATTTGTTTCTGTTACAACTGTGGCTCTCTTCTTCATGGTATAGCCATCACGCTCAAGGATATAGCATATAAAATAGTTAACATCAAATTATAGTGTGATTTATTCGGTCTTACAAAATGTTAACCAAGTTATTTTCACTTAATATTAGCCTCCACCACCCCAGTTCAAAGTAGTGGAGGATTGGCCCAAGTGTAAGTCAGAGGCAAATAAGCTGACGATGAAAGTGACTTCAGGAAGGTCAGAGCGGCCTTGGAAACCCAAAGGAAACAAAATTCAAACCAGACTGCTGAAAGTGCAAGCAAACACATCGCTTGAAAATAAAGAGGTAGGAAGAAATTGCAAATGTTTTGTTCTCCAGTCTGCAGCATTTAGATTTCATTACAAAAAAAAAAAAAAAATCCATTTACTTTAGGGAATAAGTTAAGGCACTGATTCACTTGGATGTTTGAGCAGAGTTAAGGGAGTTTTACACCATTTCTGCTTGCTGTTCAGCCTGTGTTATGTGATACAGCCAGAGCTACCATTCCTCCAGTCAGGTTTGGGTGCCTCTGAAGTTCTTCAAGCAACTTGTGACGCATTTGCTTATTTGCCAGATCTGATCTGCTTCCCTGCTAGCAAACTGCACTTCTAAGATGTCTGCCTAGAAGCTATTTCATTCTTCTGAATTGTTTAAATGATGTGTTATAGTTATATTTGTTTCCCTTCCCTCATCACTGTGCTGCCTTCTCTTTCTGTCTTTATCTTGAGTCTCATATATATGTAGTCATATGTGCATATATATACACACATACATATTTTCTCCTGTGACATTCATCAGCACATAATCCATTCCTTATGTAAATGTTCTTTATGTTTGACCATGTCCATCATTTATTTATGTATAGTTTAGTCAGTCAGGGTCTGTCTGCTTCTGCTGGAAATCAATGGCAGCTGTTTGATTTCAGCAGAAGATGAATGATCTATTGAATGATCTTTGTTGTTGAAATACCTGGGATAAAGTAGCTGTACGTGTTATAGTTTTTCTTTAACATTATGCTAAGAGCTTCAGTATTTAGCTACTGTGCAAGGAAAGAGCTAAAGAACAAGAAATCCTTAGATTTATTGTTGATTCCCTGTTTTGTAGAATGAATTGCCAGGTGGATTAAACAAGAAACGTCTACAGGCTTTGTTGAAAGGATACGGTGAATATCCAGCAAAATACAGGTATGTTTGTGTGCATGTTTATGCTTGCACTAAATCAATTTGCGTGTGTTTACTGGCCTATGAAAGAGAAGCTGCTTGACTAAGTCTCCATTTTAATTACAGGATGTTTGTTTGGCGTTCCTTATTACAACTTCCTGAAAACCACTTAGCATTCAGTAGCCTAATAGATAAGGGTACCCACAGTGCGTTTGTGAATATTCAGAATGAGTACCCGATCAAAAGCAGGAAACTGCTGAGAGTTTTACAGAGGTAAAATGTATATTTATATCTACTTAAATATTATAACTTCATTTTTTTTCATACATTGATCTGAAGCGTGTGCAATAGCTGGAATCAGCTAGAAGGAAAAGTTTAAAATGAAATAGCCGTGCCCTGATGCATTTTTGTTTTTATAACTGGTATAATCCTTCATCTAGTTTGAATTTTACATGATAGCATGGTACCTGATACATTTTACATGATAGTATGCTAGTTCTAAAATGCATTTGTTTGGTTTGAGACCAACGTTTTCTACACCTTTTCTTGCCTTTACATACAGGACCTTATCAGCTCTAGCTCACTGGTCTGCTATCTTTGGTGAGACGCCTTATATTCCTTTGCTAGCATTCCCATTTGTAAAATTATTCCAGAACAACCAGCTGATCTGCTTTGAAGTTGTTGCTACAGTAGTAGGTAGGTAAGCAACGATTTTCAGAAGTCAAATATGATGCAACATGTTTAAGCTTTCCCATGCAAAAGAGTTTTTCCTGATGAAATGAATGAGGTGCTTTCCTAAGATGTCACCAGACTCTCTTTTAAAGGTATTGCCAGGAATTAATATGTAGCACTGTACGTTTAAAACCAAAACCTGTTTTTAAATCAAAACAAGATATTAGACTTCCTTTTGCAGTATTTGTAGCAAAATCAAGCAGTTTTACAGCATACATAAAGTCTCATCAGTAAAAACGAATGTTATCTTGCATACTTACATCATATTTAATAGCTAAAATGTGTATCTGAGACATGGAAAAAGTTGTCAAGCCCACCCCAATCAAAGGGGAATGATCTCTTTTAAAGTTTTCCTGTGTTTAGTTGTCCTATATATGTGGTATCTCAAAATTAGATATTTTGGCTGAAAGTTCTCTGTCTGTCTTCTGAAGAAACATACTAAATTAAAGTGCACTACACTTAAATTAGTTGTTGCAGCTGCTTCTAAATCTACAGAAGATAGATACTGCCAAGCATCCATACACACTTTGCAAACACATGCTGTTAGTGAATAAGCACCCAAGTTTACCAAAGTTATTCTTAGTATGTTAAAAATTACTTGATCCAGGCTGTAGTTTCATGAGACAGAAAAACTGGTTTAAGTATTCCCATCTGCCCCCAACCACCTTGTCTCACAGCACACAGACTTTTTTCGTTTTATCTTTGAGCCAGATTAGTTCCCCAAGCTGGTTCACAGCGTGCTGACACACTCATGCCAGTGCAGCTGGAGGAGCAGCGTACTGTGGACATGGTTTAGGAATAAATGGTAGGAGAGAAGGAGAGATAAGAATGCCTTAAATAGACGTTGCTTAAAACTTCCTCTTAAATTCACAGACATTATAAACAAACCTTAAGGTTGTCAAGAGTCTTCCTCGCTGCATTACAATGGATTGTGTTTTGTTTTGTTTTCTTTTTTAGTTAATTTTTGTCAGCACTGGTTTGAGTATTTTCCCAATCCTCCAGTTAATGTCCTTAGTATGATGGAAAATATTTTAGCACATCATGACAATGAACTACTTCAGCATTTTACAAAATACAATGTGACTTCACAGGTAACATTCTAGCCTATGTTTGTATATGAAATGTCATTGCAGTAAATGGTAGATGGTGCACTAGTGCTTTATTTTGACATAATTCTTTTATTGAAGGAGTTTTCATTAAGTAATATTGAATGAGTGAATAATATAGGAGTATAAAGAATATATCATTGCTTTCTTGCAACCTTTCTTTTTGCATAGTCATAAATCTCATGTATATGCTATTGTAGTTCTTAGAGATCCTTCCTTCCCTTTCAAGTGTACAGTGCTTGAAAATCTACTGGCCAAATTATAAATGTATTTTTACTTTCTTTTTTTTTAATTCAACGTAGGTGTGATGAATGAATTTTCTAAGTCAAAACCATAATTATACATGTTTATCATTAAGGATGATTTTAGCTTCACAAAGCTAAACACATCCAGTGAATTAAGAAAATTATGTATATTTACCCCATATTCATTTTGAATGTTTACAGTGGGGAATAAAGCGTATCTTCAAACATTCTGTTTTAGTTCCTGTTTCTTTCATAAATAAATAAATTCTTGGTATGAGGCAAAATTTTATGTTAGTTCTGTGAAAGGAATAGTAAAATCCTACTAATGGATTGTTTTTTCAATTTTCCCAAATGATGTAGGTTTATGCCTGGCCTCTTCTAGAAACCCTGTTCTCTGAGGTTCTAACAAGAGAAGAATGGCTCAAAGTCTTTGATAATATCTTCTCTAACCATCCTTCATACTTCCTAATGCTTGTTGTTGCCTATATTGTATGTTCCAGAGCTCCATTGCTTCACTGTAATCAAAGACAGGATTTTGAGGTAAACGTTTTTTTTGTAGTCTGTCATTTGAAGGTGTAGCTACAGAGAAGTGTGAAACACCATTATCTGTTGTTACAGAGTTTTGAAGGAGGTGTTTCAGATCCATATTAATGTATTATTACATTTCTGAACAACGTCATCTAGTACCTGACAAATGTACAATAAATGAATAAATCATTGAGCAATTTCCTGCAGTTTCATGCAACAAGATCTTTAGAAGCTTCCATAAACTTTCTAATGCCCCTAAAAGTTATTTAGTAAATGGCAATGGTTCATCAACCACAAAATAATTCTGCCATTTATTTGGAGTTCTAATATTGATTTCTGTGTGTGGAGACAAAAGGCAGTAATTCTGTCATGTGTTTCATTATTTGGCTTTCAGATTTGTGAAGTCAGGCAATATTATTTGATGTTCTCTGATGCTAAGCTAAAATGTTTTCTGATGTTTAGCTTTACAAGGGAGGAGGATGATTTTTTACATGAAAACATCTTTGTAGACAAAGGGTTCCACCTTGAAAATGTGCTTGTGAGCAGTTTGACAAACATCAGATAACATTATTGCTACATTCTTTCAGTAACCAACTGAAAGATTTCCTTGGTGAAGATCTTTGATGGGAAGAACAGTCCTGCTAGAAGAGGAACTTCTGTCGTTCATGTTTAAACACTAAAAGTTGAGTGAGGTCTATCCAGTGGTAGGAGTATCTTTTTGAGCAGTTGGACACTCTTACATCACACTCAGGTTCCCAAATCTCTTCACAACGGTCATTGGAAGAGAAGGAAAAGAACCCAAGTTCACTTTTAGAAATTAAAGACATTTGGGCCAAGTCACTTGAGCCCATGATACTTTACTAATCAGTAGGGCCAACTTAATCACTTTTTTAATCAACGTTTGGAATATAGAGCTTGCTAATTTACCTAATTATTCCTACATAAGTATATTAAAAACTTGCTTAATCTTTTGTAGAATGTAAATGGAAGCATGTCTCTTACAGTATTTCTTTCATCATCGTAACAACCTGGACATTAACGTTGTGATTAAAGAAGCTTATCATTTTATGGAGGCTACACCACCAGATATCCATCCACAACGTGTGCTTGATGACTTCATACCACTTACAAAAGGACAGTACCCTGTATTTAATAAATATCCCAAGTTCATTGTGGATTATCAAACTCAGGAATGGGAGAGGATCAGACAGGATGAAATTGAATACTTGAGAGAGAGGTATTTAATGGGAAAGTTGATGACAGTGTCAAACTGGGAGGGACAGGTGGATGCAATTCCCTTTTTCTGTTATGTTCTGTATGCTTGAGAATAGAGAGGCAATACATTTTAAAAAATGGGGAAGATAACTTTAATATTCAAACAGTTACTTGGCATGACGTGTTTTTTAAGTTAAATTTGTGGTCTAAATACTGGGCTGCCAGTCCTCAAAATTGAAAGCTTAGAAGTCAGAACCTAAACTTTTGTTAATGTTGCCACATCCAACTTTGTGAAGGGCCAGGAATTCTGATCTCGCAATTGAAATCAGTGGGAACCATGATTTCAAGAGACATTTAGAAACCAGTTTTTGGTAAGAATGTGAAGAATGTCTGCACTCATATGAAATGCCCAGTTGTCTGTAAAAGTCAGCACTGTTGACCTTTCTCATCTCTCTCATCTTTCTCACTCTCTATCAGTACATAAAGGAGATGTTGTAGTCTCATGACATCATGTTTCACTTATTGATTTCAAAGTAATCAAGTAATTTATTGGTACTTGTGATATAAGAACACGTGATCTCCTTCCATTTAGACAGTTAATGCATGAGTTAGAAGCTAAAGCACAGGAACAGAAGGCAGAAGATGAAGCTTGGTATCGAAAGCAGGAATTGCTTCGAGAAGCTGAAGAACAAAGGCGAAAAATGCTTCTGGAAGAGGAAAAGAAGCTGGCAGAACAGAGGCAAAAGTATTATAATATAAGAAACATTAGGGGCCTGGTTATGGTATCCTGCTATTACATTTTTAGCCATAAGTAAAGGAGAAATGGCCACTAATTTGTATAAATTGAAATGTGGGAAAGCAGTATGGTCTGCTGGGTCAGATTGTGGTGTGGGAATGAAGTGATCTGGGCTGTATTACTGTCATGCTCAAGGGAATACAGCAGATCAGAGGCCAAGACATTTGATATTTTTGTCTCAGCTCCCAGCCTTTTCTCTGGTCTCTTCGGATTGTGAATGCTCTTGCACAGCCAATTGCTCTTTGTTTGCACACTGAGACTTCAGGCTTATACTGTGGGCAGACTTTAACTGCAAATACAAGAGTCATCTACAGTCTCAGAGTACTGATGCTATACTGTACACGTTCTTGTATTTCTAGTGGATTTAGAAAAATGACTGCTTAATTTATCAGTTGCTGAGTAAAGAGTTGAGATAGTACCAAAGTCATTCCGTAGTTCGTATGTTTTGCGATTGTGAAGGTCTAAGAGAATTTCAGTGTCTCCACTGAAGGTTTTTAGATCAACTAAAAGTCATACTTGTCTTAAACTTCTGTAACCTACAACGTAGTTTTTTATTTAAAAAGTGAGCAGTGGGGTTTTCTTTGCCAAGTAATTCTTGGGTTTGTGGTTTTGTTCCTTGAAACAGTTTGATATTTTGCAAATAAACATAGGACTAATTTTGTTCTGAAAGAGGTACTAGGACACTGGCAATTATTCTAAGGAATAGTTTCCAGCTCTGGATCATTACAATACTAAACTAGTGCTTATTAACGTACAACAGAAACAGAGCACAGGGCTTCAAAGCTTAATTGGGAGAGATTGCCATTAGAGGATGTCTGTGTGTCTCTGAATTTAATTTTGTCTTGTAAATGAAAACTGGGAAGTTGACAAGAATGAGAGCAACTTCCCTAAGCTTTACAAGTTAGAGATTAGCTCCTAGTAACTGATGGGTAACCGTGGTGCAAGCTTGTGCTCTTTGTTATTGACCTTTTATAAAAGGTCATAAAAGTTCCCATGTTTCTGTTTATTTTGTCTCTGAAGACTAGCTGCTGTGAAAAGAGAACTGAAAGTAAAGGAACTACAATTTCTAGATGCTTCAAGAAGGCGTTTTCTGAAATACCAGCAAGATCAGCGCCAAATGGAACTGAAACGTCTTGATGATGAAATTGCTAGAAAAGCTGAGTATTGCTCAGGCAACTCTTTTCTCAAAGGTTTATTCAGAAAAATAACCAAGAAAAAATGTAGAACCAAAATTTCAGTCGATATACTGGGATTTGTGAGCCCAAAAGCGTATTTAGCATGAGGTATTTAGCATGAGGTGATAAATGCGTAATTTGGGGCAATTTTAACTGGCAAAACTCATGGGAAAGCCAGATTTATCTGTATACTGACGGTTGTGAAAAATGTAATGAGCTCCTTAAAGGCCTAGTCAATTAACAGTTGTCTGTGGGCTGTATTCAGGCTGCAAATTAACTCTGCCATTGATTGAGAGGCTCTGAAACAGCCTTTGGCCAAGCCTGGCTCTGCTCCTGCAGGGTTACTAGCTCAAGCACGACATCGTGCAGACGCAGAGAGTGGAGCATGAGCTTTAGAACCTCCTGGGTGTGAACTGAGTCTTTGCAAAGCCATTCCTTCTATCTCAGCACCACACTTTGCTGAGTCAGAGTACCGTTGGATTCTTTTTTGCAGCTCAGCACAGGTGGCCACTTTCACTTTATCTTCAACTTTATCTCTACTGTCCTCCACAGGATTTAGCAACTTTTTGTTCACTTTGGAGCTGCATCGTACAGATTATGAGCACTAGATCAAGCCTGATATTTCCCTAATGTGTGACAGGATGCAAAACTATCCCTGTGCCTCCTTGCCTCTTCTCTCCCTTGCCCTGTACTTTTGATCTTCAGTATTTTCTATTGTTTGTCATATAACAGGAAGTTAACTAGAGCTTAGGAGTAGAATGCTGCTTCTGGTTTTGGACACTTTTCATGATATTTTTTTTTAAATGGAGGTGTTTTTTTTTTTCTCCTTTGCACTGTTTTCATGTGTTTCTCTTCTCCTCAAGGCATCCATGAGAGAGCAAGAAACAGCTGCCACTGTTCAAGATGTAGAAGTACGACGGATGGAACTTGAATCGCAAAGACAGCTTTTTGAACAGGTAACTATTAGGGAACTGTACAGATGTTTATATTTCATGGTTCTTCCTATGCAGTTCTCAGATTTGGTTGTATTCATTCAACCAGACTATGTGAGGAAAAATTGAGGTGTTTTTTTTCCCCTTTTTAACACCCTTTTTTTTTGAATAAACCCTCTGATAATAAGCGCAGTAGTAGTAGTCACTGTTATCCATTTTTCTGGGAGAAAATGCCCATATCCTCCCCGTTATCATCAGGTATCATGTGGTTGATGCAGGCTTTATCTGTATACTCAGCTGGCTGAGAGAAGTGAGAAACATGTAAATAAGAAAAAAAGTCTATAACAATATGTTCCTCATCCCCAGAACTCCCACCTTTTCATCTGTGGTATCCAGATATATCTCCATTTTCTGAAGGGAACAGTGTGACAGATTGATGTAGTGGATGAAAGAATGTCTCGCTGCCAGCAACATCATTAAGCAAAAAGGAGTGGATGGTTGGTGGGGAAGGGGCAGTTCCTTTCTCAAATGCCTTACATTGTAATCCAGAAAGATCATTATTTAGTATTAAAGGTTTTTATTTTGATAAATATTGTTCAGATGTGAAGTTAAATATGAGTTAATAAAAATGGTTGACAAGGCTGCCAGTCAAAGACTTAGTAATGTATGTTTGACTTGTTAAAGCTTTTGGCCATGGAATTTTTATAATTTGTGCTGACCATACTTGGGCTAAATTTCTTTTAGCATTTATTTGTTAAATACACAGCCAGCTGTACTGTGGCTACAAAACACAAACCAGGCTAGGATCACTGGTGTTCCGGTACATGAAAAGACAGCTGTTCAAGGGAATTAATTCTGCAGTGGCCATCCTCTTTAGGCTAGAAAGGTACCAATTATTTAACTAACCAAGGATACATGTCTGCCCACAAGAGCCTGTACAGGCAGGCTTTCACTGCCCATGCCCTGAACTGTCTGTTTTACTGCTGTCAACAAAGGTCTGTATTCAATCTTTGAAGGCCTGTTGAGAGGCAGTGTATGTTAAATGTGCTTCAGTACCCCGCTGACACAGCTCAACGGATTCCAGTGGGACTGGGAGGGGATTGTGCCTTCTTCAGAAAACTGTAGATACACCCCAATGAACGTGAACAAAAGTTGTTTAGAGTTAAAATTCTCTTTCTAGATCTAATGCTGATTTGTACTATTTTGACAAATAATCTCCGCATTCAATCTGCAGATGTGTTCAAGTCCGTGTGCTGTGGAACATGATTTATATTTGTGAAGCATTCTGAGGTTTTGGCTAAGATATGCCATGAAAATGGAGAATATTTTCATGATTAATCTAATTGATTTAAGTTGGAATTCTAATTTCATGCTCCATTGTAATCCATGGAACGGAATTACATCAGTATAAACCTGGGAGATCACTGTGCTGTCTCAGGCTTAGCATAATTCCAAGTGGGCAAAACAGCAGGGAATATCACTGTCTTGAGCAGTTATGGTAGGTTATGATATTCCATGGGATAAGAGGTGTATGTTCAAATACTAGTTTAATGAAACTTTAATAAATGTTCAAAGAGAATTTAAAAAGTTGGTTAGTAGCTAAGCAACAATAATTTATGCTGGGTGTTTGTCAGCATCTTATCAAAGATCAAGAGAGCTCGACACAGGGAATGAAAGAAGAGATAGATGCCAATCGAAGAAAGGCAGATCTCGAAGATCACATTGTTCAGAGATTGATGGAAACAGATCGAGAAGAAAAACAGAAAGCTCAGATGGTAAGATGATTGGATTTAAACATGTGTTTGGGGAAGTTAGTATGTTAACTAGTACAAGTGGTACTAGTTAATAGCATTTTAATTGCAATTAGTTAGTACAAGTTAATGAGAAAATATTTTGAAGAAAATTAGTTTCTAGTTACATGTATTAATAGATCATGATGGCATGCTGAAAGTTAGGACATTTTCAAAAATCTGACTGAAGTGTCCAAGCAGCTATATAATACTGAAATTCTCTGGGACTGCCATAAATATTAATTTTCCTTCACTTTCCAGAACTTAAAAGGAATATAAGACTCAAAAGTGCTCTTCAGAATAAGTTCCTCCTGTTAAGGAACAGGTTTTATTTGTAACCATAATAAAACAAAAGTAAGCCACAAAGGAACTTTCAGTTGATAGTACTTGGCAGGAAATTCAACTGTAGAAGCTGTCTTCCTGATCACAGTAATGAATGTGTATGGCTTGACATTAGGAATTGTTCAGATTTTCAAGCTCAGAACTTGTAACTGCACAGTTGGAAAAATAGTTGCAGCTAACCCACTACCCATATGCTTGGCATCTGCATTTATATTTTGTCTAGAAATAAACATATGGGTCTGAATTTTTGTAAACAGCCTTCAATTTTTGGAAGCAGATGGATGTGGGTGGAAGTATTGGCATTCAGGTATCGCTCTTATGTTAAGAGCACCTGGAAACGATATGTAATCCATGGTAGGAAAGCAAAATCCCCCAAATCACAGAGTGGGCTTGTGTCTCATTTAAAAGGCCCTGGGTGAGAGAAAGAATATCAAGGATGTAAAAGAAGCAGACAGCCCTGTCAGATGAGGCAGCTTGCTGTAATGAATGGGGGAGTGGCAGTGCAGGTGCAGTCTCCTACTAGGGACATCTAGCAGTGATACTGGAGGACACTTCAATTTGACAGAAAAAGATCTTCCCTCATCTGTAGGTATGGCTGTGTACTTGAAATAAAGTAAATGGATTCCTGGTAAGAAATTTTTTTTGTTTAGGTAGCTGAAGAAAATTTAGCCAAAGCAGAGCAGAAATGCATTGAGGTCGACTGGAGGCTGCAGGCGTTGCACAAACTAAGGCACGATGATCAGGACCGTGAGAAGCGTTATGAAGAGATAGCCAAGCTCCTTCACGACAACAGGGTAAAAGAAGCTGAACTGCTGAAGGCCATGAGGGAAGCAGAAGAAAAAAAGGTATTTGCGTTATTTCTTTTCCTAAGGAGGACTGGCACGCATGTAACTGTCTTCTGCCCATAACATAGTATGGCATAAAACTAAAAAATACTGAGTAAGAAGTGTTTTGAATAAGAACAGTTTCAACCAGAAGTTTCTGGAAGCACTAGAGCAAATTAATGAGGATATTTTAGGTTTAGGAAAGCATATTCCTAATTGTGTAAGTTTCTCTCATTTTTGCTCCAACTCAAGACTTTTACCTTTCTCCAGGTGTTTGAAGGAGAAAATTTTCAAAAAGGAAACATGCACTCGGTGTAATAACATGCCTTTTAATTGAAGGATTAGGTGCAGTCTGTAATAACCCAGATGGTTTTGCTCGTTGCCTTTTTCCTGTAATACATCTGTCAGATGCACTTAAAATCTCTGTTGTACAGTGGGAAGAAGTTATACGGAAAAAAGCACAACTGGAGGAAGAGCAGAAGGCTGCTGCTGCTGCACACGAACACAGGAAGCAGTTTTTAGAAGACGAAATGAACGATGCGTTAGATTTGGCTGAAAAGCTGCAAAGAGAGGATGCCTATTTTGGTGAGTTTAGAGAAAATGCAGGCATGAAGGCCTGGACTCATCAACTGAATACAAACAAAGTATCTAATGTTAGAGATAAACTACTTTATCTGAGCACTTTTTGGCAGTATTCTTTCATGTAAACAATATATACGGCCAGACTTGGAAAGGAAGTTCAGTTTGATATCCATCAGATGCAGCAATATAAATGATCCATTAAATTACTTGACTCTTGTGTATAGGTGGGATTCTAAGTTCCGTTTCCCAGCAGTTCCCTCATGCACCCCCAAAACTGAGGATATTTTTTTCTCCCAGTACATTATTTTGTGTTTTTTTTTTTGTTGGGAGCACAGATAAACAGAAAACGTAGGATAGTTTTCACTGATTTTTCGTCAGATTGGAAACCGCAGCCTGTAATTTTGTTTGCCTAGAAGATACCTACAGCTTGGGCTGCTCATGATAGAGGCATAGATATTTTCCATATGGATGAAATAAATTTCACCAAAGGTTATATGGGAGTCTTTCATCAAGCATATCTTTCAGATCGCCCACTGACAGCAGTCTTGCTTCCAACCTGATCAGTACTGTTCCAGCCTCACTGTAATTCCAATTGTATGATGAGCTGGCAGAATTAAGTTCCACTGGCTGGTTTCATACAGTTAAAGAACACAAGATAGAGTACAAACTCATTTTATCTCCTTCCCTTTTGTTCCCATAATGTCATCTTCATGCTAATATATTTCTTTCTTTCACAAGGTAGGATTTTTCCAAATCCCTGTGATTTATAAATAGTGTCCTCTTGCAGGCTTCAATCAGAAAGGAAACTTTTCCTCCTTCTTCCTGTGCCAGACACATGTTCCCATGCCCTCTTGTATCAGATCTGTTATTCCTAGGCTACACGACAGGCTAGAGCAGCTTGCTTGTTTGACTGCACATTAGTCCTTATTTTCCAGAAGCAGAAATTCAGTCACGTCGGATCTAACTTTGCACCACAGAGTGTTGAGCTCCAGAGCCAGCACAGAGGAAGCAGTGACTGGGGAGCAAAGGAAAGGATGGGAATGGCATTTTTGGTAGGCTTATATCAGCTTAAGCCAATCATAAATTCACATCTGTTAGAAATCCTCTGTCAAATAACCTAAAGAAAAGCAAACTCACTAGCAACAAGTGACTTTGCCAAGGGTTTGTTCACGGAGAAAAAAAAAAAAAAAGGTATTTGTGTCTTTCCAGGATTGGCCACTACATCCTTCTGAAATGCTGCATTTGGGTGGGATTGCAGATATTTATCTTATTCTCCTCAAGACACATACAAGATTAGTGATTAGTATTTACACTGGATGATTAGTATTGCTTTCGGCAAACGTTTTCCGACTTTGCCCTAATTTGCCTGATGGTTTTAATATTGAGTAATTTGCAACTGTAAGTTATTAAAATGGGTGTCTCCTTCTAAAACTGCAAGTTGCAAGTACAAGTCGACATATTCTGCATGAACTTAGTGGCCCATTTGTTAGAAGATTAATTATGTAGGAAGAAACAGCACATGTGGAACTGTCATTAGTTAAAATGAAGTGCAATGATGCATGCCTTTGACCCATAGACTAAAAATGTTGACTTTAAATTCTGAGGAAATTCTACTTCGCATTAATAGGAGCAAGTGTTCCAGTTTTGCTTCCTGCAAAAAAGCTGTTTCACCTCGAGCAAGAAAAAATCACTAGGAATTTAAACACTTCGAGTTTACAAATACACCTTCTCTCCATTTCCCACAGAGAGACTGCGTGATCTAAAGGCTGGACATACAGGGAGAGGGGTAGAATTACAGCAGGTGCCAAAGTCTGGAAATGTGTGTTTGAATGATTTGTCTGCCTCAGAGTCGTCATCGTACAGTAAGTTTCTAAGTTACAGTCCTCCTTTCCCTCACGTTTAGCTTCATATGCATTACTGGAACACCTAGATGGGTGATAGAGTCATTATTAGTCGTGTATGTGTTTAGTGGATAGTAAACTAGTTTATTGTTGTATTCTACTTCACACCTTAGAAAAAAAAAATCACCACCAGGAATAGCACAGGTAGGAAGTGCCTGAGGCGTGTCACATTCTGAGACCAGTCATTTTAAACCTCAGCCTAGTTTAGTGCCATTCTGACCCGATAATTTTACCTATGCTTTTTCTGTGTCTTCATAATTAAGTATGATTTGGGGTTGTTGAGCATGTGTAGAACTGTCTTTCATGAAAATCCTACGGAGAGTTATAGTCAAGAACTAGTCTTCAGTAATTTCCTGAGGACTGTCCCAGTCAATGAAAGCACAGACTTGCATCTTACCTATAAAACTCTGCATGCAACAGGAAACATGTTTCATCGGACCTGCCATAGCACCCCATCAACATCTGGCCTTTTTGTAACAAAACATAGTTTGCCCTGGTACCACTTTTGAAGAAAACTGTTCCTTGCTTTTACAGGCTGTAGAGCTTTCTCAAATACAACAGCATTCAGTAATTAAACATAGTTTTTCTCTACAGGAGTTACCTCTTTTCCAATAAACATTCATGGTATTTTCGGAAAACAATTGCAATATTAATTCTGCGTTTCTTGCATTTAAGTGTCTTCAGTTAGAAGACGAGAACTGGCATGCCAAGAGCGGGAACTGATGGCAGAAGTCAGACAGCTCAGACAAAAGCTTACTTCACAGGCTCGAATTAGACATCCTCCAACTCATCTCTCATCTACAAAGTGGACAACTTGAGATGATGTGCTCTGGACCTCAGCTGTACTTTCAAATTATCAATCAATGAAACCCTAACTAGTGTGTGATGTGATTAAAGACTGATCATAGATTGTTTATTTTAAAGTCTTTTGGAAATATTTTTATATAAAAATAAAATTCTAGCTAGAAAAATGTGCAGTGTTTGTAACCTCGTTATTTTCTCAGTAATTATAATTCTATTTTTAATTGTAAAATAAACTCGCTTTTTATCATTGTTATTACACTTAGAGTATTTGTGTACTTTATTGGCTCTGGTCAAAGCCATGACTTGAAGCAACAAACCACAGTGAAACTATTGCTTTTGTGAGTGATGTGTAAGTGCATTCTACAAGTTGCAGCAGGGATATTTGCAGTTAGAGGAAAAAAAATCCTTGACAGTGAAAGCCAAACACTGAAAACAGGGCCCAGAGAGGCTGTGGAATCTTAGTTGCTGGAGATGTGTGTGTATATTAGCATATATATTAGTTGCATATATATTAGCAAAGCATGTTTCCAGAGAAAAGGGAGAGGAACTAAATAAAAACAATGATTTTTGGTGCTGCAAGGCTGATTTTCACTAGCTGATGCTTTTAACTAAGAGTACAACATTGTGTCCCAAAGACCTGGGACTTAATTTGTTCATTTTCAGCCTGAGAGACTGAAAATTTCTTTTGGTTTTCTGTGTATCCCATTCATTCAAGCTCCAAGATAAGAACGCACATTTTCAAAAGTTCCAAAGCAGCAGTGTAATCCAGATGTGATACTGTTAGTTGAACAACTCTGGGATAGAAAGAAAAAACCCTAAACATCTTGCCCAGGTGTTCTGCTTCCCCTGGGGTTTTGATGACACTCTTTGGGGCAGCAGTATCAGAGAGGGGCTCCCTGTGAGTGCCAAGCACACGCAGAAGGCAGGCTTGGGCAATACCGCTGAACAGCTCCTCTTCATCACCTGAGGCAGATGGCAGCCTCCCAACTTCACATTAAATTCCATGAAGATCTAAATGCCATAGGTACTTACTTATTAAGTTAACATACTCTGTGTCTAGACCCGTAGTTGCATTAGCAGGCACCAAAATTCATGGAAAACTCATCAAAGACCCTCAGCAGAGCTCAGGAGGGGTGCAGAAGCATTGCTTTTCGAAGAAACACAGCAAGCAAAGATCTTTGGGATGCACAATGAGTAGATGAAAAAACTGTCTTTTTTTGATGACTGGAGTTGTCTTAGACTTTAAATGTGATTATTTCTGTATTTAAAAGAGAAAACAAATAAATAAACATTTTTGGCTAGCACCTTGGGCCATATGTGTACACACGGTTTGTAAAAAATGTTATGGTTGTGCATTATTGGGACCGGTTTCCCAGGGAGGTGGTGGAGTCACCATCCCTGGGGGTGTTCAAGGAAAGGTTGGACATGGTGCTTAGGGACATGGTTTGGTGGGTGACATTGGTGGTAGGGGGGTGGTTGGACCAGATGGTCTTGGAGGGCTTTTCTAACCTTAATGATTCTGTGATTCTAGTTTATTAATGGTCAATGGTTCTATGTCCAGGTGGAGGCCAGTGACAAGCGGTGTCCATCAGGTGTATGTCTTTGGATCGATGCTTTTCAATATCTTCATCAATGACATAGACTATAGGATTGAGTGCACCCTAAGCAGGTTTGCAGATACCAAGCTGAGTGGTGCAGTTGATAACAAAAGAATGAAGGGAATCAATCCATCAAGGGACCTGGACAGGCTGGAGAAGTGGGCCCATGTGAACCATGTTCAAGGCTATATGCAAGGTGCTGCACCTGGGCTGGGGCAACCCCAGACATGAGCACAGACTGGGAGAACTCACTGAGAGCAGCCCTTCAAGGAAGGACCTGGGGATTCTGGTGGACAAAAGGCTTGACATGAGCCAGCAGCATGTGATTGCAGCCCAGAAGGCCAACTGCGTCCTGGGCTGCATCACCAGAGGGGTGGCAGCAGGGGAGGGAGGTGATTGTCCCCCTCTGCTCTGCCCTTGTGAGGCCCCACCTGGAGTGCTGTGTCCTGGACTGGGGTCCCCAGCACAAGAAGGACGTGGGGCTGTTAGAGTGAGTCCAGGGGAGGGCCACGAGGATGATCAGAGGGCTGGAGCACCTCTCCTATGGAGAAAGGCTGAGAGAGCTGGGGCTGTTCAGCCTGGAGAATGGAAGGCTCTGAGGAGACCTCATCGCAGCCTTTCAGTACTTAAAGGGGTCTTATAAATAAGATGGAGGACTCTTTACTCCCATAGATAATGATAGGACAAAGGGTGGTCTCAGACTAAAAGAGGAGAGATTTAGATTAGAGATTAGAAGGAAATTTGTCACTCAGAGGGTGGTGAGGCACTGGACCAGGCTGCCCAGAGAAGTTGGGGATGCCCCATGAGCCCTGGGATGAGCCCTGTCATGCTTGTGCATGGTTTATAGGATCACACCCGCTGTGAATCTGCTCAAGCTGGCACTGGAGGCCGGGGCTGCCGCGGAACCTCCCCTGGCGGATCCCCGAGATGCCCTGCCCGCCTGCTTCACTCAAAAACCTCCATCCACGGGCGGTCACTGCCCCTGCGGGGCCCTGGAACACCTGGGGGGCGACTGCCCCGTGTGAGGCACGCCCGGCTCCCCCTGCACGGCCGGTACCAGGCGGGTTTGGTACCGTGGCGCCTTTCGTTCCAGGGAAACAAGAAAGAAAAAAAAAAAAAAAATGTTATCCGCCTTTGCCCCGTGTGAGGATCGAACTCACGACCTTCAGATTATGAGACTGACGCGCTACCTACTGCGCTAACGAGGCGGCTGAAAGCAGCCTCCCCGCTCTGGCAATTGAGGGCGGTGCTGGGGAGGCGGAGGAATGCCCGGGCTGGTCTCTGGGGACTGTGGGGGACCCTGAGGGACCCGAATGAGGGTCTGTGGGGCTTTGTGGTGGCCGTGTGGGGCCTGATGGTGACAGCTAATGTGACTATGGGGCCCTTGTGGTGTCTGTGTTTGTCTCCAGCATGGGGCCCCAAGGGGACTTTGAGGGGCCCCTAGGTGACCATGGGGGACCCCGAAGTGACATGGGGATCCCTGAGGTGACCATGTGGGGCCCCAGGGTGACCAATAGGACCCGAATGTGACAGTGTGGGGCCCCAATGTGACTGTGTGGGTCCCCAGTGTGACTGTGTGGGACCCTGAGGTAACCATGTGGGACCCCAAGATGACTGTGTGGGAGGGACCCTGAGGTGACTGTGTGGGACCCCAAGATGACTTGTGGGACCCTGAGGTGACTGCCATGTGCCCTCAGCCTGACACTGGGACCCCAGAGTGACAGTGGGAGTTCCCCAGGGTGACAGGAGTGGACCTTGGCGTGACAGGGGGTCCTTGGACTGCCCGTGTGTGGCCCCAAAATGACCATGAGGTGCAATTATGGTGTTGGCCCTGCGGTGGCCATGCAGGGACCTCAGGGTGGCCATGCAGAACATGGGGGTGACCATGTGGGACCCCAGAGTGACTGTGCTGGCCTCAGCTGGGGGCAGGACGGTGGGCAGGGCCGGTGACCGCCCTGCTGGGCCTGGCCAGGCCCTGATTGGCGTTGGCAGGGCGCGATCTCGCACGTCACATTAATTAGGAGGCATCATTTTCAGCATAATTGCGCAGAGCAGGTCACTAGATAATTAATGACTTTTTGCTGCGTCTGACAGCTGTGGGCGGATGTCGGGGGCGGGGGGAGGGCAGGGGACAGTTCCCAAAATCACATCACGAGCTGCGCCGCTCCGGCCACCACCTCCACCACCTCTCCTCTGGCTCCTGAGGTGCGTGTTCCCCCCCTCCATGGCTCTGGGTTTAAAATCTGAACCATTTCATGCTCCTCTCTGTTTTAATATGTATGCTTGTGGCATGCTAGCATATAATTACTTTCTTTTATTTTTTTTTTCCATAAGGCATCTGACACAGACTCTGGGGACACAGACACAGAATCTGGGAATCTACCCTGGAAAAAACAGGTCTGTGCTCCTCTGAAAAGCCCTGAAGACGCCGTGCTCCAGAGCGTGTTGGTAAGAGTGACAGGACTCCTTCCCAGCTCAGATGTGCCCTTAGCAGCCCAGGAGAGACCAGGCTGCTGCATCTGCTCCACCCTGCTCTGCCTATGGCCACCTCCGGAGCCATGGCACGTTGGTGCACGGATGCAGCGTGGAGCAGAGCTATGCAGCCCGATGGTAAACCCTACAACCCTACCTGCGTGATAAATGTGTGTCACACGTGCCTCTGCGTAAAAGCATGCACACAAGTATTTATGGAATACCTCAGGCACGGTGCCTTCACACCCTGCCTTACCTCACCCCCGTGCAGTCATACCAGTCGGCCTGGCTCCCAGAGGCACTGCGCCTCTCACCCCGCTGCGAACCTGCGCCTCCGTCCTGCTAATGACACAGCAGCCGGGCTGCCACGGTGACAACGTGACTCCAGAAGCTGCTGCCTCAAAAAAAAAAAAAAAAAAAAAAAAAAGGAAACCAAACAAACAGCACTAAATGTGCACAATCAAATGATGAGTGTTTGTATTTCTGATGCTTTGAGGCCAGCTCACAACCCTCCCTCCACATAATACTCAGGATGTTTGGGAAGGGGTATTTTTCTTTTAATAG
Source organism: Oxyura jamaicensis (assembly GCF_011077185.1). NCBI lineage: Eukaryota > Metazoa > Chordata > Aves > Anseriformes > Anatidae > Oxyura > Oxyura jamaicensis. The sequence goes on from NC_048894.1 coordinate 146,602,043, forward strand.
GGCAGCGTAGTCACAAAGCTTTAAAGAAATAAATGAGTGAATCGTCTATGGTAATAGCAACATACTGTGAACGGGGCACAGTGACGAATTTCACGTTTATTTTTAAGCCTGCCTGGAAGCATGTAGGTACAGACGAGAGTCTGTGACCCTTTCTGCTGTTCCGAAGTTATGGACATGGCTGATGTCTTTGTCCCAGTTAAACACCAGACTTGTTTTTGCTCCGTAACAAATACTAGGGGAAGAGAGAGAAGCCTTAAGGTGTTTTGAAGATTGTGCAACCATCCTCGGGAGCCTACCTGCTTTTGCTTGAATACTTTCCTCACTCGCATTTCACAGGATGCGACGAGAAGGGAAATACAGCCAAATCGGACAGCTCTGGTAATTGGACTTGAATCCTCCGTATGCCCTTGGGGTGAGGTGGGTGCCTCTCAGATAAGCAATCTAATCAGCTTTGTACTTGTGTCCCATCTGGAAACAGATTGTTGCTGAAGTTCACCGCCACCTGAGAAGTAAGCTTCTTTTTTTTGAAGATAATTGTACCAACAAAATCAGGGAGTGTGAATTTGCCTGAGGTAATAAGATCTCTTTATTTTTATTCACAGCTAATTCATTCAGCCGAGGTGATTTTACGCCAGAATGCAGTCTCCAAACCCGAAGGACGATTACGTTCCCTGCGCCGCGCATATGCACTGTGCCTACCCCGCAGATCGGCTGCTGAGACAACGAACCATGAGCCACTCCAGACATATGGGCAAGATAAAAAAGAGGCTGGAGGACATCAAGAACCAGTCCCTTAAGTCGACGAAAGCAGATTTCAGCCACAACGAAAGCATAAGGCTGGCCACCGACGCCTTCCTGGACGGTGGGACAGACTCGTATCTCCAAACGTTGAGCAAAGAAGGAGAGGTGGATTTCCTCTCCTCGGTGGAAGCTCGGTACATCAAGGAGAACGCCAGGGAGTCGTATTACGCGCAGGATTCCCCCGCGGACGGGGCGGCTGCGCCAAGGCAGACCGATGCTGGCTCTCTCCCTTCGGGGACCTACTTCCCAACCATTTCTGACAGCAGCGAGCCAGCCCTCCTGCACACATGGATTACGGCAGAGAAGCCCTATTTAAAGGAAAAGTCCACGGCCACGGTGTATTTCCAAACGGAGAAGAACAGCAACATCAGAGACATTATACGCCGGTACATCAATAAGACCACTCAGGTACGGAGAGCAAATTCATGTTCCTTCTGCACTTCTCTGTCCTCCTGCTCTTAAAAAGACCAGGTGAAGGCGGTGTTTGATTAGAGCCAGCCTGGTGCCTTGCAGTGTAGCTTTGCTCTAGTGAGAGCCCATTAATGACCAAACGCAGTGCTTTGTTTGTACTCACACCAGCACCTTTCACTTTGGTGACTTAAAAAAAAAAAAAAGAAAGAAAGAAAAAAGCGTTCCCTGTTCTCTTAAACTCCCATTAACCTAGCACAGCAAGCACGCTGTGTGAAGGGTAGGTGGGCTCTCTTCCTTCTCATGCATCATTTGCTCAGCTCGGAGCGGCCACGGCAGTGCAAGCCGTGACCCTGGCAGTGTGCTGCAGCCCAGCTGGGAAGCTGCCTCGCTGCACTGCCCGACCACGGTCACTTCTGGGGCTCTCCCCGCCACTGGGTTGTGGGGCAGGATGGCCCTCAAAAGGCACCATTTCACCCGCAGCGAGAAGTCAGCCGAAGCCAGCTCTGAGCTAGAAGTGATCGTTTTGGAGGACTGGTGGGAGATGAGGGCGAAGGGGAGCGCTTGGAGGAGGGCAGGTGTGTGCCAGATGTCCCCGAAGGAGTGGAATTGTTCAGAAGAATCCTTCTCATCCCTGACAGGTTATCAGTGTCACTGAACTGTCACAAGGGCTCCATACAGAGCCTCCACAGCCTAACTCAGCATGTGGGACAGGTGTGGAGCATGCCTCAGATAGCAGACAAGCTATGGGGGGGCGTGGAGAGGTGCCTGTCTCAAGGCAGGCTGCCCACCAGCTGGCAAGGCAGCAGATGAACAGCTGAAGGGGGCAGGAAGCTCTTCTGATGTGTGTTCTGGCGGAGTGGTGACAGCTCGACTCTTTTATTGGAAAAAACCTGCCTGACATTTCAGGACTCTGCTAATCATCATCAGGGAGCTTTGCCCTTGTGTAAACTTGAGACTCCCTTGGCGGTGTCACAGACGAATGGTCAGAAGCAAAACCCTTGCGACCGCTATGTTAGAAGGGAAATCTGGGGGGTCCCGAGACTTCAGTGGCAACGATGGAGTCCCCAAAGACTTCTCAAGGGTCAGAGCAGTGGGCACACCTGATGCAGCAGGCAATTTGCTTGAATTTCGTTCTGTAGGGAAAAGTACTTGCTACACTCTCCACCTTAGGTGAGGGGCGAGAGGCCCTGAGTGAGAGCTAGGAACAGAACAGCATTTTGAGGGAAATAGCGCACATTTCTGATTTCTTGGAAAGCATGGCTCTAGGTATTACGATCACACACCTCCTGCTTTTAGCTCTGCTAAACAAACTCTTGTTGTATAATTCCTTCCCAAAAACTTTAACCTCAAATTTCTGCTGGTTGGAGAGATGCAAGACAGCAGCCACATGAAAAGAGAGGTGTGTGGTGCCTGCTCGCCGGCACAGGCTGCGGAGCCCTCTAGAGTCAGGGACTTTGCTGTGGCAGCGTCCTGCAAGGGCAAGAACTGAGACTGATAATGCTGAATGCAGCAGCCTGGGAGAAGAATGCCCGCTGGCAATTTCTCTTCAAGAGGCTACAAGTGCTCAGCGCGTCAGGAGAATCACAGATCAGTCATTTTAAGCTGACAACGTCGGAAGGGTGCAGTAGCAGAAGAAACACCTCTGGCATAGTAAGATAAGCATCAGCCAACGTATCGATCCTGTCCAATTTGCCATCCTGAGAGGAGAAAACTCACAGGGGAAGAAGTGGGAAATGCAATGTAAGCTCACATGACCTCCTTAGCCATCTCATTTATGTTTCAGGAGGGTACCAGAGTAACACGTGGTGACAGGATCCATTTGGCACCTGCTTTTTGAGTAGTTTCTCAGTGACTGGATTTATTAGTGTCTGATAAGGGCACACTTGGTATTTAATACAGCCATTAGCAGCATAAAAAATGGAGTAAGGATTATGTTTGTGGATGACATCAAACTGCAAAGGACTGGGGAGCAGGGAGAACTACGACCCTAGTACATTTGAGAGGCACAAATCACAAAGTGAAAGGCAAAAGCACTGAGTACTGCAAGTAAAAATCACGTACAGAAACACAACTTGGGAAGGACTGGGAAAAAGCAGGACACAGTCTGGAGCTACGGTGAGGCTGAATGGGAAGCAGCACAATTGGGCTCTTGAAAAAGGCAATCTCAGTCGGAGGTGTGTTAGCAGTAAGTGTGGACGTAAGATATTGGACGTAATTGGCCATAATTGGTCAATTACCCAGCACTGGCAGGGCTTTTTCTGAAGCACTGTGCCTTGGCAGCAGGGTGAAGGTGTGGGATCCTCGCTGCTCCACAAGTACCACGGCTTGTCAGGACAGGATGCTGGCACGCAGGACGTGCTGGGCCCTGTAGGATTTCCTTGGGGCGGGGAGGGAAGGGAAGCTCGCTGGCAAGCGTGGGCACAGGCTTTGAGTAGGATTCGGTGAAAGCTGAACAAAATTAGTAGGACAGAACCACAGATATACTACAAGGTTTGTTTCCACTGGTTGAACACGGTGTCCTGTGACTGCAAGTACCACAAGCAGGAGCATGGAAGTGGTTTTATAGCACATTTACTGCTCCCTCGACTCATGCCGTCGGGGCTGTGAGCTTAAGGAGCTGTTGGGTCTCGCTGCCCAGTCCGTGCTGCTCCGAGGCTTTCACACCCTATCCCACCGTTTGTGCACTTGGAGACATAGATGTGTGCTTAAACTGGAACAATTAGCTCATAAATCATGAAAGATGGATGTAAAAATAAGAATATGTGGAGCTGTTGCAGTCTGTGGCCCCACCACCAAGTGCAGACTGCAGGTTTCAGAACAGGACCGTTCTGCAGGTAGGCTGTAACAGAGAAAACATCACTCGGTGATTCTTGCTAAATGCACACGGCTCAAGGAAAGCCAGTCAGCCATTTGGGCTGCGGTCTCTTGTTTTAGCTCCATCCTTATAACTCTCTGATTAGTGCTTCAGTTTACTTCCTGGTGCTGAAATCTCACCTACAATTTCCTGGGTCACCTTCTGGTTTATGATTAAAAGAACTTAAAAGTGTGCATGTTGCGTGTTGTGTTGGTTTTATAAGAACAATAAAGCAATGAAGTGATGTCTGTCCTTGATTTATTGATTCAGGGGGAAAAACGGAGAAATATCCCCATGTATCTCCTGAGGTTTGCATTTATTGGAACTTCTTAAAAACAACTAAAAACCCCACTACCTTTCAGTGACCTCCCAGGCAACCTTAACTTACATAAATTTGCTCTGCTAATGCTTCAGCTTTGTTTCCCCTAGGTGCTCGCTATCGTGATGGACGTGTTCACAGACACTGAGATTCTCTGTGACCTCCTGGAGGCAGCCAACAAGCGCATGGTCTTCGTCTACCTGCTGCTCGATCACGGCAACATAAACCTCTTCTCTGAGATGTGTGACAAACTGCAAATTGCTGAGGATCTCTTCAAGGTACTGCAGCTCTTGGCTACACCTCTAGCATTTGGGGATAGAAGCACGCTTACAGTAGGGTCATTCCACTTTGTAATTAAAACAACAAAAGAGAATTCAGAGGTAGCATGAGCGTACCTAACTACCCTCTGAGGATGCCTACAGTTTTCCATGGATTTTAGAGGAAGTTGAGGGATTTCCATTAGATGAAGCCCCCTAACAGAGGGAGGTGACAAAAGCATTACAGCTGCTTCTGTTTAATGACTGCAGCAGCCCCAGACAGCAGGGAGCACGAGCTGCACACAACCCCCTGTGCACAGCCATACCTGGGCGGCCAGAGGGACTGAACGGGGCAGTTTCAGCTGGGCTGGGAGGGGTTAGCTCTGCTGGCATCGCCTCGCTCCTTTCCCTGCTGCTCTTGATCCTCAGCGTTTCAGCTCGGTTCTGTGGCTGTTAATGTGAAGCACAATAAAACGACGCTGTTAAGGCTTTGCTTTAAAGATGATGCCTCACGTTGAGCTGGCTGTTGGCATAGTCCAACTCCGTCATCCCTGACGGAGGAATCTGACCTTAAAAATAACCTCCTAGGAGCCCTCTCAGGTGTTGCTCGAGGTGCTGCAGGGCACCTGTGACATCTTCACGGGGATGGCTGATACCGCAGAGACAGCGGCCTTCTGGAACAGCAGCTGGAGGGCAGGCAGGAGGCCTGAGGGCATCTTAACTGCAGCAGACACCCGTGTTTCAGCAGCTGAATTCCACACCAAACGTATCAGGAAGCCAAAATTAATAAAACATTCTCATTACGGTGTCTGTATGTCTATAACCCCCCCCCCTCTTTAGCTATTTATTGTATGTATGCTGCTCCAATCCACAGGTTTCAAAAGTGAGCTGCACCCTTGGTGCCACTCATTTACCGAGGCCTTAATTCTGCATAGCGTGCACGGAGACAGCGGTGTCAGGTCTGGGTACCTGACGTGGCTTTAATTGAGCTTGCTGGAGCAGCTGAGCTGTGACAGCTCAGAAGCATATCACGGCCAAATGGACCTTTTCCTCCACTCACACGTGTACTCACACCTGATACTGCATTACCAGCTCATCTGGGCCTCCCCAGCAGCGCAGGAAGCATGTCCTTGCAGGCCCAGGTGGATTAGAAAAGCAGAGGTTTTGCCCTGCTGTGTTGTGCCATAGACAGCATGAAACAATGGGGAATCACGTGGCGGTGGGATGTCAGTGGAGGTAACAGACTGCTCGGAACGAAGGACACGTCTCTAGTACTCATTTCACTAGCAGGAGCAGCTGTTCTTGTACAGTGCATCTGCTCCTGCACAAGTTTCCATGTAGGTTTATACCCCCATTGAAAAAAATAGCCCTGTATCTGCTCAGAAAGTTTCCCTGTCCCCAAACCTTCAAATATAACATTAGAATCCATGAAGAAATCGTAACAGAAATGAGGGAAGTGAAGTGCTAAGGGCAAAAGGGGAAAAGGGCTCTTTTCTTCTGACTTTTTTTTTTTTTTAAAAAAAAAAAAAGACAAAACATGTAATTCACTCTGTTCATACAACTTTTCTTTTTCTTTACTAGAATATCTCAGTCCGCAGTGTTACTGGAGAGGTTTATTGTGCCAAATCAGGCAGGAAATTTTCAGGACAAATACAAGAAAAATTTCTTATCTCTGACTGGAGATATGTGCTCTCTGGATCTTACAGGTGAGATACACCGTTGCAGTTCATATCTAGGTGCCCTTTTATTAATATTACTTCACAAAAAAAGTGCCATGGAAATTTTGGTATGGGTGAACATTTTTTTTGAACAACAACAACAACAAAAAAACAACCTTCTGCTTTCATATATGTGCCATTTTTCAGTAATCCAAATCTCTTGCTTAAAAGCCCGTGTTACTTCTTTACAGAGTGTGGTATTTAATTTAAATGTTCCGAAACTAATTAAAACAACTTTGCCAGTGCAGCCCTGGAGCAGAACTAGAGACGTGTTGTGTCTTAGTATTACACTTTCCTTATTGTTTGGGTCCTCAGATGCTGTGATCATGAGACACGATACGTTTCCATCCCTTGGGATCCCTTAATGCAGCTCAGCTTATCTGAGGATTTGTTCTCTGTATGACAAGTTTAGTGACCAAAGGGAAAGCAGAAATACTTCAGAGACTGACTCTTTTGTCTTGTGCTTCCCTAACAGATAGGAAGTGCGTATCTAGGTGGCTGTTGTATTTTTTTTTTTTCAAAAGCTGCATCTGCAACTCTCCCCTTCTGTGCTGCTGTAATTATTTCAGGTACAGGATGTAGCATCTCAGCAATTGGGCTTTTAATTAAGAGCTGAGATCCTCAGGTCAGGGAATTTCATAAGACTTGTGAGCTTGCATCAAATAAATAAAGTTCCTAAGCCTCATGGCTACAGAGGTAAGCTTCACAAACGGCTGAAGCGTATCCTAGAAACTCAGATACAAAAAGACAAGGGAAAAAAAATTACAGATGTGATTAAATAATTAAAAGGAGGAGATTGTTTTTCTTAATCCAGGTTTATGATTTGGAGGCTTAAATGCTTCTAGTCTGATAAAACTGTGCCACCAGGAAGATTATGCAACTATAATAACAAAGGTAAAGGTGAACATGCGGGGCTGGTGAAGGCTGTAAGAGCTCAGCTGTCTACTGACACAGGCATCCACTTTTTCAGTGCTTCTAAACAAACCATCAGATAAAAATGAGTGAACACTGTTGTTTTTTTATTGGCCACTATGATTTTATTGTTCTTTCAGTTTTCTTTTAATCCCTCACTGAAGACATTTGGAAATGCATCAGCAGATTCATAGGGAGAGCAGACGTAGATGTGTGGGAGAAGAGGGACAGAATTAGACAGATTTTCTTTAGCCAAGAAGCTTCCTTTTGGCTTCTCTTTTCAATCCTAAAAAAATAAAAAAACCCTTAAAGTCCTGTGCAGTCACTCCTGTCATTCTCTGCTGCTGTTGCATTATCTTTTAAATCCAAGAGCCTTGTCAAACTACCTAATCCCCTATCCAGCAAGCAAGCAGGGAGGGTGGTGAGGAGCAAATCTATATGTTATTTAACTTCAGCGTGCTCAGCACCAGTCTGGAGATTCATACGGGTTATAACTGGCTATCAGTGCATGGCCTTTCCGTAGGCTTGCTAGCTCTCCCTTTATTCATCTGAAAGGTTTCTGTTATTGCTAAAACTGACCCACCAACCGCTGCAGGTGTAAGCGGGATGATGCTAAGGGAGTAAAACACACTTTTTTTGCCATGTATTTGCTGGAAATCAAGTTTGAATAGATCTTAAAACTGATACAAAGGATCTTAAAACTAATATAACAATATATTTCACCTGAGTGCTGTGCTCTGCATGGTTTTATAACAGCAACGAGGGGAGCAGGCTGAGGAAATAAAGTAGCTCTTTGGTACTTAGCGCCCTGAGCAGGACTACAGCTTGCTGTTTCCAGCCGAAGTGTCTGGGAACAAAATATGTTAGCCTAATAGACAACAAGGAGGGCTGAATTTGGTCATTAGTTAGAGGCAAAGGAACCTCCATGGAGCCTGTGGGATCTCCTGCTCCGGCGTGGTTTTTTAAAAAAACATTAAGAAGCCATTGCTTTGGTCAGTGTGGATGTGCTTGGCTCTGCCACACGACAGGCTGGAGTAGAGAAGCTCCTGAAGAAGCAGCAGCTCCAGCTGTGTGTCTGTGACTGCAGGCATCAATAAATGTTTTCAGATTTAGTTTTTGTCTCGATCTTTATTGCCTGTGTCTATGTTATGGAGTTAGGATGAAATATTTCTTTTTGCTGCCTCTGTCTTAATCTACCCCATCCCATCAAAGCTGTGCTAGTTCTTTGTATTTTTTATTTGAATGAAATTTGAAGTTAGTGGATGAACTCAGTGCTCCTAAAGGAGGCAAAATGAGAGCACCAGAAGCTGGCCCTCGCTCTTCAGGCAGAAAGCACCAGGGCTGGAAGCAGCACACAGCCACAAACATTTGTCTAAAATCCCGCAGGTTTCCCCTTGTTTTACTGCTGACAAACTCACCATCAGTCTGTAGAGAATCTGTGGGTTATTAAAGGACCCGCCTTTCTCTGTTTACCAGTGTTACAGCTAAGATCAGTGAGCCAGGAAGTCATATCTGGGAGTGAATTGTCAAAATTAGCCCCAACAGCTTTCTGCTCTGAGGTGGTTTCTTTTCAAAAGCCATTTATAATGGAGCTTTCTGTAAACTTTCATGTAGAAATGAAATATACCTATAGCACAAAATATACACCTGTCACCCCATGCCTCAGCCCCTTCAGGAGTCTGTAGCTTCAGTGCAGATATCCCAGACTAACTGCTTGTCTTTTCATATTCTTTCCAGGTTGATAGCCTCCTTCACGGTTAGATAAAGGACATGCAAAGGTTCAGAGAGCGCTTCTTAGCGAGTGAAGGCAATGCCCTGCTAGCACAGCAGATGTTACCAAAGCAGGGGGAGTTGGCTTGCTGGGCAGTTTATCGCAGCTCCTAAGGTTCTGTCAAAATTTAGAATGATTTGCATGAGGTGGAGGAGAAGTACCCGTGGTTTAGTAACTTACTGCATATTTTCATGTCCGGTCATAAATGTACAGGTGCCCAGTGGCACTGAACAGGGATTACTTCACTCCTTGTCCCGCTCCTGAATCAACAGTACAGGAACAACGCATGCCAAAACCTAGCCCTCTTTAAGAACACCTTGAACGGGCAGGTACAAATTGGATCTTCATTCTGTTAGCATCAGCTGAGGCTGTCAGTCCCTCCGAGTTTCACAGAGTTCTGTCAGTTTTGACAAGACCAGGATTGAAAGTGCACACACCTACAGCCAAAGCTGCCTGCTGGCAATCCTCGTGCAAATCCAGCGCAGCTAATAAGGTCCTGCAGGAATAACCGGGCCAGACTTTTGCCAACACTGAATAACCTCGAGTTCAAATAACGCTGGACCGTAAGCTCTGCTGCCCAGCTCGAGCCCCGGTCAGCTCAGGGAGTAATTACATCTCATGCTCTCAGCTGCGCTTGCGTTATTGATGCTGCTGCTGCTCACACGGGGCAGCCTGCACAGCACAGTCGAGCTGGCTTGTGGCTTTGTAAAAGAGCACAATTTTACGTTTGCCAAGTGGATGAGGGTAGTACATAAAAGAAAAATCATTTAGAAGCCATGAAGTGTTCCAAGGTGAGCTTCTGGTCTACAGGAATAAAAACTGTTGCGGTGCTTCTCCCTTACTTTACAGCAAACTCTTTTATTATTATTACTATTTTTATAAAGGCTGTAGAAAATATTGCTAATTTCATTCTCTCAATTGTGAAGAAAACGAGCTTTCACCCAACTCCAAATTAGGTTTGTTTGGGGGGGGGATGTGACAGGGAGGTTGGGTTTTCACATGCTTCTCTTGCCCAGTGCAGACAGAGATGCAGCGAAACAAAAGCAGAAAAAGGATGGTTGTTTTTCAGCAGTCTTTCTAACGTCAGTTTTGAGTGGGTGAGATCTACAAACTTGCGTGGCATTCTGCAGGGGAGATACATCATCTGCAGATGAGACATGGCAGGACAAGACTTTAGGCGCTGAGGGATACCTAAACTAGGGGGCTAAGCTCCTTCCCACGAACAGCCACCCAGAGGCAGGCTCCTGAAGGACTTGGCATTTAGTCCTGCCATGGACGTGGCTGATGGTTTCCACCACTCCCTGCAGGAGCTTATATAACTTCACAAGGGTTCTTGAAGGTTTTAGCGGCAGCTGCAATAACAAAGCTCAATCCAAGTCAAAGAGAGAGGCACTGATGTGAACTGACCCGAAAGTCAACTGGGACATCTCTGTCCCGTGTTGGATCTCCCGTTCCAAACGGCTGAAGTTAACGCTCACCCTTGCCTTGTCTCTCCCTCCAGCTTCACGTGGTTGTGCGGCCAGGTTCACCGCAATCTCCTCTCCAAGTTCACCGGGCAAGTTGTGGAGCTGTTTGACGAGGAGTTCCGACACCTTTATGCGCTGTCCAAACCCGTCAGGGGCCCGAAGTCTCCGCCACGCACCATGCCCTTCCTCTTCCGCACCAGCTGGGCTCCCCAGCGCAGCCTCCCCGACAGCAACGAGGGCAGCGCTAACACTCTCTCAGACCCCTTGAGCAGCCTCTCAGCCGGCAGCACCCACCAGAACAAGCAAACCCCAAGAACTCTCATATTCAGCAGCAACCTGACCCCGCAGTCACCGCTGCACAGAGTTAATTCTTTCCACAGCTTCGTCTCGTTCACGCCGCCCCCAGCGCAGCCGCCCATCCAGCCTAACTACTACCAGCCGCACTACGCAGCCGATAGCTCGGCGGTTCTCTACAACAACATGAACATTTACAGACCTGTAAGAGTTAGACAAGAGGAACCAAACAGGACGGGCTTAAATTCACCCTGGCGATGCCTCCACAAAGGTAACCTGTTTGCATAATAACCACCTGGCCTTGAATTGCAAGCGAACGTAGTGAGGACCTGTTTAGCAATCGCTTGTGTACTGATGAACATAGACATTCTGCCTACCCCAAAATGAGGACGATTTCGAGCCTCTTGTTTTGTTTCGGTGCTTGTGGATGCTTCGTTTCCCTAATTAAAAAGCCAAGCCTGGCAGCACGTAAATGTTGGATGCCTCACGGTCCCAGTAAGGGCACATCTAAACAGCGCTGCTCATGGTGCAGCACTGCTGCTGCCGGCCACGTGCCCCTGGTGAGCGGTTGGTGTTTCGGTAGATCCAGGAGGTTTCCGTGTGGCCAGGCACCTGGACGCGGGGCAAGGCGCAGGTTCTCCCCGTGCACTTTGTGCACTTGCATAAGGAACTAATTCGGGATACTGAAGGCTGCTATTTACGTGCCAGACTGACACGATGCTGTCATCACAGCTTAGTCTTGATTTAGGAGGACTCCTTTAGGGCTGGCAGGGAAGCACAGTTTCCACCTTCGCACTGTCTCAGAGCTGTCTGCTTGAGGTGCGCAGCGAGGAAATCTGTTTGCAGGGTTTCTAGGAACAGGCCTGCTAACCACAAAATGGACCGAGACCAAAAGCTCGGGGTGCAGAGGACATCTTGCAGCCACTCTAGGCTTCCTTTCCCTCATGAGCAACGTGGGTGCATTCCAGCACGCTTCGTTAAAAACCTCCAGTCCCACCAGCTCAGAGCAATTTTCCTCATTGCAGAGCAGACTGGAAATTGAAGCCAAGTAAGGAAGCGAAGTCCTGTTAGTAACAGCCTCCAAGTACCAAGTTCCAACTCACTTAACAGATCTTGGAAATCCTCTCAGTGGCCACTTGACTGAACGTTAACTTAGAGATGATGATACTTTTTTTACAGAACTCTTCATGGTTTCTAATTTTTAGAGAGAAATTGCGTATCTGTAGTTTCCATCAAATAAAAGGAAGTTACAGAGATTCAGCACCCTGAACCATAGTGCCCACAAAGCTGAGAAACTGTTGGCCAAATAATCCATGAAAACGAAGGAAGCTTCTGTAAGTGAAAGGCAAAAAAAGTAGGAAAATTCATGAAATACAAAGGCCTTCCATCCAAGTCCCAAAGTTACTAGACACCTAACATCTATTGATTAATTATTTTTATTTTTAAACCTGCTTTACCTCACCTTTACCCGACTGCAACAGAAAACAGAAGCCTAAACACATTTATTCGCTGCTCTGACCCATTTTGCCTGTCTTCTCACCTGTCCAAAAACTGAATTCAAAAGAATATAACTTAATTTTTTAGGCTGTGGATTGTGAAAATTGTACGCAACAGCGGAATTTCAGGTGAGAAAAGTTTCTCATCCATGGAAGAGCTATAGTTTTGAAAACTTAAAGTTTACCGAACATTATAAAAGGTACAGGATGGATACCTGCTGCAACAGCTGTGGCGTGGACGTTTTTACCCGTGGTGTATCAAATTTTGGAGTCCGGGAAACCAATGAACTATATCGCATATCACTGTAAATCTCTGTACATAGCGACATGTTTTTGGATTCCTTGGGAAGAAGGGAAAATTGATTCTTCATTCCTATGAGAATTCTATTTAATTATCATATACAGTTATCGTATTTAGATAAATAAAAGAAAGTTTCATTAAAATCCCTTTGAGAATCATTTTATTTCTTCGCCTCTTCCCAAACCTACATGATTTCCACAAAGCCAGAGCCCAGCCGAGGAGAAAATGTGTAGTTGTTTTTTCTGAAATCAACTCAAACAGAATTAAATGTGTGTCCCTCCTGCCTAATTAAGACTTTTCTTCTAAATTTGGGTCAGTCCCTTGGTACTGTTGGGGCCCGACTGGGGGTGGCACGGAGCGGATATGGGAAGAAGTCGATAGACCACTAGTTGATAGACCACTACACCTCTGAAGCCTTCATTTCCTTAGGGCATGACCCGTGAAATCCAGAAAGGAGCTCTTGTCATCACCGTGGGGTGAGGTGCTCTGCCTACAGAAGTCTTGGAGCACGCAGCTAATGAGGAGTAGATAAGGGACGAGCTAATAGCACAGAAGGAGCATTGTGAGTTAAGAAGAACTAATTTCAGCCCTGGATGAAGGACACAGCTTGTGCTAATTTAGACGACAGCTGAACTTGAATGTCAAACGAATGGAATTTCAGTTTTGATGGAAAACAATCAAGAGTTTGCAATTTCAGCAGTGAGCTATGCCAAAAATCCTAACAGGCTCCCACAGGCTTGATTGCTCAGCAATGAAGGGAACGTGTGGTTACAGGCAGCTGCAGAAACTACCTGTCAGGAAGGTCGGGGCAGGATGCTGACATACCTGTCAGCCTGCTGCGAGGGAAGGGCTTGCATAAACACTGCTGCCATGCGATGAGAAAAGCGGGGGGACTTCGCTAGCTGCAGCAATAACGTGCTCCTGCTCCTCGGGCTGTGTTCGCGCACACCAAGTCGCGTCAGAAGCAGCACAACCAGGTCAGGGGGTCCTGCCCGAAGCGCCTGGAATATGAGCAAGTGTTAGAGTGACAGAATCGAACCCTGCTAACAGCTAACAGAGCGCTGCTTGCAGTTTGCAATACTAAATTTGCTATTTCACTCGGCGTGGAGTCCTGGTGCACGTATTAATCCCGATATTAAACCGTGAGAGCCAGAACACGAGGAGATCCATTACAGGCAGATGCGGAATTACGCGGAGCACAGAAGCGATGCTGGGCCATTCGAAGACGAGATGGAAACGCAAAGCCCCTCAGGAGATGGGATCAGAAACAGAAAGCTGGAGGTAGAAGCGGCATGCCAAAAAAAGTCAGGAGGAGGCCAAAAAAAGGAGGAATTGAAGTAGATGGGAGGAAAGGTAGCCAGGCATGAACGGGATAAAGAATATTTCCCAGGCCCAGCGCGACAAACACCGGTTACTTGGAGCAGTAACCACGCAACGCGCTCAGAACAGCGCTCGTGGTGTCTTCCCTGCAGTAGTTATAAACAACGTTTTTTGCTGTATTGCTGTGTTTGAGAAAATACTGCCTGTTCTTCAGAGCTGCCGCCTGCCTTCCGCTCCGCCAGGCAGCTGGGCTTAACCGTTGTGGTGCCAGCCCAAGCGACAACCGCAAGCTAAACAACCCGCACACCCCCCAGCGAGCCTCCAAATCGCGTTGGCCATGTCGCTGTGTATTTTGGCCATCTCAGCCCTGAAATGACAACACTTGGCAAAGCGGTTCTTTTGCTGCTAAAACAGCTCGAATGCTATTTCCACCTTCTAAAGAGCGGAGCCAAATCGTTTGGCAAGTTCCCGTAAAATCTCTCCGCGAACCTGGGCCCACAGAAGCTGCGTTACGATGCTGTAACTGCTGAACCTACTGGGGAGCTGTGGGAAAACAGATTTTATCCTTTGTCTGTAGCTACTCATGACCGTAAGTTTAAGAAGAACCTGGGAAAAGTCCCCGTTTCAGTAACTTAACTTTTTTTTGCTGACATGTTTAGCACAAAGCTTTCCCCATTTCTATGGCTTTTCTGCAAGACCTTCTATTGTTGCTGCCAACAGTGTGATTAATTTAGAGCCCCTTACAGACAGTCTTTGCTGCAAACAGCAGTCAGCCTTAAAAGCATCCCCAGCCTTCCAGGTGGGCTTCCTGCCACCCGAACACGGTGCTCTACACACGCACACCCCAAAAATTTCCACCTAGCAAAGCGCACGCACGCCTAAAACAAATATTCTGTACTACGTGAGGAGCGCGTTCATGCTTCCCCGAGTACCCTTGCCAAGCGGTCAGATTTCGTAACCAGCTGCCCAGGATGTGGTTTAATCGCATTAAGTCACCGAACTATCAGAGGTAATTTGACACGGCTCAAGGCGATATTCCATTTTTCTGGGGAGATTTCACAGTCGGCTTAGCAGTGGGACAGGGTACACCAAGTATTAGCGGCCCATTTCCTAATGAGCTTTAAAATCCATCCAAAAGCTGCAGATACAAAGTGTGCTCGTGTATGGTGAATGACATTTCAACTGGGCGGTATTGCAAGTTTCAGCACTCTTCAATACTGCAGAAAGAAAACATGGAAATGGAAAGTCACAGCAAATTACGTCTGAGAGACTCCCAGTTTTAAAGTCCAGTTGTTAACATTTTTCCAAAACGCTACTAAGAGTTTAAGGGTCAGGGTTTAACAGGAGATAAAATGGGGGAAACAGCACACTTTGTTTGCCTCAAATCTAAATTGTTTCAGACCAAAGAAACTACAAGATCTTCGCTGCCTTCTCCTGTGCCAGCCCACAGCAGACGTCAACGCTTCAGAGCATAAAGCAAAGTGCTGTCACTGGGAAGCAAAAACAGAGCATAAGGATCTGTAAGACGTAGGAACAACACTGCCAATTTCCCCAGCAGAGGATTTTTTTTCCTTGCAAGGTTTTACAAAGGATATGCTCTGACTAAACACTCCTCAGCACATATAAACAGCCTTGACAGTTATTCACCTTCCTTGTATAAGCACCCTGAAGACTAGGCTGTGGCTAGCTCCACGCCTGCAAAAGCATTTAGCCTAGGCAAAAATCTCCTTCCAGTTCCAAGTTAAACAGTTGCTATTTCAGTATTTTCCCCCCAAATATGGACTTATTCTTATTGACAACTTTGCAGCATAAATACATTTAAGATTCGTAGCCACTCAGCTCTGAACAGTAAATCAGTGTCATGTCAACGAATCAAGAAATAATAATTTAAATTAAAATGGCTAATTCCTGGTCTCTAAATGCAACCACGTAGGATTTAGAACCGAGGAGTTTTCAAACTGGGCATCAGAAAGGAAGCCTTACATTCCACCAGCATCACAGACCCCCCCAAAAAATCACAGGTGCTCTAGAACCCTGTGAGGTTTGTGACGGAAAGCCACCTCCGAAAGTTAAACTGAAAGGGCAATTTTACACTGGGTTTCTTACTATTTTTAATATAAATGTATCAGAGAGCAAAGAAAAATACGAGCCATTAGGACTTTAAGTGCGGAGATTTATGTACATTCTTAAAAGATATACAGCAAGAATTCTTAAAAAATATGAACATTTCTGCAAGTATCATTCCATGGGCATTTGAAGACACGATAATACAAACAACAAGACTTCTATGTAGCCAGAGGTGGGTTATGTGTATCTGAATAGAAGTGTCTGTCAGAGTGGCACAGATCGTCCTGGAGCTCACCAAACCACTTGCTTTCAAATTCTGAGGCCGAGGCAGTTACCAGTGATGACAGTGCTGACGAGCCTATGCATTTCACCTCACCCTGGAACTCCTCTTTTAGTTTATCCGGTATCAGATCCGCCCCCATAACCTGCCAACAGAGTAAGAAAGAAGGTGGGAAAAAAGGAAATACCTTGCAGAGAAAACAAGGAACGTGACAACAGCCAAGCCATTTACACACGAGCCATACTCCACCTAGGAGACGCTTCCAAGCCACCATTAAGTTGTCTGCCTGTTGAATTCTGCAATAAATATGGAAAATGAAGAGCCTTCAGAGTGCACAACCCCTCCCATCTTCTGTCTCTGCTTCTGTGTGGGGATTTTTACACTGAATAGCAAGGGAAATCTCACCGGCAGCTCCGTGTTCAATGCCCACCTCCCTGGAACACCGACTGTGGTCTCCTGCTAGGGGGTGTCAGGCGAAGGGAAGTGGGGACAGGATTTTCTTTTCACCAGCATTTTCGAAACCTGCGATAGTCTGCATGCTACTGCCCTCTTATGGATGAAACCCCACAAGATCGTCTGCCAACTTGGCAAGTAATTTGGCTTTTAGTAACTTAAACCTGTAATGCTGGCAGCAAAGTTAAAATCCCGCTAGCTTCTTTTCGTTCTTTAAAATAGAACTCCATAAATGACACCACAAATGTTTAAGCTCCGTGAATAAAGCCATACATTATTAATCTCCTTCTCCGTAGGTCTTTAAAATTAGAAGCCAGTACTCAAACCGAACAAAGAAATAACCTAAAAGGTTGTCTCTGGCTTTTTCTGAAAATTTGCAGAAGGAGCAAAGAGTTCAACAATCCAGTGGCCCTCGATGCAATCTCCACTCGCATTTCATGCCCGTGATTCACTTGGTGGCATCTGAAGTTCCCACGATAAAACCTGCATCCCAGGAAACGCACGGCGGTGATGATGCAAACACAAGTCCAATGAGGAACGTAACAACCCTGAGCGCTCCCGCAAGGAGAACCTCATCAGAACAAAGATCCACCCGCGTGACACACGGCAGCGCCGAACAGTTCCGGATAACACACTCCCAGGGCGCCCGCCCTGCCTAATTTACCTCGCTTCCCAGCACAGTTAATTAGCCGAGGGGAGTGTCGGGCACCTGTATGCACCACCTGGCCCAGGCACCTCACCCAGGACCCGGTGCTGAGCTGCCCACAGGAACCTCCACCCAGAGCAACGTCCCCTTACCTCGCTCAGCAGCAGCAAGGAGGTCTCGGTTAAACCAAACTGTGCCACCCTGTCATCAATTTCTTTCTGACTTTTTATGTTGTTCTCCAGAGCAAACGATGCCTGTTGTGACTGGGCAAGCTGCAGTAAAAGCCTGAAACGAAAACGGCAGTTGAAGAGGGGACAGCTGGAGACAGAGCACGTCAGCAAACCTAAAACCAACTGCAGTATCGTACTTTGAAGCAGCTCTTCTCCCTGAACTTAGGCAGCTGCACAAACTGAGGAGAAACGAACACGTGTAGCAATCTGCTCTGGTTGTCCTAGGAGCTACGCTACTGAGAAGTGCCTTTAAAAAACAACATACCAACTATCTCCGCTTGCTCTGCACAAACATCCTCCTCCCCACGTAGTTATGCCACACTTCAGCAGAGCAGCTCGGGTCCGCAAGCAGGGTGCTGTGCATCAAGCACCCCCCAGGCTAAGGGCGAACCAGACAGCAGTGCTTTGCTGCAGATGGCACCGATTGTTGCAGCGATTCTCCTTCTAACCTGAAAAGCTAGAAATTAGGTTTTGTTCAGCCAAACACCAAATACCCTCAACTATCAAATATCCTGGCGGTTTCCAGAGTCCTCCTCCCACAAGGGGGATCCCAAACGTGTCAGCAGAGGGAGTATCTGTGCATGTTTAACGGAGCAGCCACTGAGACTTAGCAGGATCATACTGAAACCCCACTTCATACATAAATAAAATAAAAATATATCGCATCTACCACAGCTAAATGTAGCAGGCGTTATAATAAAGGCGTGCATTTGCAGCAAGACAGAACATACGATCTCAGCCGGCAGTTTTCACGTGAGCAGCATAGATCAAAATCTCCCCGTCTCAGCCAACAAACCATGGGTACGTTGAGAAAAGTTTTCACAAAGAATTCAAAGTAAAAATGGGAATGAGCTTTTCTTACGGAACATCTTTGTTTCAAAGTTTACATAGCAATATTTTAAAAACGGAATATTGAAAACTAAACGAAACCATTTCTCCATTTCTGCTGCTGGCCAAACTAGAATTATTACCCATTTATAATGCTCTGAAGCAGACCCTCAGTTACTGAATAAGCCATACTCACACCCCTTTTCCAGGTGCCATTTACCCCGCACATGCAACATCCACGTCTCACTTAAAATCCAGCTGAAAACTTCAGATAACCTGACACAAAAACCCTGGGATGGGAAGCAGTTCCCCCTGGACAAGTGTTGATGCGAATATAAACCACAACCACCACCTTGTGAGTCTGTGCAGAGAAGCGAGGAGATCCCTGACTTTACAGTGGCCTCAGTGCTGAGCCACACACTGAAATAAGCAGCCCAAATTATGTTAATACGAATGCGGCTTAATATCGGACATCGATACTAAATCTATTAACTTCCCCCAAGCAGCAATTAAATCCCCCTCTTTCAGTCGAAGCACGGTTAAAGACTACTCCGCCTGTTTTAGTATTTCTTAACAATTGCCCGCACAGGGCAGTTAGAGGGTGTTCTCTGTAAAAATGTTCAGAAGTTCATAAAAGGGCATTAAGCACAGTCCGTGACTAACACGTTACCGAAAGGCAAGAGGAAAAAAAAATCAAGGCTATTTTAACAAAAATCATTTCCTAATTATCTCTTTGAAAGACTGTGTTGTGGGGATTTCTGTTGTGGACAAGAGTTTTAGTAAGGGAAAGAAGAAAAGGGAAGAGCATTTTAACGCAGCCCTGTCAGTCAGCTGTCACGGAGTTCATTTTTCAACCTCATCCATTATGCAAATTGGTGTATTATTAAAATAACACGCTTTTGCTCAAGCATGAGGCTTCCAGCAAATAAGGCAGGTGGCACTCACAGAGGGAAGACGGGCTAGCCTCCCCTCTGGGGGCCTTCAGCTGCTGCATCTTTAACAGCAAACCAGAGGGCAGCCACGCCCTAACAGGAGCGTCTGTAGGAGAATAACCCCTTCGGTGTACAATTATTTGAAAAAAAATCACATAATGAGATCGCTAAAAACAAGTTTTGCTTCTCAAGGTTGCATGATGCTGACTCTTTCCACCTGGATCTTAGTCGTTTGTTGCTGGTGGACTTTTCCTGCTACATCTCAAGCAGTAGCAGGGTGCCTCTTTGTGTCGTCAGTGCTGAAAAAAGCCTTGACGTTGAAAATGGAAGCTGAAAATCTCAGGGCTGGGTAACAATATGCTTAAAATCGTCCTGGACTGGGAGAAGTTAGCATTATCCTAAGAATGCATTTCATTACCTCGCTCTAACAAATGAGGCACATGCCTTTATCCCAACCTCCTTCGACACGCTCTGCTCCCAGGACTCGGAGGCTCCCTCCTTCCCTTTGTCCTTTCTCTCAGGTTCGTGTGAAGCGCAGAGGGTTTCTTTTACAGCTTGGCTGCCGTTACAAGTCCCTGTGTTCTCGCTCTTTGTCTCTGTAGCACGGCCGGTCCAAAGGCCTTCCCTCTGGCTGCCTGATCGGTGAGGCTGGAAATGCATCTCCCTTCCAGCTGATATTTTGGAGGGGCTGTCACTGACACTAACCTCTTCAGAGCGATTTGCGTTTGTTTCTGGAACGCGGAATGGAGGCAGACTCTCTAAAAGGCTCACGTAAGCTTCAGCGAGTAACTTCCAGTACCAAGGGTGGAAGGGGTGTAAGCAGATCAGCTGCTGCAGACACAGGATCTTTTTTTCCACGTTTTTCAGATCCTGGTAAATGGCAAACTGCAGGTTGAGAACAGTCGTTAAGTGATCTGTGTTAGTAGCGCCGCTTCTCTAAAAACAAAAGATACAAGATTAGTAACAGAAGAACAGAACCATCCTTCAGAGCCTAAGAGAACGACTCCCTGAACAATGACAGACAAATACCTCTGAAGTAATTTTTAAAACATTTTGAAACGACACAGCGTGACACGGATCATGCCAGATCAGTCTGGCAGCACTGCCTCCCGTTGCCTTGTCCCAGCCTGAAAGACAAGAAGGCCCCTGACCATTTCTGCCCCTGAACTCTGTCATTTGCTTATTTGCCTCCAGTTTCATACAGCTGCCCTTCTTGATGGTATAAATACCTTTTATATACAACAAACAGCAGCAGGAAGATTTTAGCAGATTTCAGAGCCTCTCAACATTTTCCTCTATGGAAAAAACTCCATCTAGGTACAAACTTGGTGGCAGTTTGGCAGCGAGTACATGGAAATAAAAGGAAGTTTTGAACTGTCACTTTTATAGTGGGAAGATTTAAGCCCTCGTTTATCCCCTTTCTTATAAATCCTATTACGTTACGTTAATTCTGCCCGGCAGAGCATGATATTTAGTCCCTTCCAGGACTACCAGCCTCCCTGCACGGGGAGCTCACTGTGGTACAGGGTGTTCTGATTTCTACAGGGTGATGCTATCTGCAGTGACAGTTACCCTCTGCTTACCAAGCACTCCGAGCACTGAACATGCTGAAGGATTACACCCATGAAGATTATTTTTCCAGAAAACGGTCCATGTAAAAGGACCACCGGCAACGTTTTTATGTTCATAGCGTAACAGAAAGATTGTACGAGTTACCATTTTTTCTGCAATATCCAGAGCCTCCTGGTGCCTTCCTAGTTGGGACAAACACCGAGCCTGGCCCTCCTGGACATCCCGCCTCATGGCGACGTTACCGGGAGGTAAGAGGAGCAAGCAGCTGGAGTACTCACACAGAGATTTCTAGTGGTGTTGGTAAAAAGAAAAGGCAAACAAAACAGGGAGAAACTGTCATTTGGAGGCAACCCTGACAGTACGCTTTGTTTACAACTACAGTCACAGAGAGGGTCCAGGAACTGAAGCCCAAATTTTCGTGTCTCCAGACTCGGCTACCACCCACTGCCAGCAGCGCACAAAGGACCTGCTACCACGGGGTCAGAGAGCCCAGCTCTGAACTTCCCAAGCGTGGACAGCAACGAGCAGCCCCAGCCCCAACCCACGTCTAGGCACGGGCAGGGATTGTAGGAGGTCACCTACTGGCCCAGGGCATACGTGACACAAGGCTGCTTCATCGCAGCTAACTCAGTGATCAGAGCGCTCGGCCGGAATTAGGCAGACGGTGCTTCAAATCCACGTCTCGGCGAGAAGCTATGAACCTGCGAAGGTCTGAGCAACAAGAAGGGCTGTCCCTCACCTCACATGAATAATCAGCAAGTCGGGGAAGACCGCATGGAAAGTGAGCCTCCATCACTCCTGTACGGCGGCTCGGATTTGCGTGAAATAATTAAATATTAATTGGTTCAAGGAAAAAGACAAGAATGAGCAATACTCTGTAGCTTAATGCTCAGGGCACTCACCAGGACTCCAATTAACATTTAAATACATTATATTAAGTATTCAGTGATGCTGAGACTGGAATCTTCGTTCCTTCCTCTCTGTGGGAGAGCTCAGACCAAAAGACTAAAGAGCAGAGCTCGTTCTCCCATCTCTCTAACTATTTAATTATTCCATTGCAAACTCGAATAGCTCTGACAAAAAGAGCCCACAAGCAACACCCCCGAAATACCTCCTGGCCTAATGGCCAAAGTATTTCTCTTCCCTGGTAAGCTCACATTCCTTCTCAAGCAGAAGCGAGAGCTCCCAGTGAGTGCAGCAGGCATGAGGGCAGGGGGACCAGAGCAGGGCTGCAGGATGTCCCTGTCTGCCTTGCTATGTGACAAAGGGGTATAACCCTGGCAAAGGTTTGGCATTATCAGCCCAAGCGGGTTCTGCAGTCCTAAAAAAAGGCCTAGAATACTGCTGTCCTTGGTCTCTCCTATCCACTAGCTTCAGCTGGCATCAAAAACTATTCACAATGAGTGACAAGATTCCCATTTACTTATTTCCAGCCCCCTTTCTGAGGTCACTGCTCTCAAATCTGTGATTTTACATGCAGACACTCTCTACCCTGGCTCTAGTTCTGCCACAGTCATCCAAGATCACACCACCAGACACGGCTGACGTGGATCACTGGGACAGAAGATAGTCAGGAAGCGAGAGACTTTCTGTTTTGCTGCAGATCTGTGGGGTGCCAGTCCCTCGTGGGAGGGCATGGCAGCACATGGCATGGAGCAAAGCTCTTCACGAAAGTGGGATGCCTGGCTGCAGCCTTAGGAATCTCCCTCTGCACACCTCTGTCAAGTCATTCAGGGAGTCTTAGCTGAGACTGGAAAATGTCTGTCAGGTACAGACAAGGTGACAGCAGCTATGGAATAATGTTTAAAAGCAGGACAGGAAACAGAACCACGAATCCAACAGGAAAGGCAACAGGAGTGTAGTCAGCTGCTGGCCTGACTGCTTTGAAATCAGGGAGCACATAATGCAAACCACAGCCTGGAACAAAGAGTGATCAGAGCTGAAGCATGGGCAGAAACAGCTGAGTTTGACCAGGAAATATGTCTGGGAAAGCAAAAGACAGGATCCTGTAACTAAGATGGTAGAGGCAGGAGAGCACTGATGATGAGGAATGAAGCTCAGGAAGCAGGCAGTGTGGAGAGGACTTTTTTGTGGGGACAGGACAAGGTGCAGTGGTCAAAACATGGATCACAGGAAGTTCGGCACCAACATGAGAAAGCACTTCTTCACAGTGAGGGTGACAGAGCACTGGAACAGGCTGCCCAGGGAGGTTGTGGAGTCTCCTTCTCTGGAGATATTCAAGGCCCATCTGGATGCCTACCTGGGCAGCCTGCTCTAGGGAACCTGCTCTGGCAGGGGGGTTGGACCCGGTGAGCTCTGGAGGTCCCTTCCAACCCCTACAATTCTGTGATTCTGTGGTCTAGGACTGCAGCATGCAAGAATGGGGACCATAAATGCATCCCAAAGGCATAACCAGCCACGTAGAGCCAACAGAGGGGTGGGACAGGCAATGACAAGGCTCACGAGCCAACTGTCAGGGGCCTGACGACTCCAGTCAGCCAAACCCTGACAGCCAGAGGGAGCTCTGAGAAAGGTGCAGGGCAGCCAGGTGGTGGCCTGTGAGGTGACAACCTTTGTGGGTAGAGGCATGATCCCCATGAGCACAGAAACCAGCATGTTAACTCCTGACGAACATGATTTCAGTGATTGCAAACATCAGCCCTGCTCACTGCTGCGCTGTTCAGATAGATATACAGGCTCAGTCTGCATCGGCTCCGAAGTCAAACACCATTTCTTTTAGGCTGGCTGATTCACCTTGGTTCCCGTTGCCTCCAAGAGATGACAGCCGGCTGAGAGAGCTTGCCAGAACAAAGCTAACTGTTATGGTTTGGGCAAACTTTAACCAGCAGAGCGCCTCCTCCCCAGCGGACGGGGCTGTGGGGCCTTCAAAGGTGCCATCGCGCCGGGATTTCGGTACCACAGGGCCTAGGGTCACAGCTTGACCAGGAGGTTTTTTTAGAAACCTATAGATCCACTCAACACACTGAGGACTACAGGGCCTGTATTTAGTGTCCCGGTAGCTGCTACTGACCAAGGCACAGCCTCGCCCCCAACCCCGGTGCGTGAGAGCGGTGCGGGTACCTCAAACTGCCGCTCCCTGTACGCCAGGTCAGCCCGGAATTTATTGCCCGTTAAGATCTCGGCGTCCTCCTCGCCGCCCGTCTCGCCGCAGAACCACTGGGGGCACAATAAATAAATAAATCAATAAATAAATAAAACGTAAAAAACATTTGTAAACCCACGGCCGCCACGCTCGGAGGCGCTCCGGGGCGGCCCCCTCAGCCCCCGGTTCCTCCCTCAGCCCCCGGGAGCCTCCCTCAAACCCTGGTCCCCGTTCCCCAAGCCCTGGGCAGGCAAAATCCCGGCCGGGGCCGGGGCCGCCACATCCCATCCCGGCCCCACACCCCGCTCCCCGCCCCCCGGGCTCCTCACCCGGGGCTCGCAGCGCTTGGCGCTGTAGGGCTGCCCGGCCCCGCCACCCGCGCCCCGCTCCCTGCCGCCGGAGAAAAGGGACTCGGCGAACTCGCAGCCCAGCGGCGGCTCCGTCGCCGCCTCCATCGCCACCGAGAGCAGCCCAGAGCGGCTCCCTCCCGGCCGGCCGGCGGCAGCGCTCCCCCTGCCGGGCCCGGGGGGAGGCTGAGGGGGCGGCGGGCTGTGGGGCTGAGGGGGCTGCGGCCGCCATTTTGGGCAGGGCGCTGTGGGGAAGGGGGTCTGGGCTCCGAGACACGGCTTTGGGGTCGTGCTGGCAGCGCTGAGCCCCTCGGGGAGAGCCACAGAGTATGAGGAGAGGCTGAGGGCACTGGGGGTGTTTGGTCTGGAGAAGAGGAGGCTCAGGGGAGACCTCATTGCTCTCTGCAACTGCCTGAAAGGAAGCTGTGGGGAGCTGGGGGTCGGCCTCTTCTCACAGGTACCTAGTGATAGGCCTAGAGGGAATGGCCTCAAGTTGTGCCAGGGGAGGTTCAGGTTGGAAATGAGGAGACATTTCTTCTCAGAAAGAGCAGTCAGGCATTGGGACGGGTTGCCCAGGGAGGTGGTGGAGTCACCATCCCTGGGGGTGTTCAAGGGCAGGTTGGACGTGGTGCTTAGGGACATGGTTCAGTGGGTAACATTGGTGGTAGGGGGATGGTTGGACCAGGTGATCTTGGAGGGCTTTTCCAACCTTAATGATTCTGTGATCCTGTTCCTAGCATTTGTGCATTGGTTTTACGAGGTAGGTGGTAAGAGAGCAAAGTTTACACTCCCGTTTGGAACAGGACTATTGCGTTTCCCATTGCTCTGCTGAAGATCCTTGTCACGAGTCATCCTAATGGAAATTTAGAAAGATACCATAAGAAATATATGAACTTAAGTGTCCCATGCTTAGGTGAATTAATTGCATAGCTGTGGAGTTATTCTGTTGGTATCTTGGTCCAGTGTGCATGCCAGGGTGGGTGGGAGAATATTTCAGTAACTTTTCCGTTTGATTTCAGTTCTCGCCCAAGGCAGAATGGGAAACTTGAAATCTCAGGCTTTCCGAAGACAGGACTTCCCAAATCTCCCTGGACTCTGTATTGTTGTGCTATGGGAAAAGGGGACACAGCAAAGTAAAGACTGATCCTAGAGCTTCTTTAAGACTTTAAGACTCAGATATACCACTGCTGATTAACAACACTTAGCTATTCCAGCTGTCTGTGCTGGCTCATGCCACTGCCTTACAGAATGTGTATTGTGTTTTAAGCATACCGCAACGCTCTTTCCTCTCTGCCCTGCTGGCCCTTTCATCCAGGGAAATCCATTTCTTCCAACCAACCCACCATACAAGTTCAGAGAAGGTGAGCTGAAAAGTTGTCCTTGTACTTCCCTAGCCTGAAAATGGACTCATGAACCCATGCCTACCAGAACAGCATTGGAGGCCAAACCACTGCTTGTATGGATAATTTGAAAGGTTTCCTTCTAGTAGAGATGTGAGAACGTGGTGGAGGGTGCTTGATTGTTTTTTTTTTGTTGTTGTTGTTGTTGTTCTTTCTGAGTGGATACATGCTCAGAATACCAGCATAGCTATGACTGGAACTAGCATCAGCTGGTATAAATCCTTGGGTAGAAACTAAACATTGGCAGGTAGATTTGACTAGAAAATGAAAGGGGATTGAGGTTTCTTTCTCTTCTAAGCTGACTGTTTGGCAAACAAGCCCTCTTGAGCATAGGAAACTGCTTAACAAGCAAGTCTGGAGAGAATCGGGAGCTTGCTCCACATGATGCCTCAGTCTTTTCATTACAAGCGTCAGGGTAGGCGAGCACAGTCAGAGCCTCTTGTATGCGCACAGCAAAACCATCTGTTTCCTCTCTGCATGCAGACTGGTGTGCTGAGCTCCTGCAGGACAGGCAGAGGACACGGGAATGAATCTGCAGAGGTTGGCACTGGTGTCTGAACAGCTACAGCGTCTGCGCTTCTCCTCACATACGCTGGGCACGTGCTCCTTTCCCACTCCTCCAGGACTGCCGGTCATGCTGCAAAACACAAGTCTGATGAGTACAGCACTAAAATCCAGCAGGACTATTAAGAACAAATCAAAAAGAAAAAAAGTGAAAAAGAAAAAAGAAACATGAGTAATCAAAGTGAAACGTGGCCCCAGCTCAAAGCAAAACACAAAGTGCAAGGCGCTCCCAGGGGCAAACCCCAGAGCAGCCAGTTGGCTGCCAGCTTGGATTGCGGAGTCCTCCAGGGCTCAGGGTTTCAGCCATCGTTGCCTCCGAGGATACCAACGTGGTCTGCAAAGGCTCTGTGTTGCAACCCGAGCATGCCTTTGTCTGGTAAATCAATGATAGGGAAGCAATTCCTGAGCGCCACGCAGGGGGCCGAGCAGCTGACTGCTTGCTTTGAGTCAGAAGTCACAGGCGTAATATCGCTTCTCTTCTTCCTTCCTTCCCTGGCTCTCCCTTTCCCCCGCCTCCCCTCAGACATTTATAAAGCTCCTCGTGTATTAGTTACAGAAATTTAAAAAAAGTGCAACTTAAGGAAATTCCTCTGCCTTGTCAGCGCTGGAGATTTGCTCAATTTCTCCTGCAAGACCCGAGTCATCGGCGCAGCTGCCAGCATACGAATTCCCACTGTCCTTGACTCAAGCTGTTTGCCTGAGCTTGCGCGGCGTGATTTGCCGCGGTGCTGTGGGCCTGGGCTTCACGCAGGAGAAAACAGCTCTGCAAGAGGCAGCTGTGAGGGGGCTTGGAGATACATGAGCCCGACGGGAGACTGCGCTGCCACAGCTGCTCCGTGTAGGCAACTTCAAGGACAAAAAGCCACAGATGAAGCTCTTCCTCAAGGCAGATTAGGTCTTACCACCCTGTAAGCCGAAACCACCAGCTCAGTGGATGAAAATCAGACCAGTGACACCGACGGGCTCTGAGAAGTTGCAGTCGCAAGTTCCTGCACATCAGCAAAGCTGTTGGAGCTGCTGGCATGAGCGCGAGCCAGCTGCCATGTGCTGGGACCCAGCTCCAGCCTCAGTGAGCTGGGGACAAGCTCGTGTGCTTCACCTCGCCGTCAGGGTGAGCCCAGGGGAAGCCTGGACACCCAGGACAGCCCAAACGACAGGCAGGAATTTGTTCTGCTGCCGCAGCGTCTGAGCCTTTCAGCCAGGAAAGAAAACTACAGCATGGCAGACAGAGCTTGTCTCGGTCCCGACAGCCCTTTTTCCCCGAGCGTCCCAGTCTATTCTGAGGCGAAATTAATTCAAAAGAATTGCCCCGTGGAGTTTCTTTATTTACTGGTGTTATTATTTGTATTGTGATAGCCTCCATGGGTGCTCACCACAGCCCAGACACGCTTGTGCCAGGAGGAGAACACACACCACAAAGGTTTCAAGAGACCATCGAGCACACAGAGGAAAAACAAGAAGCCTCTTTGGCAACCAGGGCCCTATTTTGGTCGGCGCTACCCACACCCGTCGGCTAGGCAGCTCTCACATCATTTATAGGCTGAGCGAGGCGTACTGGGAGGGAGCTGCCCTCGGAAGGAGGCAAGAGAGAGACCAGTTCCCTCCTCAGCCAGGCGTGCTGCCTGCAGAGAAGAGGGCAGCGAGGCCCACAGGCAGCATTCCTCAAAGGGTGGGTGGTTCCCGAATCTTAAATGGGTTCTTCCACACATTGTGAAACATTCGTACCTTGAGGGGAGATTAGTTTGCTTTTTTTTTTTGACAGTCATAACATTGGCTCTTCCCTAAACACGTTCATGAACAGACGAGGAGGAGCTCTTTATTTACTGGCATTGTCTTGATGTCCTTGTCTCCCTCTCTTTATTGTCTCCTTCCTTTTATTGAGTGAGTTCTTTGCAGCAGAAGCCATCTTTCATCCTCTTTGCGTGGTGCCAAACAAGGGGATGTTGTCCTCCACGGGCACAGGAGGGTAGTACAAACCGCATTTCGTGCCGAAGGGCACACGCAGGCTATCGCTGGTACGAGCCATCAAAGACAAACGAAGGCGATCCAGCAAACAAAACCGCAGTGGAGCTCAGACGAGCTCTAGCAAATCTTAGGACGGTTTGAGATGCAGCTGCAGGTCAGAGCAATCGTCCCTGAACACGAAGTGGTCACACTGAGGGTGGCAAGAGGCTGACCCCTGAGCCAAAGCTCCGAGATGCCACTGACTGAAATGGCAGAAAAATAATACTCGGCTCCACCTCAGCCCATCTTTAAGGAAGCGCTGGCAGAATCGGGAAGGGCCTCCGTCTGCCTCTAGCTGGGTGAGAAACCAAACGTGGCACGGACAGAGCTGCGTTCGCTAAACCCACGTCCGTCCCTGAGGAAGGCAAAGCCAGCGCTAAGCAAAGGCAGACACGGAGCCGGCACGATTCCTTCCTCCCAAAGGGCAACGAGGGCTCCAGCACCTCCGCTGGCGGCGGGAGGAGGGCAGTAAATTGAGAGCAGGGCAGCGTGAACAGGGGAATGCAGAGGCCGGGGGCCGAGCAGAACAACATCAGGCAAGAAATCGGGCAGAGGAGGTGGCGGTGAGCTGCAAACGGCCAGAGCTGCAGCAGTGCTCCGGCCAGCCTGCCTCAGCAGCGAGTCCAGCAGGCAGGGAGCCTCCTTTGCCTTTCTCTCCTCTCCAGAAGGAAGCAAAGCCAGGGAGTTCGGCTTCTTTGTGAATCGTTGAGCCAAGCCACGGCTCTAAAAAGACACAAAAATGAACGGGGAGTTGAGGGGTAGCGCATCACAGCAGTCGGGGTAAGAACAGCTTGCTGTCAGCAGAAGCCAGAAGGTTTTTAGGAACACCTCGGTAAGAGAGGATGCATCCCCCCAAAGCTGGCTCATTCGCCTGATCTACCTTAAAACAGTGCAACCTTTCAAACCCCTGGCAAGCCCTATTAACTAGGCCATAATCCTTCCCCCGCAGGCCTCGCAAAACCCACTGAAGTCGTTACTGCCAAAGGGGTGCGCTCAGCACAGCCGTGCTCAGCCATCAACGCGCCGTGCAGCTGCTTTACGTCTGCTAAGACAAATGAGGAACGGAGCGAGCATGCCCTTGGGTTTGACCAGAGCGTCGTGGAAAGGGGGGAAAAAAGCTTTCCGGAAAGGAATAAAAAGGAGATGAGGTGCCTGGGAGAATCCTAAAGCAGTCATCTTCCTGTGCACGCCGGCACCTTGCCCTCGCTGGGAGGAACCGCCTGCCCCAAACACTTCTCTCGGATGCCTGTTGCGGGCAGTAGGGCTGCGGCTCGATGCTCCGGGGACCTACGCTCACACCAAAACCATCACAGCGGGCGGTGTGGAGCACAAGAGCTGCAGTGAGGTTCGTGGGGCTCCTTCTGGGCCTTTCCCCATGTTTTGTCAGTTTGCCTCTGAAAACTCATCGTCTTCCCCCAGCCACAGTTGTGCTTGGTGTTTTATTTGCTTCTCGTGATGAAACCAGGGCGTGGAGATGGCAGAGACTTGCTCCCCGTTAAAACTTCGCTTGGGGCTGGGCAGGGCTGCGAAGGACTGGGCAGCTGCTCCTGGAGGGCACCGCTGGAGGAGCCGTGTGTGGCTGCTGCGAGCCTCTGCTGAGCTGGAAAACTGAGCTGACTTCCTAGGATATTGCTGCCTTGCAGGAGCGAAGAGAAATAAATCTTAAAGAATGGGAAAATGAACAAACAAAAAGCTACAGCAAAGAAATACACAAAGGGCTTCGGGATTGCCCTCGAGTGCCCCTCACAACTTGGGGGTTTTCAGAACCGCTCTCCTTGTCCAAATGGAGGCTGGCAGGGGACAGAGCTTCCACAGGGGAACCAAACTGGCTTTTTTGGGTTCTCCGGTGCAGCTTCTGCACAGCTGGGAAGGACCGGTGGAAACTGCCGTTGAGTGTAGCTTGTGTGGCTCCACGCTCGCCTCGTCCAGGTCCCAGTGCTGCGGGAAGTGCAAGAAAAAGCAGGGCTTTTTCTTAAGTAGCAGCACTACTAAATGCAAACAAAATGCAGGAATCCAGAATGGGCTTTGCCCACAATTGCCCCCTCCCCACATTATTGGAAAGGAAATTAATTTAGAGCAAAGAACGCCCTACGGCATAGACAAGCAGCACAGCCTTGAACACTGCGGCGTCGCTGAGAAAAACGAGGGGCCGTTTCCATCCCACGGCGTGAGGAACTGCAGCACTGAGCATCACGGCTGCGGTAGTACTTGCACCATCTCCTTTGGAGCGTGGAAAAATGGGGGCTGTTCTAGGGAGGCCTCTTCATGTTAGTCTCTTCACACAGACCTCACTGAAATTGTTTTTTTTTTCTCCGGTTTTCATTTAGGAAAACTGAAAGTCGCTCAGAGAATTGCTGCCAGCGCTGACCTTTATTTTCACCCAAAGACAGAAATCAGCTAGGTGAGACCACCAGTTTCTCCCCCTCTTCCCGTCTTTTTTTCTTCTACCAAATATTTTAAAGGTAATGCACGTCCGCACTGAGACTGCAGGGAGACACAGATGGGAAGGAGTTAGTCACTACGCTCATAGCTCCACCTTACTGCACTGGAAGCACGTCTCGTCAAAGCTTTCATTTTACAGTACGCGAAGTGCAACAAGTCATTTAACAGCCAGGGCCGCCAGAAAACACTATCAGGCAGCCCCGAGACCACCAGCAGTGTTCCAAAGCGAAGCAAACCCCACGGGGAGCAATTTGACATGGCTCCGGAGGGGACTCCCTGGTGCAGCGAGAAAACGAAGGCGCTGCGCTACGTGGTTCAGTGCTTGGAGTTATTCAAAATAGCAGCTGGAAGGCGGGATGGGCTGGGAGGAGAAGGGAGAGGAGACACAGCCCATGAGGGTGGCTGCTCTTGAACAAGCGTTTTTTTCCCCCTCCTGTTATTTTCACTGGACTGAGCACAACCATTTGGCCAAACACCCAGCTGTCCTGACCACTAGCGCTCGCCTGCAGGTTGCTACTTTGGTTTGGGGTGTAACTTTTCTGGGCTGACACAAGCCACAGCACAGGAACAGCTCTGTTGCCTTAAACCTGTATTTCTCTTGCAGGGATCGGCACGGGGGAAGTGATGCCAGGTCGTGTGGGGACAGCGGGGTCCTGAGCACCCCTGGCCACGGCACAGCGGCTGAAGGGCACCACGTGTAGCTGGGTAGGTGAGGGAGGCTGGCGAAAGGCAGCGGCGCTCCTGGAGCCTTCTGGGGCTGCCAGAGAGATGCAGGGCTCAACAAAACGCCCATCTCAGCCACCGTCTGAGGAAAACACACATTTTCGAACCGGCCCTGAGGTCACCAAGCGTGACGTCCAATTGACAGGGACTTCAGCAGTGAGGCTCCTACTCGCCCCTACTCCTCCCACCCCAAATATTTTCAGTGTGATAATAAAGAGCGTCTGCCCCGACCCGCACGTGAAGCTGACCTCGTGCTGGCTCTCCAGCCAAGCCACTTCTCCGCTTGTATCGCATCCGAGGCATCAATGAAATTTGGTTTTGTTTAACAGGAAAAAAAAAAAAAAGGCACTTGACAAGATCCAGTTTGCGACATTTTCAGACAAACATGGGTTCTGGTTTCCACACGGCCCTTTAAAAACACACACACTCTGTAAGGAGACGTTTATTCCATTATTTCTGTTTTCAAATTTTTTGGTACAAAGTTTATTTTCAGAAGTTCCCACGTGATCCTTTCTTCTACCAGCTTCTTGTAGGATTTTTCTATCTCTGATTTATTTTCTTTATCTGTTGAAGCAAAAGCAGTAATTGCTACAGAAAGCAATAATGGCAATATTACAAATATTTTACAGCAGCATCCATTCATCTCTTTGCCTCAAAAAAATAACAAAAATAAATCCAAAGACGAGATCCATACCGCCACAAAGGCTTAGGTTTGTAATACCAAGAAGTATGCTGCGTTCCCATATATGAGTTGTACAAGTCCGGCACAACTTTCCAAGTTTGTGCAGAGCCTGATAAATAAGACACAGAAATATCAGTTACATTATACTGTTTCTAAGAACTTTTACTCTGTAAAATGTTTGGTCACTCCAAGCTATAAGCTTAATCACATATCAAAGAACACAGGCGATAAAGCCCATCTTACTAGAACGTATAGTATTAGGCCAAACAAAATATAAGAGGACAAAATCTAGTGGTCACTGAAGCCTCTTCAAAAAAGGTCTAAAACAGAATGTTTCCGTTATGTATCAGAATAAAAATGTACTGTATTAAAATTCAATTTTCTTTTTTTCCTTTTTTTTTTTCCTTTTTTTTTTTTTTTTACAAGCTGTCTTTTAATCAGTCTTCTATTTACAGTGCAGAACTTCTGCCAACTGCAGTAGTTTTAACTTTGGCACAACACTAAGTTCCAATCCTTTTGAGTATTCAAGTCCTGTGTGTGTCCAAATATTTTCTTGGTTTCACGAAAGTTTAGGCCCATTCACAGTTAACCAGTTTTCTTGAACTTTTGCAAGAATTGCTTCCCCTTCACCACGCTGGGCAGCTACAAAGGAAAGACACCGTAAGCTATTGCATCATCCATAAGAAACTCTTCATTCGAAACGAGAATAGCATCGCTGCTTCCGTTAACAACAGCACATACACCGGACATCACACGGACTGCTACATACTGGACACCTTCTAAAAACCTTGCTGGTCGTTAGTGAATCGTCTTCCTCATACTTCAAATACATTAACAATGCATTAACTTAGCTTCATTTCACATGTCAAACAGGACATTTAAATATATTGCAATATATTATAGAAAATTGCAAAGCTCCATCTTTTCTGTAAACGAGATCGACACCTGTTAACTCTCCTGTGCACGTGAAGAGCAGTACCTAGTGCCACATTTTCTGTACAATATAAAGCCTTCCCAGGTAGGGCAACTCGTTTTAGTGCATTTCTGTACAAACTGTAAGCATACGTGCGGATAACCAACTAAGCAGGATTGGGAACACTTCCGTGAGCTGGAACTGGAGGCAAGGGGAACATTTCAAAATCAGAGTGGAGCTCTCGTGCTTGATTGTTTCGTGTCACAAGTGAAGACTTGGCAGCTTGAATCTTCTGTCATTCTAGCAGATTCTTTAGGGTAAGTTTCATGATAGGTATCTAGTATTGAATAAGCATAAGGAAACGCTTTGATCAATTGGGATACCAAGATTACGTCTCAACACATTTTTAGGTATGCACGGTCCAATGTTCAGACAGTAACATTCTCTCTAAAATACTTTGGCAACCCGAAAACCTTATTTATGCCACAGTACTCTAACCCAGGAGCAGGTACTTTACCCACCACTGCAGTGCCATCTGCTCTAGAATAAAGAACAAAACCAAAAATTAAGACCTCACACTTCCCCAGGCGTGCCAGGTACGAAGTGGAGGCGAGTACCACTGCTACCCACAACGGAAGCCCAAGGGGACACCGAGACCAGTGCTGCCACCCAGCCAGCACGCCCCACGGTGAAGATTCGTCTCCCCTAACGTCAGACGTCTGCAACATCCCATCAGTGTCTGTCTGCGAGCCGCCTCTAACAGCCAGCGGAGCTAGGGCGCAGTTTGACCGGCTCCAGGCGTTCGGGATGAGCTGGCTCACACTCGGCTGCTACGCTGACCAGCTGGTGCGGTGTCCTGCTCAACTGCAGGCATCACACAGCCAGACAAATCCCCCCTTAACTCAGGAAAAGTGCTACGGGATCCTCAGCTACCACCCAACATTTTAAATGCTGCGGGAAGTCATTTTTTTCTATGAGTATCCACTGACAAAGTGCAGATGCTCTTCACTGCAGCAGGAAAAACAAACAAAAAAAAGACAAAAGACAAGATCAGACCATTAGACTTGAAAATACTGCCAGCAACCTGCCTGTGCTTCAGAACCTCCCTTGTCACAAGTGGGATAATGACACCGCAATTTGCGCTATTGAGTGTGTACAAATAGCTATCGAGGTCTTCTCACTGTTGCATCCTTCATTTTCCAATCTTTTCCGACAGCATTTTAATACCTCACCAAACCTCCAGTCACTTGACCCAGTAAGTTTGTGTCACGCTTCTCGCCAAACGTCTTTATCCCCGTACATCAGAAGCTCGACGGGGAGCACAGCACTGCTCAGGGTGGGGAACCGAGCCCTGCGCTTGCCTGTCCTATCCCCAGCTGACACGGTCATCCCAGGCGTTCCCAACAACCTGCAGCAGTTTTACTGCTCTCTCATCACTGATACTAATTCCTCGTTACTACTGAATGCAGCAGGAAGTATTTTCCAATAAATAATAAATTAGATCAAAGAAAAGTAGCTATATTTCATTGCACTCTACTTCTGTGCCTTCGGGTAAGGGCGGGGATATTTACTATTACAGAAGCTTAACAATTATCTTCTCTCCTTGGGAGATAGGAACATAGAGAGGAGGAGGTGGTGGAGGACACGATTTGGGGCTGTCGCATTTACAGGAGCAAACACTGAGATCCAGCTTGGATCCCCAGCTCTCCGTTAAGTGCAAAAGGAAAACGCTCCCCACCTTAAACTACAGCTTAGTTCCTCAGCAGCCAGAGACTTGTTGTCAGCGTTACTGCTGTGCTTGCACTTCTGAGGAAGATGGAGGAGGAGGAGAGGGTCTGCATCTTGGGGCTTTCTGGCTTACGGGACTGCATCAGGCTTTGAATCCCTTCAGATGGGCTCCAGAAATCCTCTCTGCTCTGAAGGAGGAGGGAGAGCATTCGCCTGCCCCAGAGTCCCTTGGTGAGCAGGAAGACGATCGGCTTTCACCTGAAGTCAGCAGGCCGTGCGTTAGAAAAATTATTTCATGTCACGTGTGGACATTGCGTGAGTTTCCTCACTGATGATCAAAGTTACAGCTAGAAACCACACTGCACATAATGCTGGGAAAAACCTGTTTTAGAAACGGTACTGGACAAGGTTCAAAAATGGAACGGCCCGGTTCACTGTAGTTATTAGAGATAACCCACTAAATCTCTTCGTGGGGTACCAGGAATCTTTCTTTTGCTTTCAAACCAGAGCAGGGATTTCTGCATGCTAAACAGGAGTGACTGCAGTACTTGCTCTGTCAGAACAGCAAGAGTAAAATTGGTCTTGCTCAACAAGTTTTAGGCAAGCGAATTCTGCAGGGCGAGGAAAATGCCGAGTCAAGATTCTGCATTTCCCTTCTCCCGCTCCTTCCAAGCCAGCACTCCGTTAGTTCACTCAAACCCCAGGGGGGAATGTCTCTGACTTTCTTTCCAGCTAACACCAGTCCTAGGGCCATTACGAGGCTGATACTGGGAATTCAGCACTGCTTGGACAGAATTGTGCTTTTTCATTGTACTCGGAAGAGCAAAACATGCTGTGAAGCAGCATGATCCAGGGACAGCGAGTGCCTCAGCAGCTGTGACACCGCTTGCATGTTTTTAGCCCTTCTCCCTCTCGATTCTAGCACAGGATTACCTTCACCCCTGCTTTATCTGAATTCCAGAGGCAGCATTAACCAGCATCGTAACATCAGGTGCTCTTATCAGAAACAGCAGAAGAAAAGAAAGCTCAGCTTTAGCTCCAGAGGAACTCACACTCAGGGCTGGATCCTGAAACAGTGCTCCCAGCCAAGACTGAGAGCAAACCAGCAACCCAGAGGCAAGGCCTGAGCCAGATCTGGTCCTTAGGACAGTGATGCTCAGATTCCTCATCAGCTGAGAACGAGGATGTGCCGTGCCCCCTCCACAGTTTCTGTTTCTCTCAGGTGCCTTGGGCACCACGGTAAGGAGCACAGTGGCCTAAGATCAGATGAGATGAATCTGGGCTAAACCCCTGCTGCCAGCACTTTGGGGTTGCCACCAGCCACAACCAGGGTCTACAGACTAAGTAGAGCATCCCGTCAGCCTCCAGCACCCCAACAACTCCTTCCAGTGCTCCTCCTATCAGCTCTGGTGCAGGAGCCTCTGCTAAGCATCTCCCACAGTGCAAATACACACGTGCTGGAAACATGGAATAAACTGCACTCTTTTTTTTCCAACAAAAATAGCAGATTGTGAGTGATAGAAGCGCATACAGCCGGTGTTTTCAGGACTGAACCAGATTTTTCTCGTCCTTGGCACAACTGAAAGGTTGCATCTAGCCTAAGGGAAATGTGGGTACCCTGCACCTCTCCTTATCCAGCCCACAGCACGTGGTTTAATTTTAATTCTGTATTCTGCAAAGAGATGAGATGGGCTGTAAATGCTACTCTAACAATGTTATGCAATATGTGGAACTATCATGTTTACAGCAGTTGAAAATCTGGTGCAGTATACATCAGCCATCCTCTCTGATTATTTTACTCGAAGACGACGTCCAATCCAACTATATTTAGTCTGATAAACATTGTATTTCCTCTTCCTGCGTTTCTCAGACCAGATGTGCTAAGGCCTAACGTTGTAGCTGAGTGTTATTTAACAGAGCGCTGCCAAAATGGAAAATTTCCCAGTTTAATCGTATAATTCACTTGGGTCTTTATTTTTTCGCATCTTTTAAAGAAGGTTAGATTTAGTGATAAACTAAATGCTAACAAAGATGTTTATACAGGTTGCTTGGGTGGCTTTTTTTTTTTTTTAAGATTAATTCCGGCTCACCCTTAAGGTTTAAGGCAACTCCAGAATTCGCTTGTTGGAGGCATATTCCTAAGGAGTTTAAGGATTTGCTTTAATATTTTCAGAAACTTAAAAATAGCATCTCTTTCCCTACTAGCTTTGTCCTTTCCCACCCATCAAGCATTGATTTCTGACCCTGTAGTCCCAGTGGAGCTTGAAGCTAACGCAGATCTTTCTTTGATTTGCTGCTGTCTCCAGCGGCCTCACCCACACCATCACCTGCCAAACCGTACCTGCCAGCCACCCGCAGCAGCCCGTGCCGGGAAGGCCAGATCCTGATCTCTCTTACACCACCTCACAGGCATTTGTCAGACATTATTCCCTCTCTTGTTCTGACCCGGGTTTCACCCACAATCTGGCAAGGAAATCAGAACTAATATGAGCTCCTCTGCTTCAGAAAATCATCACCGAAAAGATTTCCTTGGTCTTTTGACAGTTATCGCAAGAAGGATGAAAGAATAACTCTAGATTAGGTTCTTGGAGATGTGGAAACATTAGGACACATTTTCTCTACGCTAAGCTTTCCCTCACAGGTCAGCAGATGCAAATGCCTACAGAAAAGATGTCGACAGATTTGGAAAGGAGATCGCTGGCGTACTTCCTGTTAGTGCCCATGTAAAAGCAGACAATGCTGGTTACGGCAGCACCAATTCATCATCATCTTTAGACATCCAAACATAAAGTAACTTACCCCTAAAAATGCAGACCGACAGTGGCAAGAACTCAAACTGCTCTTCCTTGGAGTACCACTACTCTAGAATGCCAGGTATCTGCCTAAACTTCTGTGAATTTGGCCCGCCGTTTTTAAGCTGGTTATCCAAACGCTACTGTGACTTCATTGCCTCGAGACCAAACGGCATTTTTTCGTTTCTTTTCCTTTCTTTCCTTTTAACACAGACACTCATCCAAGATGCAGATGCTCCCTATCCGATTCAACTGCTTCTGGAGTTCAGGTAGATCGAACCATCCCCATAAACGCGTGTGCTCACCCAGCAACCAGCACAGCGGCAAGCTCAATCCATTAGGCTGCATTTTAGGTTAAACTTG
Source organism: Oxyura jamaicensis (assembly GCF_011077185.1). Lineage (NCBI taxonomy): Eukaryota > Metazoa > Chordata > Aves > Anseriformes > Anatidae > Oxyura > Oxyura jamaicensis. The sequence goes on from NC_048894.1 coordinate 146,640,032, forward strand.
CACATGAAACATTCAACCGGGCTATCGCTAAAGAACAATTAATCACCGGTGTGGTTATCATTCCTAACCACCTAAAAGCCATATAACTTCTTGTTTGAGAATTATAAAGCAGGTCGTTGCCACAACTTACTTGAAAACCTTTCTTACTAGCACCTGAAGACGCTTTTCGCCTCTGTATCTGTGTATTCTTACAAAACCGTAAGCAATGCGAAACAATGAAAACAGGCAGCTTCTGCCTCATGTTTACCTTAAAATACAGTGTAAGATTTCAAGAAATTAGTCTCTTTAGCTAGAAACATAAATACTTTTCTTACCATTTTCCAACAAAGTAAAGAATGCATAAGCTAAAAATGAATGTTGCTATCAACTGCATCAAGTCTGTCAGGCATTTAAATTAAATGGATGTAGGATACACTGATTAAATTTAACGAAAAGCATCTTCTAGCATTAAACTCATTCACTTAGCTCATAATTATCAGCAAGAAACATTTCAGCACAAGCTCTGTAAACCCAAAACACTTTGAAGATATGCAAAAGGTGCAATATCACCTCGTTTTCTTAAACCAAGCAATCCTCACCCCTAGGTTCATTGATTCCTTTGTCACACTTTTCCCCTTCTCTTTTGTTTTGAATTCTTTCCTTAAGAAATAAACCCAGGCCTTGAAACCTTTCAGGTGAAGTGATGTTTGCAAAAACACATCCTAGGTTTTTGTATTTTCCTCCTTCGTGAGCAGGCAATGTTCTCCTACAACAACAAAAAAAATGCGTCTGTGGTGGTTTGTGTTTTTTTGGAATTAAACAACATAAGGCAATTAAATACTGAGAAGCAGTCATGTGAATGATGAACCTTCCCATCGGTAATGCGGAACAGGAGGAGCTGAACTGGAGCTGATTTATAACCCCATGTCCTAGGCTAGGCCTGGGGATGTCCATCTCTGGTAGCAAGGAAGCAAATGCTCATCACCTGCACGGGTAGCATCTTGCCCATGTTCTCTCGGGTGCACGTAAGATGCTTTGCAGGTGCTTGCTAAAACCGAAGGCCAGGAAAAATTGTTTGGCTCTTCACCGAAGGATCAAACCTAATTCACAGGTTTTGGCTCCCAGATCCCACACTGTGCGTCAATCTGATTTGGAGAGTTTACGCTTAACATGTCGGGGAGGTTCCCAAGTATCGCTATCGTCTGTTTCTTCCTCGTCTTCCTGATCTTCCAGTATTTCATCTTCTTCCTCGTTCTCCTCAAAGAGCTCTATTCCAAGTTCTAATCTTCTTTGCCTTTCTGCAAACCACTCTCTGACCTGCTCATACCCCATGTGAGATTTGGCTACAAGTTCATCGAGGTCTTGCTCGTTGAGGAATTTGTGCTTGATATAGTAGTCCTTCAGGATTGCTGTTCCAGTTTTGAATTTGATGACGGACACGCCTCTGTCCCAGCAATTTAACCTCTTGCTTCCCCGAGGCCTCCCTCGAGGCCTTCCTCTCCCCCTCCCTTTTGGTCTTCCTCTCCCTCTCTTCCTCGCAAAGCCCTGCCCGTTCAAGCTGTTCGCGTTGGCGCTCTGGTAATAGTAATACCACTTCAGTCCACCGTTTTTCCAGGCATAGCGAGTGTCTCCGAACCAGCTCACAATTTCTGATCTTGGGAGCCCCGTTTCTTCTGCCAGCTTGTTGTATTCTTGCGGGGATGGCCACTGAGTACGAACAAAGGAACTTTTAAGCATGTGCAACTGCTCTGGGGATTTTTTGCCTATTTTGCTTGAAGTGGAACCCCCTGATTTTGGTCCTGCTGCTCCATCTCCCACGGATGTTTCTCCAGCCTCCTCTTTTGAGCTGCTGGCATTGCTCTCATTCACGTCGGTTCCTTCTTCCTTTAAGACATTCGACTTCCTTCTTTCTGTAAACCAGGCATCAATCTCTCTCCTGGTGAGTTTGGTTTGGGCTCTTAACCTGTTCATCTCTTCATCTGTAAGGACAGGGTTATTAAGAAAACTTGCCTGGAGGACTTGTAGCTGTTCAGCTGTCTTTTCTTTGAACTTCTGCGGGGTGAAATCAGGAAATGCACCCCACGACGACTTGCTCTGCGGAGCAGCTCCTGTTGGGGACTCGTTCATTTCATCACTCGAATCAATAACAATGGTGGCACACGAGTCGCTGTTGAGATGAATCCCATGATTATTCTTCGAGTTCCTCTGATTGTAGCGCGTGTCACTGAACCACTTCTTGATCTCTCCTTTAGTCAGGCCTGTTATTTTCATAAGCCTGCTAATTTCCGAATCTTGAGGAAACTGATTCTTCAGGTAGCTGACTTTTAATTCTGCCAGCTGCTCCTTTGTTTTTTTTGCTCGCATGCCAAAGGAATCGGGATTCATTAGCGCGGTTTCGTTTTTGATAGGCTGAGGGGCAGGAACGGCAGCTACTTGTTTGGTTTCTGCCATGGGCTGAGCAGTGTGAATCTGACTCTTCTGCAGCTGGGTTTGGTTTGGGACTCCCGCTACAGTCAAAGCTATCGGGGCTGTCACGGGTAAGGTATTTGCACCTGCGACTTGAGTGAGAACAAGTCCTGGCTGACCGACTATTTGGCACGTCTGTAAAATCGAAGGTAACCCATTGCTAGCGGCAGAAATGTGTGCTGGGATGACGGTAATCGTCTGCGGCACAGTGTGCACCGTGCCATTAAATTGCTTCCTCCTCGCTTCCTCCACTTCCTCTGGCGTCCAGCTCACACCGTGCTTCAGACGTTGGGCAGAAAACCAGATTTTAATCTGCTCCTCTGTGTACTTCGCTTGAGTGGAAAGAACGGTGATTTCTGACATGGTTGGGTACGGGAATTTGTTGTAAGTGTTGAGCAAAAGAGGGTTGTTGTCCAGAGCAGTGTTATAGGTTGGAATGCTATTTACAGGTATCAGGACTTTGGGGATCAGGTTTGAGTTCTGTGGAGCTGTAACAGCTGTTATAACCTGTGCCACCCCGGGCTGAAGCACCGGTGCTGGAGTCACCACCGTGCTCGTTACGTTTGCTGTGCTGCAAACAACCGAGTGGCTCGCTTTTGACTCAGAAACCGACGGTGGTGGGTTTTCTACTACTTCGTCCGAGTTTGGCTCATTTTCCGCTCCCTTTTCTTCACCAGGAATGTCATCGACTACGTTGTGGAAAACAGCAATGCGTTTAGTTTCGGTTTTGTTTTTCATCATTTTCATAATAGGAGTTTTGCTAATGGAGATCCCCGACGAGGGGGCCTCGGCAGGGTCAGCCTGCTCAGCGTTTTCTTCTCTAACAAAACTCCCATCAAAAGTGAGATCGTTTACAGTCTGTTCAAAGATTGTCTGATTATTACGTTTCACCATGGTCAATTTAAAATTCTCCTCGCCGGGGTGGTACTTCAAATTGTGTTCCGAGAGAGCATCGTATCTTTTGGTAAGAAAATTGCATTCCACACAAACATAGGATGAATTTAGGACGACGTTGGGATGTTCCGAATCCACGTGGAAAGTAAACATATTGAGATCTGGAGTCTGAAAAGTACAGTATTTACACTCATAGCCACCTTCTACTTTATTTGTGTTTTTCTGATTGTCTGAATCCACACCCTCGTGAACGTCCTCCTCGCTTGTGATGCTCTCTGCTGTAGGGTTATTCTCTGCTGGCGCAGCTGCGGGTGGTCCTTCCTCCACGTCCGACACCGTTCCTAGATCCGGATCCTGCTCGTTGGCTAAGACCATGCACGGTGTTGTTGATTTTCGTTTACTTGCCATGCCTGTCCTGTGGATGTGATACTGACCGGTCAGCTACAGACTTCGCTTCAAGCTCTTCTTGATTAGTAACAATGGCTTTTGGTACTTCAAGTCAGTTCTTGTAACGTCTCAACATTTATCCCATTAGCAGCTTTTCTTTTGTAGTGCAATCAGATTTTAAAAAGACAGTTGAGGATGAAATGTTGAGACACTTTTAAAGTCCACATCCACCACCTGTAGCAAAGAAGAGAGTGTAATTAGTTCAATTTAAAGACTAACTTCCATTCTGCTACATAGCATGGCTTAAGGTAATTCAGCCCTTTAGGGTTCCATCTGCCACTGTTCACCCCTGAAACCAGCAGACCCATTCCAAGAAGAGATCCTCAAAGCTAAGGCAAGAAAGACAAATTCCAACTCGGTTCTTTCAGGGTGAAATTTGGTTTAGTTCACATCAATGCAGTGAGATGTGCAAGTCAGGGAATAGTACAGAAAAGGCAACCTTCTGGCTCCCCTCTGTTTCCTTGCCCTCGGACTGCTTTGCCCAAGCTCCTACAACTCCTCTCAGCCACTCTGTGAGCTCAGGTCCTCCCCATCACAAACTCACCCCCAGCACGACATCTCTGCTACTGACTCCATCCCGCCTTTTACGCCAGACATTGTGAAGGACCCTAAAAAAGGCACATTTAGCCTATTTTTCTGTTTCGTTACACATGTAGGTACAAGCATGCACAGGGCCTTTCTCCCCAGTTTGAAATTAGGCAAAAAATGTCTTTTTAATGCTCTGACAGACAAAAGACGATTATCCTTTCCTCCTAGCTCCCCAAATGTCATTCTTCAAGTGAAGGCCAATCCCAGACCAATAAAAGTTGATTGTTAACGAATGGCAATTAACTAAAATCTGTTCTCATGGCTCTGTGCATTAACGGGGACATGATTGATTGCGTGAACTCTACCAGGGGCAAAAAAAAAGCATTAAAAAGTGATATAGCAAGCAGAAGCCAAACAAAATTATCTATTTTCCATTCAGAATTCCTTGTTCACTCCTAAAAAAACCTAAAGAAGTACCAATCCAATTTGAGGCCTACATAAATTCAGAGAATAAATATGTTCTTAAATAGCACAGACTGCAGTGAGCTTCATCCCCCAGGGACCACAACCAGGCCGCTGGAAATGATGCACAAACGTCTGCAGTGGGTTATACACTCTGTAATAGCTTTCTTCTTGAAATAAAAGCAGACGCTGATTTCTCATGCAAGAAATCCCATAAATACAAGAATTTGTAGACAGTGGAACATTATCTGCTTTCCAAAGTCGTGGCATGCTGAAGTGCAAGAGGAACATTCAAGCAGCTGCTTCCCGAGGTTTATAAGGCATGTACCAGGCTAAAAACAGAAGGCCAGCTTTGTTCGTGACAAAACCTTGAAAGAAGAGCAGTGTAAAAGGAAGAAGTGCAGGTTAAAGAAACGAGAAGGAGAAAATAAATACTATTCCCACAGTACAGTAACACAGCCCTTTATTCTTGACTATGGGGAGAGCAGAGGCTGTGGCTAGTAAATAATTCCTAACCTCGCATTTTGTCTTTAGGCAAAAGACAAAACCGCTCATCTGTAGCTATCACACGGTGCTGCTCAGTAAGCTCGCCTTTTGAAACTGTGCCTTACTGCACTTTTCTGCAAAAGTCTTCCCCAAGTTCCTCTAAGTGACCCTCCAAATCTCTCTGCACTGCTTCTCTGCCTACACCCGGAGCGTGCAGCCCAGGACGACAGGCTCCTGATGCCAAGGATAGGGTTACACAGCATTAAGGACACCGGCAGCGCTCCATAAATCTCAGGTAATCATCATTCCAGGATCGTATTTATTTCACAGTGTTGAAAGCTGCCCTCCTTCGACAAGCCGGCAATCTGTAAAACTGCAGAGAGGTGTAAAGGATATTTATTTTAAAGAATATACAAAGCGTGCACTGCAGACCCTCTCATTTATCTTTGCAGCGAGAAAGCCACAAAGCTGAGCTAAATGGATCCATTTGTCTCCCTGCCCTGAGGGACGAGAGGTAGAGCATCATTAACTGTGCCACTCCTCTGCGGGGCTGGAGGGCTCTTCACAAAAGACAGGCAACTGCCAAGACGCAATGTTGGGCAATTCTCCTGGGGAAGAGCTGGGTGGTATTACCTAATTTTTCTGCGATCTTGAGTAAAATTTCCGAAATGCCAGAAATGCCAGTTGTCACAAGCTACTTAGCAGCCAGCAGAGCTGGCTGGAGTTGCAGTTTGACGCGACCTGAGGTGCTTTGCAGTGCCCCGTGCGCCGAGCAGAACGCAGGGCCGGCTCACGGGGCAGCCCAACGAGCACGGGGCTCGCTGAGGGTCACGCCGTGGGGCGGCCCGGAGCGCAAGGGGAAGCAATGTTTGACCTGACACGCAGCGTTGAAGCATGCTCGAGATAAGGCCTGAGATCATGAACAAAATGTGAACCCTGACCAACAGATCAATAAGCGTTTTCCCCAGTCCCTCACTTACCCAGCTGCCTATAACCCTACAAGTCCGCGTGCAAGTGCATCCCCTGTGCCCTGGGAGCCAAATCTCTGTAACAGCCCTGGCTCCTGTGCTTGATTTTGCTCACCGTGTCCAGGCAGACCGTCCCAGCCCTCTACTGCTGACCGAGCAACATGTTTCTTTAACGCAAGCAGGTCTCAGAAGAAAGCCGCATCTACACCCTTCTCACTGCACAATTTTTTAAAAGGACATGGTGATTTTAAAACCCTGTTTAATTCAGAGCTGTAACAGCATTCACTATTCTCAAATCCCAACAAAGCCAGATGTTTGCAACCCTTCCCAGCCCTTCATCCCCTGCAAACCTTCCAGAAACCCCTGTACCAGTTACTAATGGGATTGCTGCAGCTGCAGCACGCTGCCTGATTACGTTCCTTCAGTTTACCGGGGAATTACGACAACTCACACTCGAGCAGTAGATCAAAGCAATTATGCACCCCCTGTACTTAAGTTCCTGTGAAACACCTCTCCTGTTCTGCTTACGAGGATGCCATGTGCGACCTTGTCACGTATATTTGGACTTCAGGAGAGTTTGCAACATCCCGTTCCAGTAGGCTGATTCCACTAACACGGAACGAATGCAGGTTTGCTTGGGGTAAGTTGTTTTTTTGACAATTCTGCTTGTTTTTAAAAGAAAATAAAATCTTGTTCTCTAGGTGCTTACAGACTTTATTAAAAGTAAATTCTTCCTGTATTTTTCTGGGAACAAAGCTTCTGTTAGCTGATCTGAAATCCCCTGCGTGTTCTCCCCCGCTGCTCATGCCTTTCCCCCTCATTTAAGACCAAGTATTTTGTTTGCCTGCCCCAAGTCCCCTGAGACCATCCCTCATCCTCCATCACCTCCTAAAGACTATCCCTAGTGGTTCACAGGTTGCTTTGGCTTGATCCCTTAAACACTTTCGAATCAAATACATGAGCAAAGATTAAGATATTCTATTCCTATCTGGACCCTATTTTTGTATTTTTCCATCTCGCTATGACATTGGAACTCCGTTGTGCAAGTTATTTTGTCGTGAAGCATTCCAGGTGTTTGTACTACGTCAAACGCTGCGTTTCTGGCTGGATGGCTGCAGCCAGAGAGCTGCAGTCGACAGCCCAGCATCGAAGACACTGGTAACAACTGTGGGATGAAGGGATTGAGAACAGCCCTGCGGAGAAGGACTTGGGGGTACGGCGGGTGAAAAACCCAACAAGAGCCAGCAGCGTGTGCGTACAGCCCAGAAAGCCTGCCGAATCCTTAGCGGGTTACAGGGAGGCAGCGATCCTCCTCTGTGAGACCCCACCTGGAGTCCTGCACCCAGCCCTGGGGCCCCCAGCACAAGGACATGGATCTGCCAGAGCGAGGCCAGAGGGGGCCACGGACAGGATCAGAGGGCTGGAGCACCTCTCCTACAGAGAAACAGAGCTGGGGTTGCTCAGCCCGGAGAAGGAAGACCTTACTGCAGCCTTTCAGTACTTAAATGAGGCTTTTAAGAAAGACAAGGAGAGACATTCTACAAGGGTGTGTAGTGACAGGACAAGAGTAGTGGCTTTAAACTAAAAGAGGGTAGGTTTAGATTAGATACAAGGCGGAAATTCTTCACTCAGAGGACGGTGAGGCCCTGGCACAGGCTGCCCAGAGAAGCTGTGGATGCCCCATCCCTGGAGGTGTTCAAGGCCAGGCTGGATGGGGCTTTGGGCAGCCTGGGCTGGTGGGAGGTGTCCCTGCCCAGGGCAGGGGGTTGGAACCGGGTGGTCTTTAAGGTCCCTTCCAACCCAACCCATTCCATGATTCTTCAGTGGAAGAATCTGGAGGAAAACTTGCACGTAGTTGCACTTCATCCCCCAAGACATTTGCTGCTGTAATGCCCTTTTGTAATCTTACCTCAGATCTTCATACAATTGACATTCCTAGCAAAACCAGCCCATGGTATTTTCCCAGGAAAATAACACCAAAATAAGTGCAGGCACACATTTTCAAAGGCCCAGGAGCTTATATTTTACCTCTGAGCGGGCAATTGCTCAGGACACTGCTCTTCAGAAGTAGAGCACAAACAGTTAATAATACCAATTCATTAATAATTGTATTAGGACAGATTTACTCTCCAAAGTGGAATTCAACACTTAAAAGTTGTCTCTGTAGCAGATCTGGATAAAGATTTCTATGTTTCCTAAGTGCTGCCTCTTTGATTGAAGTTTAAGGAGGAAAAGATATATGGCTGACAGCAGAAAACAAATAAAAGAACACATCTCGAGGACTAAGGTTTTGCCCACCTCGTCCTTCCATGCCCCAAACAAGAGCAGCTGATGTCGCAAGAAATGAGATTACAGAAAGTGTTCTCCGTGTGCTCAGGTGCTTTATGAAAAGTCATTTTTCCCTGCTTGCTGTATGACATTTCTATCCAGCATGAGGGAAAAAGGGAGGAAAAAAAGCAACAGAAACCCAAACGGAATGGAACTGGAAGGGTGTTCCCAAACAGAGTGGCTCAGGAGAAGTCTGAGGAAAGGATCCTGCTTCCAACTTTTAAAATCACCGAGGTTAGTAGGTGTCTGCAATCCTCCTCAGCCCAGAAAGCTTTGTTTTGGCTTCTCCTTACAGCTCCCAGTTAACCCACACCGATATGGAATGGCCAGTCGTTTGTTTAGCCTGCCCCCAACCATTACCAGTCACTCTGCGTTGCTGTACCCACATCAAGAACTACTCTGCGCAGAGCTCAGCGCAGCCTGTTCTGCTCTGACGGGTGCTGCCACTGCTGCTGCTAGCTGAGGAGGGCGAAGGACTTGGTTTTACGGAGCCACCTCCTTCTGTTGTTCATTACCTGCAAAGTTCAGGGGGCATTACTGCTTATGGCTCCAGAATAAAAGCAAATCTCAGTTCAAACCTATTTTCCCCCACCTGCTCATCTGGGCAGCGTAACTTTACACAGGCAGGTCTTGATTTTTGGACCTCCAGCGCGTTTAATTCAGGCGGTGAGCACCCAGAGCTTGTAGCACCCGACGTGGTTGTTCTTTAAAGGATCAGGGCTGGCCACGATCGCTGATGTAAATGTTCACCTTAGCCAACAGAACGGTGGCAGAGTTAAGAGATGGATTTTTTTTTTTTGCATAGTTACAGCTCTGTTTTGTTTTGCTTGCTGTGCTGTTACACAGAGAAATGGGAAGGAAGAGGAAATAACTTTATTGACCTGAAAAGATTGTGGAGCGCGTTTTGGGTTGAATAAACATTTAATTCAACCCCCAAAATGTTTGTTCCATATCGGCTTTTAAAAAATGTAACGGTAAAAATTGATTCACTTCAAAAGCTGTTTAATCAAAAAAGTTTCTCCTTAAAACACCAAAACAAAAGGTTTTGTTCCCCCGGGATTTCCTCCTTTAAAACGAAAATCTGGCACAGGCACTGTTTCACAAAATGTTCCTTTCAACTTCCATTTTATTTTTTTTCCCTAAGCTGAAAAAAATTCTAGAGACCTCAGCTTTCCCAGGCCCTGGCGTAGGGCTGGAAGTACAAAACCTTCCGTTCACTTCGGGAGCTCATGTCCCCAGGCACCTCTCAGCGCTGCCGGGAAGGAGAGCTGCAGCCCTGCAGATGGTCCCTCCTTCGCCAGCCAGCCCGACTCATCCTCTCATCACGGCTCGTGGCACGCAGGAGCCCCCGCGCTGTGCGAGGTGACACAGCTCGGCACAGCTTGCCTCTCCTCTCCCTCCTCCTCCCACCAGCCCTACGTGCCCTCGTCGCACGGGAAAGATTTCAAAGCGGCTGCGAGAGGAAAGCTCGATGGCAATTAGCAGCCTGGGGAGCTCTCTGCTCGTCCTTAAATAAGCGGGACTAGGTCTTGGGGCGTAAGGGTGCTTCTCTACCTGATGCCAGGCCAGCGGTGTTGGCAGGAGCAACGGCAGCAGGAGCTTAACACCGCGCTGGTGCACGCCGGGGTGACGACCCAGACAGAGGGAGGAGGAGAATCCATTTACCAGCGGCAGTTTAAGGCAGCCTGCAAGCGCGAGTGACAGGCATAAAAGCACATCGAGAGCGGGTAACAAAATACCCTGCAAATCCTACCTTGGATACAGAGAGGTGGCGATAAACTGTGACTCATAATTCTGCCAATTTCTTTTCTTTAAACAGCAGAACTCATTTGTCAGACCTCAGGCTAGAGCCTTGCCAAATTTCAAGTTCTTATGTCGGATCCCCAAGGCACAGAGCTGCTCAGAAAAAGAACGATGACAGGGTTTGTGCACGGAGAGCGCCTCTCTTCTCTGCGTCGCTCTCGCGTTTTGCTCTCGAACCAGCTGGATGTTCCCCCAAATACAAGGCCCGGAGAACAAAAGCAGCCTTCAAACAGAAACAAGTGAGAAATTGGCATTTCAAAGATCAGAAGAAAGTGGAAACAAGGACTTACAACGGACTCGCCAGGTGACACCAACACGCTCTGCTACACACTCCACATGCGCACACGGACTTGAATATACCAGGACACAGACCTGAGGCTCAGGTAGCTCGTAAAAGATCCCAAATACTTGATCCAGGTGCATAATCCAGTGCCTGCAGAAGCCAGCGTTCTGGGAGAAAGCACGTACGTGGAGTGTCACTTGGGGGGAAAATAACAAGATTCTCTTGCAGGGACCCAGCTCAGCACTTGGCAAGATGAAGTCTTGAAGCATCCAGGCTGCGATTCCTCTCCAGAGCCTCCTCTACCACTCAGGGCACTGCGGGCTGGTGCTCACAGCACCTCCTCAGCACCTCCTCTGCACACCCCGGAGCCACCCGCGTCCCACCCCGCGCCCTGCTCAGAGCTGCCTCCAGCATCCTAGGTCTGCTGCCGCTTCAGGCGAAGGTCAAAGACTGCAGAGGGCACAAAAAGTCCTTTATTGTCTTCGTCACAAGATCTGCTTCCTTGCTTGGAAGTCAAAAATGTGACTCTGGAGCTGACATTTCAGATGTTTTTGAAGGTGCCTCCCAGTGCCACACGTCAGCTTTACAACTGTAAGCTGAATTAACAAAACCGAACCAGAATTCACCTAGGCCCTACTGGCAGACTCCTCTATAACTGGGGGGATGTGTTTTTTGGGCGATGCTTGCAATTTCTCCAGGATGTCATCCTCTGGCCTGAGCCCACCAACACGGGTCGGCAGCAGCACTTTTCACAACACCGGCACCACACCTGAGTTGCCCTCTCCGTATGGAGGGGGCTCAGTCCCTGCCATTCACGCCAGCAGTCCCGGTGCAGCACCGAACTTCTGCCAGGACCCAGGAGAAGCTGTGAGGCTGGCTCAGGTCTGTCTCCACCTCGCTGCAAGGCCAGCATGCCCTCAGCAAGCTCCTGGAGATCACCCACCACTCCTGGGGCGATGGAGGAGCAACGGCATCTCCACGCCGGCTGGGGACTGCAGGCAGCTGTCCAGAGAGGTCGAGGAGATCTGCTGGCAACTTTTATGAAATTTCCATCCCTGGAAGACTGCAAAACTCGGCAAGACCCAGACCAACCCTATGTAATTTGCAAGTTAACCTCACTTAGAGCAGGAGGCAGGACCAGACGATCTCCACAAGTCCCTTCTATTATTTTTTCCCCTAGAATCTGGGGATGTTTCAGCTAAAAAGGAGGGCAGACTGAGCTGCCTGCAGGAACGCTCTCCGCACGTCTGCACCACGTAGTATATACCCAGTTATATACCCAGTTAACCTCTGCAGACAGCAAGGCATTTCTATTTGCAGCAGTACCCTGACTCCAGCCTCCCGCTGGGCTCCGTACCGTGCTGCTGGGATGCTCCTGCTGCTTTCTGCAGGAGAGAGCGTTTTATCCTGCGCGGCGAGGTCTGATCCCCCTCTCCCCACCATCACACGTTCCCAGGGCGCACAAACACCGCTCACTGCCAACGGGGCCAGTGACAAAAGGGGTGAAAGACGTGGGAATGCAGAGCCTGCCAAGCATAACATGCAGAATAAAAGGCCGGCTGTGGAAGGAGGATCACCTGAGGGAGTCAGACGGCGTGCTCAAGTTACCACGGAGTGACAGGGGGGCTTAGAGAGCCACCAGGCCAGAACAAGCACCCCAGCTCACTGCAGTGGGAGCGGGAGGCTTGCACTTAGCGTCTGACTTGTCTCACTTCACCAGCGCCGCCAGACGAGGAGCCCAGCGATAGCCTGATGCCTCCCCACGCTGCTCTGGGCTCACCTAAACGTGGGTCTGCAAATTCACATTCAAAGCTGCGAATTCAAAGCCTTATTAAGATCCCTTCCCGACCCACGCCCCAAACTCTGACCGTGAGCCTCACTTCCACAATGCACCCTGCCCTCCTGGCTGCGATCAGCAGCTCGGGTCTGGGAGGCGCTGAGCGAGGCAGCACAGGGGGCTGTGTCCTTCCCCCGTGTCCTGGAGCTGCCAGGGACGTTTGGGCTCCTCTTGACAGTCGCTCACCTCTGCTGGCCAGCGCCAGCAGGGAGTGAAGAAGTGGACTGCAGAAAACAAACTACTCCAGTTCACTTTTTCTTAGTGAAAACACGGGATGAGTGGCCATCAGTGACCAACCTTCTAGGAAGGCATTCACTTTGTAAGAGTTGCGCTGAGTGAAGCCCGAAGAACTTTTCTGAATGACCTAGGAAGTGTCCTCCCTGAAAAAGCAGGACGTTTTATTGCCTACGTAACATTTCCTTCTAAGGCTCGAGCACGAGCTCTACCAGGTTGAAAATCTTAAGGCATGGATCTGTCCCCACAGAAGCAATACGCTGAATCCACTAAGTACAAATATCATATTTTGCCTCCTCTGTAGGTTTTAAAAAACACGGTCATGCTCGAATCAATGTCTTCTTAGGTATTCTACGTATTTACACTGGTTTAATTAATAATACAGACACGTTATGCTGTTTAGGGGAATTTTCAATTCAATTTTAATTTCCAACCAAACGCAGCCTGACACAAATCGGGAGTAACAGGAACTGCTCAGCTGAAAGCCGGGATATGCATAATTCTCCATTTTCTAAGAAAATGACAAAACATAAAACCCGGTAGCCTGAGCACGTGAGCGCTGAGGTAAAGGCCTGATAAAATAAACACACAGAGATGTAATTTATCCCTTTAACTCAGCAAAAGTCTGCACACTGCCGCAACAGCGAGCAAGGAGAAGCATTTGCTATTTATGAAAGTTGCAGCCCAAGATAAACCACGTAGATCGATGCTCCCTTCCTGCAGATTTAAACTGCGGCCACATCGCCTATTTTAAACCCCTCTGATTTCTACCAGCTACCCCAGATCCCACCTATTTTGAATGTTTTGTGAATCAACGAATTAGTTAAATGATTTTTGGAGGAGAAGAGAAGGCCTGGTAAAGAGGAACATGCCCAGTGCCATTATTAAATCGAATCAAAAGAGTCCAGGATAAGACCGGGGTGTGGTACTCAGAGAGAATGTTTGTGAGTGGCCAAGTTTAGCATAAGAGAATAGGCAGGCCTGGAAGCCCAGGGGAATTGGATGCATCTGTTGTTGTAGGCAGCCCCAGCAAAATGTTACTGGCTCACTAGCCTGGGGCATGACTCCCCCCCTCCCTTTTGACAGCCAAGTACAATATTAGCTTGCCTTTTTTTTATTATATTTTTTTTTTTTTGCCATCGTCAGGCTGAGGCCGGGCGAGAATATTTTGTGTCTAGACTAATAAATGTTTGTGCGGATTTTGCAAGACTGGCTTATGGGAACAGAATCCACTTTTTGTTTTCTGCTGGAAAACAAAACAAAATAAAAAAGGAGCATTAAAAGCAAATGAGCACCATCGTGCATTTGTTTTAAATTGCATATTACAGTCCTGCTATTTTATGTGCAATCAATACATAATTTGGAAGAAAAAAAATGCTTTTAAAATTCAGAGCTATCCCTGAGCAGCTAAGGTTCTCTTGGAAACTGAAGGAGGAGTCTGAAATTATTGTTCTTTTGTTTGCATCCCCCAGTGGGAAAGGCAGCACACAAGTAGAAACCACTGTGCTTTGAGGCAGCATGAATCATTAAGAATAAAGATCAGCCCCCCCCCCCCCCCCCCATTTAAACATGAGATATTAAAACTGAATCTAGGACAAAGGTAAACTAAGCAGACTCCTTCCTTCCTGGGCAGTTAGTGGGTTAAATAACATATCAAAGGGACTACATCAACCTTATAACTTCCTCTACCGAAATTGAAAAAAAGGTAACTTGTATTTTGCACAAGACAGCCTGCCCTGATCCCAGTCACAAGCATCAACCGAATCCGTGGAGGTCACCGGGATAGGCGAGGGCCCAAACCTACATTTTCCTTTTTAATATTTGCTTAAGGAGGGCGGGGTATCTCCAAATGAAATGGCTGACCGAGCTTTTGATTTCCTCGCTTTGGGTGGAAATGACTGAATCTTTCCACACAGAGGAGCGCAGCGAAGCGGCTCTGGTGCGTGGCACTCGGCAGCCCCGAGCCTCCAGCAAGCTCCTCACACTCGGCCCGTCTCTCTCAGGACTCAGCTCCATGCAGCTCCCCTGGTAGGGAGAACCCTGCTCAGAACAGCCCGCGTAACCCCCAGATACCGGCCTCATCAGGATTAGGTCCAGAAATGGACCTCTCTAAGTGAGAACACATCTCTCTAAATACATACACGGAGATTTACATTCTGTATTCCTAAGAATGTGCACACCTGTCTATTTCTTCAGTATGTTTCCACAGAGCACGTTTATTTTACTTCATTACTCGTTTTCTCAACTCTCCCCTCCTTCCTCCAAAAGGAAACAACCAACCAATATTAGCAAGGCCTTCTTTTTCCCCTGGTGGAATCCAAGAAGTAGCGAATTAAGAAAACCTACCTGCCAAGAGTCAGGTTTAAAAGGAATGTTTGTGGACTGTAAGGGCAAACACCCAAAGCTGTAATCATTTTTTAACCAAAAAAAAAAAGCCTCCTTCCATCGTAAATGATTCCTGTTAGTGAAATTAAAAAAAAAGTAGTTCTCTGCTCAGCCACAGCCTCCTCCACCGAATTTAAGTAAAACCTGTGAAGAAGCAGAAGTTGTAAAACATTCACCAGATACAAGGAGCAGAGTTGAGTGGGTTTGCATCACACTTAACCAGATACCCACGGCACCAACAGGTGCTGTCCAGAGGCACCAGCTCCTCAGAGTTCCCCTCACAAAGAACTGCTGACCTGGCACAAAGCTGCGGGCAGGGTGAGCCTTCCTCAGTCCTCATCCTCATGTGTGCGGGACGGGGAGCCGTAATATTCAACACCACAAACGAGGCTGGTGGCAGCGCAGTGCTGAATGCTCCAGAACTTCCACCCCGGCTACAGATGTGTTTCAAATTGCTGGGAATCGTGCTGAGAAGCAGCACCCCCTGAGTTGTCAGGCGGGCTTCGCTCAGCTCCCTTTGCGACTGCTGCCAAGTGCCCGGCTACTCCAGACACGACCCTGCTTTGCGCAGCACCCTTGACTCCAAGAGATGCTGCTGATGGCAGCTGACCTATATGTACACCAAAAAAAAGGCAGTATTTTCCTGTTTTTAAAGTATTCTGAAGATTTAGCAGGAATTGTGACCTTCTGCAGAAGCCCACAGCTGTAAGGTTTAACCCCCAGCCCCTCTACACCCCACAAACTAGTGGCTCTTCTTGCCTGACTCCTTCCCACTTGTCTCCCCTGTACTCTTTTTAGGACATACAACATGCCCAGATCTCATTTTGTCCCAGCCTGACACTCAAGCACAGATCCTTTGGGAGAGTTTTAAATGCAGTGGCACGCTGACATACGAAGTGTGTCTTTCCCTTGCAACACGGGGAGGAACAAAATCCCATTAGTACCACGTTCTCCTTGGGCCAATATACTTCAATTTTTACGCAGGCCAAGCTTAGACACCTCCACCAAAACGGCCGGGGACCACACAAACACACCTTTACCTCTACAAAGTTCTCAGCACCTTTCTAAGGTAAGACAACATCAAAATCCTAAGACTCCCAACCTATGAACGAGCCATATAATCAAGCCTTAAAACCTACACAAACCGTGTGCCTAAGTCACAGCACTCATAATCTGGCAGCTATTTCTGGTCCACCGTATGTGGCTCGAGAGATGCTCTGAAGATTCAGGGCGCTGAACACGTGCAGCTTTTACCAGAACCATGACAAAGTTCAAGAGCTCCCTCCTGTCCTCCTGCCCGCTGGGGGGAATTTGGTGCTGGCACCGCTCGCAGAACGACGCCGGTGTTGCCAAAGAGCGAGGGCTGGTGCTGTGCACGCCTCATTACACAGCCCTGTCTGCCCACCACTCAAACGGATCTGCCAGCCTCCAAGGCTCGCTCCAGCAGTGACTTCAAGCTGCGGGTCCCCCTGGCCACACGTGAAATTCCTTCAACCAAGACCAGTGGGACAGGAAGGTGAGCAGCAGCCTGCAAAGTGCCACTGGGGAAGGCCACGTCGCCCAGCGTGAAGCTACAACACCAAGTGACTTTCCTGAATAGCTCCAAATGCAAATGGAAGCCTGTTTTTTTTTTTTGGAAGTGACCTCTTCTGGACCTGATAGGTGCAAGCAGAAGTTAAACTTCCAAAGGGTGTTTGCACCGCTAAGTTCTCCCTGATCTGCCTCCAAGATCTTTAAGAACTAGTAGCAACATATTCAGAGCTCTCTCCTGTTTTTCCCTTCACGTTCTCCCACCCAGCCGTATCTGCTCCTCTTTTACTGCTCAGCACTTTTCCCAGTTTCTGTGCCGGAGCGTGATGCTGCCCTTCCTGCATCTTCAACAACACAGTGAGTGCTCCACTCCACGTTCCTGTCCTTGCCCCCTTTCGATCACGCTCTTTTGTCACCAAATTCTATCAAACTTCAAAAATCACCGTGCCCTCAAAGCCCTTAAGGACAGGCAAGTGGTCCACAACTTCCCACAAACGACAACAGCAGACATTGTGCTTGCTTTGGGCTGACTTCCAGAGCTGGTTAGAAAGGATCCCCTGGAAGCAGAGATCCTGCTTCACGCAACACATTGCAGCCCACCGAACTCTGAAGGGTACGAGGAAGAGGCGAGTGGACCTGGTGTGGTTCCTTCCAGCTCCCTGACAGAAAGACAAGAGAACTGGAAATGAACCATCAGCTAAAGGGATGCACGGCGCAGCATTACGAAATGCCATCTGGCTGGTACAGGATCAGGAAGTGTAGCATTTTTGGTGGCTCCCACCTCCACAGAAAAAGAAACAACTGTTTATGCAGCAAAGTGGTTGGAGTATTTCAGGAGGCCCTGAACTACCCCAAAAACCAACAACGAAACCACAAACCAACCGAAACAAAACAAAAACAAACAAACCTAGCATGATGAATTGCAATAAAGATGAAAAATCAGAATTAACAATACTAATAACAATAAAGATGCTGAAAACCTAAGTAATCACGTCCCTCGTATAGACTGCAGGAGGAAGCGCCTTTAATGCCTGATGTGACAGTACCAGCAAGTTAAGTAATAACACCACAAGATTGGATTCCTGCGAGCACACGTTCGGCAAAGGTGATACGAGTGACCTGCAGCGGGACAGGTATGTGACGTGAACACTGACTGATAGTGCTACCTGTTTGGGAAATACCGAGGAAACAAAGGGAAGAGGGGGAAACGGTGCTACACGGAAAATTGCATCACTTGTTTACAAGTCCCCGGCAACTCAGAGGCAAACCATCTTGGGCATTCATGGATCAGTGACCTCACGTCTAAAGCACAGGACGGAGAGAGAATACCGACCGTTAACTCACAGAAGGGAACAGCATGTCCAGGCCCTCCCGCACTCAGCTAAAAGCGGTCAGAACGTCCCCTCCCTTCGTGACCCCAAAATTGTTATCACATAGGACTTGTATTAAACAGACACCGGAGAGCTCATTCTGTCAATTTTGCAACAGGCTCGGGATTTCTAAAAATTAGAGAAGCTAATTTCATAATATAAAAATACTGCATTTGGCACAGGGGAATTCTCAGCTAGACTTCAGCCTTGACACACAAAGAGAAACTGACCATAGAAATAAAGATTAGCCATAGCTTAGCCGCAAGTGAGTATGCCTCGATTATATTTATTACGTGCAAACAGAATTAGGAAAAGAGTTTATACTGACGTGCTGCTTTAGAAGTCAGTTTCCTAAAGATGGAAGAAATTCTCAACTCAAACTTGGAGAAAGCATCAGATTTAAACAAGTCATAGATCTCTGAAGTAAGACTTTTTTGAATTCAAAAGTCACATCCAAACAAAAAGGCCACCTATGTTAATGGCGATTAAATATATATATATATTCCTGTCCCTCAGACTTTGTAAGTGACTGTGTGAAAAAATACCTTAAGGATTGTAATAACCCTAAGTGAAACGCCACAAACTGCTAAGGGAAGCAAAAGACACAAGGACACAGCCTTTTTGGTACATTAGGAACAAAAGGAATCCTAACTACAGTACGAAGTCCATCATTTGACAGAAATTCTTCAGTATGGAGAAATTTACAAAAGGCAGAACAGCTCAAAAGCCAGCTCTAACAGTCTCCAACGACACATGGACACGCAGCAATAAACATTGTCTTTTCCAATAATAACCAGCAGAGATAAATGACAACAATTAAGGCTAGCCACCGGAACGCTGGATGCAGCTGAAGCACGCACAGGTCACCAAGGGCCTTGCGAGAGAGGAGAGAACCCAGAAGAGTCATCAGAAGCATTAGAAGAGTAGGAAAGCATGCCTCACAAAGAGAATGCGTGCCCTACCTCAAACGCGTGCCCTACCTCAAACTGTTATGTCCCAAACTTGTCTTTGTTAAACAAGCACAGGGCACAGGTACATTACCAAAATGCAGAGGGATTCTCAGCTGAGGAAAGCCACAAGGACCGCTAGCCTGAAGTTAGCAGTCAGTCACCTCGGTTATAAAAAATGGCATCTCCTTCTAACGAGCTCTGGGGAATTCAATTAACAGTATAACTGAACGAGACTGCCTTGCTGGCAATGTTTAAAGACGGGAACAAATGGGTTTTCTAAATGATGCCTGCTTGTTCAGAGAGGTTTTGATTTAGGGCCTACAGTATTTGGGTCCCAGGGTTCGCCTCGTACAGGTTGTTCCCAACAGCTGGACCGGGTTTCTCTAAGTACCCACGAGCTTCTTGCGCATGAAATCCCTCTGAGCAAGCACACACAGAAAACAGACTGCTGCTTAAAACCAGCAGCGCAGCTTTCAAAATTCCTCTCTCATTTCTACCTTTAGCAGAATGTTTGTGTTCACGTAACAAGTTTCATAACAAAGCCCACTTTTTATTTATACAGTGCTTGCATGCACTTTGACATCCCCAACGCGCTCTCCGTGCTCGTCTCTCTTTGGCAACCAAGCGGCACCTCTCCCAGCGTCTATCCCGGCTCGTGGACCGACACCTCAGCCTTTATCGTTTCTCATGACAGACACGAAGTAAAACTCCTCCATCCTCACGTCAACCCGCCGGGAAGCAAAAGCGGCCCCGACGTGGAGCCCGAGCACCTACCAGCCAGCGTTGACAACCGCAGACGCTCCGCTCCCTCTCAGAGCCCCACAACTGCCTCCATTATGCGCCTTATCCGAGCAGTTGCCGATCTCCAGTGCTGCACATCATCTAGGGGAGAGCCGAGCGTCAGAGCGCACCCCGACACCCCGACACCCCCCGGCAGGGATGGGGACATGGCCCCGCTGCTCTCCCACCGCCACACCGAGGCGGGGGGAGCCCGGTCACGGATGGCTCCGTCCCGCTTCAAGGCATGGAAAGCGAAGTTGCTCGCCCTGCCCGTTTCCCCCCCAGCTCTGTCACACCCGGATTTATCCCCGAGGCATCCCAGGCCCCCGGGGGCCGCCGCCAGACAATGAGGAGGAGGCGACGGGCGGGGCGCTGCCGCCCCACCGCGCCCCGTTCCCCCCTCCCCGGCTCCCCTCTCAGGGGGGCTCGGAGCCGCCCCTCTCCTCAGGGCCGGCCGAGGGAACGCCTCGCCCTCTCCCCGAGGCCGGCCGGGGGTCTCCCGTCGCCGCTTGGGGTCGCCGCCCGGATCCGCCTCGCCCCCTCAGCCCCGTGCCTGCCGCCCGCCTGCCTGCCTGCCTCCGCCGCCGCCGCTCACGGCCGCGCCGCCATTTTGCGTCTCCCCGAGTCGTGCGCTCCCGGCGGGGCGGGCGGTGAGCCGCCGAGTGCCAGCGCCGCCGGCCGCCCGGGCCCTCGCCTCGCCGCCCGCGGCGCCCACTCGCATCCTCCCGGCGCCCCGCAGCCCCCCGGGAGGGTTGAGCGGGGAGGGCCGGGCAGCGGCGGGCCGCGGTGCCTCAGCCTCCCCTCGCAGGGAGCGGGGCGGAGCCGCTCCGCCCGGCAGGCGGCGGGCGGCCCGGCCCGGCCCGGCCCGGCTCGGCGGCGGGGGCTGCCCCTGGGCTAGGTTCCAGTCCCTGCTGTTGTGCACGCCCACGGGCATAAAGACGCTGTCAGTGCCCCGCTCCCTAACCCGGCAGCTTTTTCTCCACCCCTGAGTTTCCGTCAGGTGCCCGGCGCTGGAGGAGGAAATCGCTGCGTGCTCCGGGGGCTGGCTGGGACACCTCCAAAACCTGCGGAGGAAAAAAACAAACAAACAAACAAACAAAAAACAAACAACAGCAAACAAACAAACACAAAACACACACAACGCCCTTTTTTCCACCTCCAACTTGAATAAAGAGAACCTTTTCCTTCAATACATATCCAGATATCTTAGTCGATACTTAGCTTTAACTCCCACTCTGTTGTGTTTCTACATGCCGCTGCTTTTATCACTCGTTGCAGTTTTGGCTCAGACACTAAAATTTGATCTTTTCCCCCAGTCAGAAAAATCAGAATGTGGCTCCTGGGAACCGTTAGCTGTGACAGCTGTTCACGCAGGACCGAGATTTACACATTTATATATATATATATATACAGATGTGAAGGTATTCTTTTTCTATTGAGACTAATAACGGGGAGAAGTTTGCCCAAAACTTTGAAGAGCAAAAGTTTTGATGCCAGGAATGCTCCTGCTTCCTCATTTCCTGTCATTCACTTTGAAGTATGAGATTTTCTAGCTGTAATGCAATGAGCTAACTGTGGCTCCATAGGTAAAGATGCATTTAGGATACCAGGTTATCAACATTGTCTTCAAGTGGATAAGAAGAAACACATTTTTGCCTCAGTGATTTTTTTCCTCTCCTTTGCCCGGAGATGCAATGAAAGCTTCCTGTTGTCCACTGAACACAGACATCTTCACAGTAGCTTTTCAAATACAGTGCTAACAACACAGCTCTTTGTTCCCTTCTGTACATCTACTGAAATGCGGAAGATGCAGGTCAATCTTGGAAAAAGCTGTCACCCCTAACACACTGATGGAAACGCCAGCATTGAGTTGTACCTGGTTCATAATTTGCCAGTGTTTGCCTAGAAAACTCCATGTTTTATATGGCATAGAGAGAGCTTGCAACAATTTAGAAAAGTTAGACCTGGAGTACTGTGTCCAGTTCTGGGCTCCCCAGTACCAAAAAGACGGGGATCTCCTGGAAAGAGTCCAGCAGAGGGCCTCATTGATGATACGGGGCCTGGAGCATCTTCCCTATGAGGAAAGGCTGAGGGACCTGGGTCTGTTCAGCCTGGAGAAGAGAAGACTGAGAGGGGATCTTATTAATGTTGACAAATATCTTAAGTGTGAGAGACAGAAGGATTTGGCCAACCTCTTTTCAGTGGTTTGTGGGGAGAGGATAAGGGGCAATGGCCACAAAATGGAGCACAGGAAGTTCGCACCGACATGCAAAAGAACTTCGCGGTGAGGGTGACGGAGCACTGGAACAGGCTGCCCAGGGAGGTTGTGGAGTCTCCTCTGGAGATATTCAAGGCCCGTCTGGACGCCAACCTGGGCAGCCTGCTCTAGGGAACCTGCTTTGGTAGGGAGGTTGGACCCAATGATCTCTTGAGGTCCCTTCCAACCCCTACAATTCTAACAAAAAGAAGCTATTATGCTGGTTCATATTCATACTGGTGCCTCAGTGGTGGGAGATGCTTATTAGACTTGCCTAGAAACCTGAAGTGATGTGCTCAGGTGTGCTAGCTAGCATCCCAAGAACTCAACCATGCAGAATGCAGTCACAGGAGAAATGACAATACACTTATCACAGATGAGGAAAGAAGCTAGGAAGCACGAATGGATATTTTTCTGGTGTGCACTCTTTTGAGCACCTTAGAAGTTATTTCCAGTTGTCTTGTCTGTTGATTCCTCAACTTCGTGTTTATTATATAAAGGATTTTTCAAAAAGTGGTCTTAGAGAACAAGATAAGCAAACTGTATGCACAATCCCATTAAAAATGTCCAGCACACAGCTAGATAAAAACATCACACAATGGGTGAACAATTGGCTGATGGGCAGGGCTCAAAGTGTTATGGTAAATGGGGCTACATCAGGCTGGCGGCTGGTCACCAGTGGGGTCCCCCAGGGCTCCATTTTAGGGCCAGTTCTTTTCAATGCTTTTATAAACGATTTGGATGTAGGACTAGAAGGTGTTTTGGGCAAATTTGCTGATGACACTAAGCTTGAAAGAGTTGTTGACTCTGCTGAGGGTGGAAGGGCCTTGCAGAGAGATCTGGACAGATTGGAGAGCTGGGCAATCACCAACCATGTGAAGTTTAACAAGAGCAAGTGCTGGGTCCTGCACCTGGAATGGGGCAACCCTGGCTGTACTTACAGATGAGGCGATGAGATGATGGAGAGCAGCCCTGCAGAGAGGGATCTGGGGGTTTTGCTTGGTAGCAAGCTGAATATGAGCCAGCAGTGTGCCCTGGCAGCCAGGAGGGCCAACTGTACCCTGGGGTGCATCAAGCACGGCATCGCTAGTCGGTCAAGGGAAGTGATTGTCCTGCACTGCTCTGCACTGTGTGGCCTCACCTCAAGCACTGTGTTCTGAGCACCACTGTACAAAAATGACGTGAAACTATTGGACAGTGTCCAGAGAAGGGCTACAAAGATGGTAAAGGGCCTAGATGGGAAGATGTATGAGGGGCGGCTGAGGTCACTTGGCCTGTTCAGCCTGGAAAAGAGGAGGCTGAGGTGAGACCTCATTGTGGATTACAGCTTCCTTGTGAGAGAATCATAGAAACACAAGGTTGGAAAGGACCTACAGGATCATCTAGTCTATCCATCCTTCTATCACCAACACTAGCCACTAAGCTACTAAATAATTTCTCGTGCACCTTGTCCAGGCACTTCTTGAACACCACGAGGGATGGTGATTCCACCACCTCCCTGGGCAGGCCATTCCAGGGCCTGACCACTCTGAGAGAAAAAGCTTTTCCTGATATCTAATCTAAATCTCCCCAGGCACAACTTGTGGCCATTTCCTCAAGTCCTATAATTAGTTATCTGAGAGAAGAGGCCGATCCCCCCTCATCACAACCTCCCGTCAGGAAGTTGTAGAGTGCAATGAGGTCTCCCCTGAGCCTCCTCTTCTCCAGACTAAACAACCCCAGCTCCCTCAGCTGCTCCTCACAGGACTTGTATTCCAGACCCCTTGCCAGTTTTGTTGCCCTTCTCTGGACACGCTCCAGGGCCTCGATGTCCTTCTGGTACTGAGGGGCCCAAAGCTGAACACAGTACTTGAGATGTGGTCTCACCAGAGCAGAGTACAGGGGGATGATCACCTCCCTGCTCCTGCTGGCTGCACTATTCCTGATACAGGCCAGGATGCCAGTTGTCCTTCTTGGCAACCTGGGCACACTGCTGGTTAACGTTTGCTGAGCATCAACACTCCCAAGTCCCTTTCCTCTTCACAGTTTTCTAGCCACTCTGCCCCAAGCCTATAGCATTGCATGGGGTTATTGTGCCCAAAGTGCAGGACCCAGCACTTGGCCTTGTTAAACCTCATCCCATTCACCTCAGCCCAGCACTCCAGCCTATCCAGATCCCTCTGAAGGGCCACCCTACACCCTTAGGCAGGTCGACACTACCTCCCAACTTGGTGTCATCTGCAAACTTACTGAGGGTACACTCAATCTCCTCATCTAGGTCATCAATAAAGGTAATTAAACAAGATAGGCCCCAGTACCAACCCCTCGGGGAGACCACTTGCAATGGAATGGCAGCTGGACTTAACCTCATTAACCACAACTCACTGGGCACGGCCCTCCAGACGGTTCTTTACCCAGAGAGGGAGTGGAGGGGCAGGCGCCGATCTGTTCTCGTTAGTCACCAGTGATAGCAGCCGTGGGAATGGTGTCAGGCTGAGGCAGGGGAGGTTTAGGCTGGATATCAGGAAGAGGTTCTTCCTTGAGAGGGTAGTCACACGTTGGAACAGGCTTCCCAGGGAAGCAGTCACTGCACCAAGCCTGTCGGAGTTTAAGAAGCGTTTGGACTGTGCACTTAGTCACATGGCCTGAATTTTTGGCTAGACCTTTGTGATGCCAGGAGTTGGACTCCATGATCCTTCCGGGACCCTTCCAACTTGGGATATTCTATGATTCTGTGATTCTAAAAATCTGTGACATTAACCAAGTCGAAGAACAATTTAGGTAAAAATGAGGTTGACTCTTTTATTATGTTTTCAATGTAATAATACATTAAAATGTAAATTTTCAAAATATATTTTTCTTCCTCCTGTGTTTGCCTTTGACATATAACCAAGACAACAAGAATGGGGTAAGCCACTCACAAACTTTTTTTAAAGTTGATACTGTTTTAAGTGTAAGATTAAAAAACGACAACAACAAAAAAACAAATGGTGGCTCACTTTTTACTGATACATATCCAAACAATACAGATGAAAGAAAAAATTCTTCATAGAACACAGATTATTTGGACACATGCTAGAAAGCCCCATATTAAGAAATCTGAAACACACATACAAGAAACAGACACAGGGATTGCAGTTAGGTATTTAGGTATTCTGTATCACTAGGTGTTGTGTACAAGATGTGACATAACACAACAGCAACATATCCTGCTGCCTATTTTAGCACAGTTGATACAGAATTTTATTTTCAAAAAATTAAACCTTGCCTGCCTTATCCTTAACTTAAAAATCTGTCAAATTCATAGAGAAATTTTTCTCTGCTGGTTTGAAGTGGTATCCATCTTCAAAGAGAATATTGCTTTCTGTTTACTTAAATATATTTATCACCAGCAATATATTCATTTTTATGAAATAAACAGATATAATTATCTCCAGGTCAGTAGAAAACAATTTATTCAACTATAAGGCTTTCTTGTAACTAGCTTTTCATATTAAAATGGTATTCTCTGGTATCAGTAAGATTGTCATTGTTAGAAGCAAGGCTAAGCTTTGCACCAGAAAGTTTCAGTAAGCAAATCTCGCTTTGCTTCAACTTGTGTCGTTTACTTTTAATAGACAAAAATGTTGTTTGTGGAAAGTGTTTCTCCCACATACTTTCTCTAGGGTGTTGATTCTACGAAAGTTTCTCTAGGGTGTTAATACTATGAAAGCCCCTTAAGGTGCTACCAGTAAATTAAAAAATAAAAATAAAAAAATACTCCCTGCACTAAGGTAAAGGAGGTTTACAAGTTTTTAAAGGATGTAAAAATACCTCCTGCACTAAACTGCACTAAGAGGTTTCTGAAGGATTTGCATTTCATATATAGGTTAAGACCTTTATGTAATGTTCAGTGGAATAAAGAACACCACAGATTACTTCAGAAAAATATATTCTGAATAGCTGACAAAGTACGTTAAAAGTTTATCCAGTTTTCAGTCATTTTCTTTTAAAATGAGTTACTGGAAGTGTCTGAAGGATGTCCAGATCTACAGTGTTACAAAGGCACTGTCAGCAGTAGCTCCGATAAAAAGAAGACAGAAAACTAAGATGCTGTGTAGTGGAAACAAAAGCTATACCCGGTGATCTCAAAAGACTGTATATTCTATTCCTTCTGTCCAAGCTTGCTATTTATCATGCTGTATACATACCCATATACATGTATATATATATATAGCATAACAAATAGAGAGCTCTATATATAGGACAAAAATATCAAATAAAAGCACTTAAATATATTTAAGAAAGGTCAAATAAACATAAATTTGTTTTAAGATAAATTTATTTTAAATACCTCCATATGAAATGTCATATACCTGTATATGATACACTTTACTCAAATTGTGCACAAATAAAACCGTGCAACGAAAACCTTTGGAGAGTAGAAATCAAGTATGTTGAAGATCACATTACTTGTAACGCTGGAAGACTGAGATTTCTTTCTTAATTTCCTAGTAAGAAAAAAGACAAAATAGCAGTAAGCACAAATGAAAGCTTACGAACACTTCCTATTATGATAAAAATAAAGAATCTGTAATACAAAGTTAGTGATATTTAGCAAATAGTGTGCTACCACCATCACAGTGACCTATTACACCTTCTAGCTTCAGACGCATCCTTATGCATCCAAAATAGAGAGTGGGATATAAACTAAATGGATCTCTATCAGCAGTGGTTTCACAACAATTAGAAAGAGGAAACAGTTCTTGAAAAGCCGCAACAAGCTCAGAAAATTAATTTCTAGACTTTGAATAATTACTTGTTCTCTCTCTTCATACAGTAGAGCACCGACTAACTTGTACAGTGCCCTTTGAATAGATTTGTTTGTTGAAACTAAAGGAAGAAATAGAAAAGCAAGAAAGCAAAGCTATTTAACTTTTAATACTTAAATTAAAAGTTAAGTTACAAAAGTTCACAGGCCCTGAGATAACATAAACAAACCCCTTCTCAAGCTAAAAGATCTCTTTTTCAGGAGTGGCCTCCCTGAGTGCAAATAATCCTCTCACAGGCAGAACAGAGTGTCCATTCTAACTCTTTATCGGATCTGGAAGAGATCGAGATGACCAGTGCCTAAAAAAAGAGGCACTCTCTTTTTAAGGCAGACTGATAGGCATAACAAATTTATCTGTTCTCAAGCACAAGCAACTCCAAGACAAATGGGTTCAAGGATCTTGAATCTGAAGACTGAATATCCAGTATATACTGGGAACACCTGACTTGGACCATGGATGCCTCACACAGATTTCTGCTGAGTTCTGACAACTCAGAAATCATCTTTTACAGGAAGAGACCAGAGAATTTGACTCAGTGTAAAACTGGCACAGGCAGAAGTCTCCCAAATTACAGATGTTCAAGTACATTAGTTAAAAAGAGATTTGAGTGTGACTAGAGAGAAGTCTCAAATTCTTGTTATATACTTAAATTTCTCTCCAAGGATGGAACAACTACTAAGTATTACCATGCCCGACTGGCTGTAGGAGGAGAGAGAGGAAGCAAAAGATTAGAAAAGCACCTTCCCTTCCATAGCCCTCCCGCCCCCAACATGGTTTTCAAGAAAAACTACTGACAGACTAAGGTTAACTGCTTTGAAAGGGCTGTGTGGGTGGACCCATTGTCTTCAAGTTCAAGCTTTTTCCTGCTGAAACTGCCAACAATTATGCCAAATATAACAATGGTTTTGCAATATGGATAAACGTCTTCCAGGCTGAAACGAAAAAGTCTTACTGTTGTTGTCTGCGCACAGACAGCTAAGCAGTAAAGAGCAATGCTACATTACCACGATATCCAGAATGCACAAATATTGCATAGCAGTGACAGAAAGTGCTAGAATACAAAACAAAAATTACCTCCACCAAACCAGTTTTGTCATAGTCTTCCCGATGTTTGTATATACACTGATTAATCATGCCATAAACTTTTTCCAAGTGAAATATGTCAAATCCCTTAGTTAGCTCAATGACAGCGTGGAACAGTTTCTGAAGAAAACAATGGAACAAAACAACTTTAGAATAGCACGAGATCCTCTGAATACACTCTTTATGTTTTCAGAGGTTGAACAGTAACAATACAAGTGACAACCTACTTTTCTTACACTATTAAATAAAATGTGACACTTCAGAGAACAGATTAAATATCCCATGAGATTTCAGCAGAGAAAA
This sequence comes from Oxyura jamaicensis, assembly GCF_011077185.1. NCBI lineage: Eukaryota > Metazoa > Chordata > Aves > Anseriformes > Anatidae > Oxyura > Oxyura jamaicensis. The sequence continues at coordinate 146,668,195 of NC_048894.1, forward strand.
TGAGTTAATTTTTCATACTTCAGAGAAAGGAAAGGCTTAAATTTCAGACAATCTTGTACTACTAATCAATCTATCACATCAATGGTCATAATTCCAAGTCAGCTGCTTCCAAACAGCAGGGAATGACACGATCCTCTTTGTAGGACAGTTGCTGCCACAGCAAAGCCACTGTTGTATTTCATTAGAGAAGCTGTTGCAGCAGCACAGGGCACTGTAAAAAGGACGTTTAGAAGCTAGGCTACAGATCTTGTAGATACAGCTGTGCCAGCTGGAAAAGGAAGCATCCTTGGGTGGTGACCTTCACCCATTAGCAGAATGTGTGCCATGCCTACAACTCTGCTGGCAGAACAGATTGCTCAAGTGCCCAAAGCAAAGTTAGTTTGCTCAATCCTACCTTTAAATTCAGGGGTGGGTAAAGAGCAAAGTGAGTGCTTGTAGCAATCACCTATCTATCACAGTCATTTCTATTAACAAAAATGAAGAGATGATTATCTCCGGAACAGCAAGTGACAAGCTAGTGGCAGCACCTTCTTCCACTGCCACAGCTGTTCATTATCTGTGCGAGACTGGGAGTATGTAGCTTTAAGGAGCAGCCATGCCAAATGGAAATATTACTGCCCCCGGAAATACTGCTGCTTATCATCTTATCATCGAACTCTGCCTCCCTCAGACCAGCTAGCGCAAAACTTGAGTATTCCCCTCAACTTCATTCTATACAACAGAGATAAAACACACAAAAAAACCCACCCAGAGCACTTTCAGCTGCAGTAAACAGAAAAGGAAAATCTGGGAAAGGTCGAGGTGCCATGTGTATGTACCTAACTGCTGCCATATAGATGGCTGCACACTGATCAAGAAGATCACAAAGTTCTAGGCCAACGGAGCAAACAACAACAAAAACCCAACTACTTCTTGAGGTTTAGCTAGCTGACTCTGTGAAAAACCTCTGTGGCTTTTCTGTATACACTGGCAGACATGAACAACAGAGAAACCTGGAATCTGCTTCCTTAGGAAGCCAGCTTTAAAAAGTTAGTATCACCTCTACAAGTTATGTTGCAGCTTAAGGATGTGACAAAAATTGTGTTGGCAAGCCCCTTTACCAATGGGGAGAATATTGATAGATTAGAATCCCCTCACAGGATTCATGCACATAAACAGCAGCCCTTATCTGCCTTGGGCCAACCTCCGTGACTCCTAGCAATTTTCCTAAATTCTAATTTCCTCACTCGAAATTCTAATGTCCCTCATTCTGCAATCCCCTCAAGATGGTCCCTACTTATGCCCTCTCCAACTCATGCGAAGGAACCTTTTTCCGTACATTCCTAGGGGCCACTCTTACCCATTTCCCCTGCTGGAGCCTAGAATAACCACTTTCCTCCCATGAGAGATTGGCAAACTATTACACTGCAATAGGATGGATGGGAAATTCTAATACTGCATTTTGAAGGAATTTCAGAAAAGTAGTCACTTATCCATGGCTAGCTAGTTTATGTCAACTTGCTAACTTCAGGTTTAAAATAATCATCTTCTTGTAAAGAAATAAAGATCCTTTTCAGGTTCTTAATACATCAAAGCATGAAAAAAATATCCCCAAATAAAAGCTCTCCAACCCATCATAAAAATTATGCATCATTACAACAATATTCATAATAGTACTAGCAGGTCGTCAGTGCGGTATTTTAAAATTCAACGAGGCTTTTTACCTTAAAAATTAGGCACAGAACCTGTCTCCTAAACTACAGCTGACCAAAAGCAAACAGTAGCCTACAGAAATCTACACAAGGTGTGGAAACTAAACAGTCAGTGCATTATATGTTGAATTATTTCACTATCTATATGTCCTTCCAATTAATTGTTTTAACTGGCATTGGTTAACAACAGGCTTAATTTGCAATTGTACATGTCACAGGAATATGTCCTATTTAAGTATTAAAAAAAAAGTTGAAATTAGACATACTTTGAGCTCATAACGATCCACAATAACTACATGGTCTGGCTCTGTAGAAGCTTCCACGTTGTTCTCAACACTCATCTGTTGCTGTTCTACCCGAGAACGTTGGGTAGGAGTCATTTGAAGTGTCCAAGAATCTGGAATGACACAAATTTCTTCAGTCAGGTTTTCTGTTTATCTAGAATACAGCCTCAATGAAGTATCCTGTACCTGCAAAACAATCTCTTTCTACAGAGACAGAATTGTTATCATCTTCACTGAGAAATACTTGGCTTCTCCCTTCTTTCCAGCTAAAGTCACTGCACCATAAAAATTAGAAACTAAGACAAAAAACAAACACAAATACCCACAAACAAACAAAAGGCACTGAAGAAAATGGTAAAATAGCGAAAAAAATAGTAATGTTGCCAATTCAGGTTAGGGAACACATCTTATACTGCAATATTAGGGCATAAGTCTCCTAATTCCACATGTTACTCTGGATCCACGCCTGTTGAAGTGCAGCTTTTTAACCTAAGCTGCTCGTTATTGGAAAGTGCCTCGTACAATAAAAGAATGTCAGTGATTGCTGTTTGTCAGCTAGGTACCATTAGAAAAAAAAAACAAACAGACTTTAGAATCAAAATACCAGCACCTACAGAAAGACACGGGCTTGGCCTAAATAAGTAGAGGAGCAACATCATTACAGAATAAACCATGTGATTATTTTTGAGAGCTGTAACAGAAAAAATAGAGTGAAATTGAAGGCTAAAGCTAATAAATAGTGTAATCCTCCTCAGCAAGAATACGGTGTTAAATGACCTGTTGGACTTTTCACTTACCATTTGAACTTTCCTCTTCAGAATCTAGAGTTTCCCATCTTTGTGCTGAATATCCAGCAAGCTTGGCACTCTCCTTTTCAGCACCATGTTTAGTGTGATATATGCCAGAAACATGTTTTTCTAGAAACTCTTCTTCGCCACTATCGTTTTGGTCATCTATCGGTACTCTGTTCTCTTTATTGCATTGAAAACTTCTTCTTCTCTTTGCTACAGCACGTGCACATTTGTTCCTTCTGCGCTTTCTTTCTGACACACCTAAAAGGAGACAGCATAAAAAGTAATCCAAAACATTACCAAAATAATTCTTTCTTCAAAATCCATTATCTTCATCTTACTGGACTGACAAGGAAAACAAAGGAACTGAGGCACCACTGTCTATCTCCCTATATATGTTGAGAAAAGAGTTGAAAGTTAATGGGGTCAGTTTGCTATTAGATTTACAAAACAAAACAAAACAACAAAACACAACTACATAATTTCATTCACAAAATAATCACCTTCAAGATTTTACATGCAGAGGATTATTACTTTGGATGGGAAGTATTAATACAATTACATTAACTAATATAGATGAACATCAGAAAAGCCTTTGGAAATAAACTCTTCTTCGAGTCTGTTATCAAGCTGCAGACTTCAAAAGCTGAATATGTTTGGAAGAGTTTCATTAAAGAGAGAATTTTAAGGGAATATTCAAAAGAGGAAAAAAAATGTGAAGACTTATACCTCGTATGCTTCCTGATTCAGTTAACCTTTTGTGAAAAAACAAGCTTTATGGTTTTGCCCAACAGAAAAGCCCAAAATTTGTAGTATTCACAGAGTATTGCAAAAGGATACGGGTGAAGTCTGTGGCAAAATTCCCACTCACACTAGTTAGACTTCCCTCCTTCAGCTGGAAATCATGGTACCAGGTAGTAAAGATTTTAGCAGTTGGGGAAGGGAGGGGGGTTAGTGGGGGAAAATAGCATTTTGCATAATTAAAAACTAGTTGAGTATTCAGAAACTGCCATCCCCAACGTTTTTTACATTATGAATTAGCAATTTAGGGGCTACTAAATGTCAGTTGGGTCATCAAAGTCGTTTTTTTTTTTATATTGTAAACCAACTTTATTTGAACTTTAATTCATAACTATATTGAATGAATGACCTCTGGATTTATCTCTCACATTTTGAAGTAAATTCGAGAACACAATACCTCTGGCATAAAGAGCCAGGTATCAGAGAAACCTGTTGTGTCACAAGAACAGAGAAGGTATGAATGACATGAGCAGCTGAATAAAATGCAACTTGCCATTAGGAAGGGGTGTACTGGCATCTACAGGTGCCGCTCTCATCTTCGCATTTGCATTACTGTCTTGATCTGGTTTGTTGTATTCAGTAGCAGGATTTTGCTGTGGTGGCTCGGAGTCGTTACATGGAGCACGCACTGGAGAGGTGCGACCTTGCAATAAAGAACAGATACCAAAGACCTTTGTCTTGCATTTTCGTTTACAAATGCAGAGACAAGTCTTAAAATCCTTAGCAAAGCACGTACCTCTTTTCTCACGTGATTCTTTAATTTCATCACAAAGTCGCCTAAACTCTGCATCCATTTCGTTCCTCACCATAGAATATGCAGTGTCTTGCAAAGTATAGGCTCTGTGACGACCTGAAATTTTACAGACTGTAACTGGATATTGTCTACCAACCAATGAAACTGTTTTGATCACAGAAAAAATTTGCTCTCTTCATAGGTTGGTTCTGAAAGGTTATCTCAGTGAATATTTTCAGCATAACAACGTAGCATTATTAAAACAAAAGCACTAGTTCCTTGTGAACACTTGTATCACAATTCCATGCCCAAGTAGCAAAATGCTAAAATATTTACAACGCGGTAAGAAATGTTCTTTGCGGATGTTCAAAATCATCTAATCCAAAAGTCTACTGCCCACATACAACATTTATCCATCTATACGTTTGACAGATTTTTGAAACTAGGGATAAAAAGCACATCCTCACCTGCAGGTCTTTGATCTGGGTGGTATTCTAAGGCGTTATTACAGATTAGATCGATATCCTTCAGGAAGTCTCCTGCAGTGAGGTATTGGCGCGAGTCGATTTTAGTCAGAACTGTTGAAAGATCCATCGGCTCTTTAATCCTTGTTGCATAATCAGGTACCTGCAGATCAAATACATGTGTTCAGAGGTGTTCTTAAACTTCCACACTGTCTACCAATATTATTTTGAAAACTTTAAATAAATGACTTCTTAAAAACCCTGAATATTTGTGCTGCATCAGAAGATGCTGAAATTAACCAGTTTGCTTCTCAAAAATGGAAGGGCTCTTTCCACTGGTGTTACAGCTGCTAGGAGAGGACAAAAAGAAGTAGGGAGGTCAGAAGCATGTGCAAGGTAGAGAGAAAGAAACACCAAGGGTGGGAGATTCGTTTCACTTTGCTTCAGAAAATCACAACGATGAAATCTGAGTAAGCCATCCGACATTCTCTTTGTTTTGACATTGAGAAAAAGGTGCATGAATTGCACCTACGAAGTATCTATTGCAGGCATCTACTTTAGAATGAGATAACTGGGCCCAGAGGTGCTGCTTTTTTTCCTCAGACCATAAGAGCCTAATGACTAGTTTGGATGAGGATAAATATATATGTCTAGATTTTTCACACCTCAAGAACCTAGGAGAAAAGGGGAAGAAGTCAGTGGATGCCTACGTGAACAGGACTTTGCTGATACGCAGGTATATTCAAGTTACGTCTGTCTTTGTAGTACATGCCCCTAGTTTAGACTTAACAAATAAACTGAAGGAGGAAAAGGGACCTAAGCAACAAATTGGAGGAAAAAACCACAGTGCACTTATGGTTGATTCACATTGAGGAGTTCCAGATCAAACAGAATCTCGAAACTTGTTTCACAAACTGCTGCTCCTACTCCTGTTCCCACAGAAACTGACAGTCCAATAAAGAGCTCTAGTCTTCATTAAAATAGTCCCGTAAATACTGTTTGTAATTATAAAGAAAGATCTCTGTGCTTTTCAGTACTGTAACATGCCTAAATATCAAAGCCTTTTCACGAGCAAACTGTGTTGGCATTTGGTCTGACTTTTTAGAATGAAACCAGGGCTTTCAGCAAATAATCCGATAATGGACATTTGAGAGTCAGCAGAAGTAAAAGCACCACCTCTGCTTCTTGCAAAATCCTAATAGTGCAGTCCTAAAAACAAAGTTGAACCTTCCCCAAAATGCTAAGAAATACAAACACCGAGAAATTACAGATACACGCAGTTCAACACTAGTTTACCTTCTGTGGGTCAATCGGCTTTGTAAATTCCTTGAAACGTCTGTCAGTGGCAAGTCTCTGAGTAACATCCCTCAAGAAAATTCTAAGTTCACGCAAGGTATCCTCCTCTTCCTCCTCCAGCAGTCCTACGTCTTCCTCTGGTGGCTCTTGAGGCTCAGGTGGTGGTGCTACAGGCAGGACTTCCAATGTCCGATGAACTTCAATTAATCAGGGAAAAATTAGCCAATTTACAGTACTCAAATACAACCATATGAAAAATTACTGATAGAAAATGACCACCAAAGCAAATCCCAAAGAGCTAATAGCTTACAGTTAGGAAAGTTTTAGGTGTACTTCTTATATCCTCACCTGCTTTCTTTATAGGAGGCTTAGCAGTTTGATTTAGAATTATGTCCTCAAAAAAATTTGTTCTCTCTTCCTTACCAGGCAACTCGATATTGTAAACTTCTCCAAATTCCTTAATAAATAATTTTTGGATCTAAAGCAGAAGGAGAAAAGACATTTCAGATATAAGGCCACAAAAAGTCTTATTCTATTCCAAAAAGACAAGTACCTTTTAAAATGAAAACTTTTCAGTTTGTCTTCTTTAGGTTAGTAATCTTCTTGGCCTTGAAAGGCTACATTTTCACAGGCTGACATGGCGAATTCAAATATCACCTTTAAGCAACACCCGTAGAATTAGATCTCAATGAAGGGATTGTATAATACACTGATAAAGTCATGGCCTTCACCACATCCAAGATTGTTTCCTTTGTATTTACCTGCCTTGCTGTCCTTTAGTTAGAACCTTTACGACTACAGGGGGAAGAGAATGGCTTCAGTAGACAAGTGAGGGCTTTTTGCTGAGTTTTTATTTCTGTACCAAAAGAAGGTGTCTGAAGTAGCTAGTACTTCTTGTTTTTCCTCCATTTTTCAATTTCTAGTATCAAAAGGTAGGTAAGGAATTTCAATACTTATTTTAGAAGGAATTTAGAACCAGTACAAAAACTTCTGAGGAACCTTGAGCACTGTCAGAGCAGTTGATACTAAACACACCTAGGTGAGACACATTTTCTTCCCCAATAACTGAGACAAAATAATCAGAATGAGAACAGTGTGTTCCTGTTTTGAACACCTTCCCTTAATGCAAACTCTCAGAAATCAACGAAGTTATGCATGTACTTTCACTACAGCTTGTTTAGGAATACAACTGAAAATTGATTCTAAAGTTACTTAAGCAGAAATTGGAACTCAGCTTTCCAGCTTGGAAAGCTTTGGCCTATATGAAGAAAGAAACCAAATTTTTTATTAAAGCGTTTCAATTCTCTACTAAATTGCATTATTAGCAGTTTACCCAACATAGCATGAAATGGCAGACTGCCAGAAGAAATCTCTTCAGTAAAAATATTCCTTTGTCATATACATTTCAAGCACTGCATATTCTTGACTGAACCACTTTGTAGCCGCCGGAATTAGTCTTAAGTAAATTTACTATTTGTGCGCGTGAGAAGTGGGGTCAAAGTCGCTTGCTGGACTCAGAAAAAAACCTTAAGCAAATGCTTTCACAGTATTCTTTTTCTCTAAGCAAATTTTAAGGGATTTGTTAGGGTGCCTGAGTAATAGCAGTATGCATTTAAGAAAACACAGCATTTTGATGCTGAAAGCATTCCTAAATTAACAAGGAACTGAAGAAATAATAAGAAAAGTATTGACAGAAATACCTCTTCTGGGAGATCTGAGTGACACACATCAGATGTAGCAAGCAGCAAAACCGGAGAAAATGCTGGAATGTTCTGTAGTAGAGTTAGAAAAGTAAGTTTCAAGGCAGGTCCAACATTGTCCCACCACAAATGGATATCTGGGACGTAAATTATGCTTGGTGCTGTCTTCTGAGCATTTCGGATCAGCTAGTGAAAAGAAAAGCTTGGATAAGAAAACTAAAACACGTAAAATAGCCTGTTAATACATACCTACATATCCATCTAACTGCCCCCTGAAATGAAACTATGTGAACAGAGCGGCAAGTGTCCTTTCACGTGGCAAATTTCTCTGTGTGCCCTTTCAAATTATCAGTATTCGGGGAACTCTCGTCAGAAGATGGGAAGGATATATTTAGGCAGTGACTAGAATCTGTAGCTATATGGCCAGATACAATCATCGCATAACAAAAAAAAAATGTTCCTGTTATGTGGCACATAATTATCCAGTCACGTAAAGTGTCTGTCCTTACTTGTACAGCTCTCAAATGTTCTTACTAAAGGTAAAAATATTTTAAGACAGTGATGCCAAACAACAAAATGGATTTCCTGCCTAAAAGTAAAAACACCAAATCTCTATTTTTTTTCTAGTTAAAACCACAGTGTGCAAATGAAGCGTTTTTGTGAATTTTAATGCTTTCATTGCACATACTGCAACAGCACAAGCTGTGTATGTACATGTAAAAACAAAACAAACAGAAGCCCCAAACCTTGCTTGCCTTACAAATATAATAAAAAAAGGCTACAAAAAGTACACAACAGTCTGATACAGAGACATCTACTGGGAGCACATAGTCTTAGGAGGCAATGAAAATGACTTTCTGGATCCCACGGAGGTGGGAAGCATTTCTTTCCCCACAGAGAGGTTTATTAGCAGCACCTCCCATCTTCCTGAGCTGCTAGTAACATCCTCACTGTAAAACTGGGTATGGAAAACGTGGACATGTACAACATCCACAGTGTTTATGGTTTTATCTAAAAGGGGATTTTCAGACAGAAGCAAACATACCAGCACATTAAAATAAGGCCACCTCCATTACCAATGAATTTTGCTCACCTTACTTGCAACTCAATTGATCCTTTACATGCAGTCAATGAATCCTATGAAAATAAGAATAAAAAGAGAAAAGATACCTGTCCGCATATTTCTTCTGGCGGTGCAACGCCTGTAAACAGAATGGGTAGGTCCAGGGTGTGAACGGGAAACTTCTCCAAAGCATGCAACACTGCTGGTGCCACGTAAGAAACCTGGCCATACCCCGCTTTTCCTACTATTAGCAGATGGGGCCGACACGATGTCGGTTCGCAGAAAGCACTCCTAGAACAGTCATAAGAAAACAAGTTTATAAATGAGGTGCTGAATAGACACACAGATGTTCCACGTACTTTTCCTATATACTTTCTTTTCCCTCCCCAAGTAATCTCCATATTCCAGCAAGTAATAAGCTGTTCTGTGATCGGGAAGACTGTCAGAGCCCATTTTCTTACCATCTTGTACCATACCTTCCCCTAAGAAATCCTGCCCATCTCTATAGTGTCTGCTATTCATTTGGCTGGGCTAAATAATGACTCCTAAATTGTACACAGACTGTCTAACCGAATACACAGACGGCAACTGGTCTGCCACCTGATATGGGGGAGCACAGCAACTTTTGCAGCACACACCAGTCTGGATCTTACCACTTCCCATATACACTAATCTTCAGAAGGTCTCAAGTTTGAGTATCTGAGACATCTCTACATCTGTCAAGTTTAGCTGAAATGTGGCCCTAGTTACTGGAGAAGGTAGCAAGAAAGGAGCAGAATGTTTCTAGAAAAAAAATGTATGTGGGCACTGAACCACACTGGCTGTATCTAAAGCAGCACACAACTGGATTGGTTGAATGACAGCAGAACATTAAATACATGCGAGATTTCCACTTAAGTTATTCAGTCATTCTAATTGTTTCATCTTTTTCCCTTATGTTTCCTGTTCTTTACTAAACCAAAATTCTGAATTAATGCCTGGCAATCTTGCTTTACTACTAGGAAATAAACTTGCGGGAAACCTTTGCTTGTTTCCCACTACAATCAGGCCGTACCTTTGCTGGCTTAAATCAAAGATGCTAGAGACTTCACCTTGCTCTAAGGGACAAAAAATCTTCTGGACAGCACAGCAATAGAAACTGAGAAAAATAACTGACCCAACTGTGACAACATAATCTAACTTTCCAACTGTGGGCTTACGTGACTTCCATATTAAAATACCAAAAGATTAACACAACTTGGTGGCTTAATGGTAACAACTAAAGGCACCATTCTGATTTTTCTCAAGGTATTTTAACAAGCCATTTCTCAGTTTTCTTTCTGCTACATAATTCACTACTAGTTTAACAATCCTGGAAAACAGAAGGGCAAATGGTGGCAACACAAACCCATAAAGTCAATTATTTTTAGCTAAAAGGACAGGCAGCACATTTATGTGGTCTTGAGTCTTTCAAAGAATGCCAAGGATTAAGTCAACAGGTTCTGGTAGTCTGCGGGTCACTTTGGCTCAGGAAGAGAAGCCTGGGCTTTCCAATTTGGTCATTTGGAGCAACTTCCTTCATTACAACTTTAGTCCCTTCACACTTTCTTCTTGTGAATACCGAGCATCCCTTCAACACAAAAACTTGATGATACCCCTTCGTCCACCCCCCCCCTCGCACTTTTAACAGCTGAAACTGTTTACAACGACTCAGTAGTCCTAAGAATTTAAACACAATGGGGACCTATCTTTCTTTACCTGCTGGAACGGAGGAATTTTTCCTCTGGTCTGTCAGGCATTTTATCTGTTAGTTCATCACCAGAGTCTGGGGATGCGTCGTCATCACTGTCAAATATATCATCTTGTAAAATAGGATTTAAATGGTCTGAAAGACAAAAGAGGCTTGTTAACTTTCCTGAATAGCCTGTGCCTCTTTCTCTTGCATTAATACAGCTCCTAAATCAGTGCCAAAACCCTTTCTTCATTTGAGGGCACACACTGAATGCTATTTCCTAGAGTTCATCCCACCAGAGATCTAAGGAGATGGCACAAGGCTCTACAAAGCTGCCCTAAGTCCCACTGATGTGTATGGATAAGGTATGCTACTCTTGGTGGTTTTTTTTCCCCTTAGAATAAAGATGAGGAACAATTTCTGTAGTTGCTAAATAGCTAAAAAACAAGACCATTTCTTTCTGGAGGAGGTTCCCACAATGAAAGCACGGGGATTAAGGATGTGATGGTCACAGAATTCCCTTAGCCTAGGACTACTGAGAAGTGACAGAGAGACCAATGCATCTTCTCAGTAAGGCTCCTTAAAGATCCCTGAAGAAGATAAGAGAAGGCAGGCAGCAGAGGGGTAGCTCAATTACCAATCCCCTAGCCTCTCTGCTTTTATGTTGTTGGTAGTTTTCCTGCCAGCTCTGCTGGGAGTCATGCTAGTAAGATATTCTCAAGGAATAGGCACATAACTAGTCAGGGATCTCTGTTAACCGGGAGTTTATCAATTTATTCGCTCTCACCAACAGACAGACTAAACTTGATCAGGCCTGATGCAGTCAGGAGTCAGCTCACATATACTATCCAAGCAAAGCCTCAAAATACACACTAGTAAGTATCAATACTAATTGATCTCCTGTGCAAGCGTACAGTATGATCCACAAACATTTAAATTAGGAGACTGGTTAAAAATGATGATAGTTAAAACAACATTTAGCTTAAATCAGTTATACTTGTATCCTGGTCCCAATGTTCTTCAGAAAGGAATTAAAAACATTGACCTAGAAACACTTCCCCTCCAAATATCTGAGTTTTTATTCTTAAAGGAAAAGAGGTGCCTTATAATTCAAACCTTAAGTCAACCTCTACAAATGCTAATTATCTTAGCTACCGTCAGAAGCAGGATGCTTTAGTAGAGAACACATAGTCCTCTACCATGTGTTGAGTCATTCAGAGCTTCCGTTTGGCATTTCAGTTTAGAATCCAGAATAAAACCTATGCATTATATTCCAGATATTCCCAAAAGAAAGACACACGAATGCAAATAATAAAGTTCCACCATTATTATGTCCGAAAGGTTTGTTCATGTTGATTGCACATACTACAAGTTTTTGCTTTGGCACAATTTTAAGGAAGCGGATGTTGTGGCTATACCTTGCTGTCGGTCCTTCTTTAGCGCAAGCTGTGCATGTGGGAAGATCTTCTGCACGGCTTGTAAAATATTTGCTACTGAATTTTCAAAAAGTGGCTTAAAAATGGGTGATAGTGCTTGTCCAGGTGAAGCCATGATCCTGTTTGATGCTGGAACAACCTTCTTCAGAGCCATAAAAAAGTCCTTTGCTTTTATTTTAATAGAATTAACGTCTAGTTGCAATTTCTCCCTACTTGCATAAATCTGAGGATAGCATCGACGCAGAGAGCACAGCGCAGCTTCAACACATAAGGATTTTATATCTGCACCACAGTATCCTAACAAACAAAAAATGTTACATCAGTCAAGACCCAGGTATACAATATGCAACATTTAAAGAATTTGTAATGCCAAAACCGAACAGGTTAACAGGGAATTGAAAGTGCTACTGCTCTGCAGGGAAGTTTTATGTTGCTCATCGCCTGATACCCTGTGCTTATGAAGCTGAAGCAGACTCCTCATCAAAACTATACTCTTGAGAAAAATGCCCCAGAACCATTCAGTGTTCTCAGGCAACAAGAAGAACGACAACAAAAAGTAAATAGATGAAAGCAACTAACTGATTGCTACAAAGGCGTGCCAGCTGCCTTGTTGACTAGCTGTGCAGCAAGGCACAAGAGCTTGGGTACTGCCTGGTACAAGCTAAGATTCTTTACAACTTAGTCACAAGCATTAATCCATTTTGCTTTCAGTCTTACCAATGCACTTCTCAGCTAGCTCATCAAGCAACATATCTGGTGGCTTAGGGATCCAGTCACGAGTATGAATCTTGAAAATTTCTTGTCTAGCCTGGAAAAAAAAATCATCGCATTTTAGCTTGTCCTAAGTTTCCCTAAAAATAGCAACAAGAAAAAAAAAAAAAGGCAACCAAAAAAAAACCAACTCTCCCTCAAAACCCCCTCATATATTAATACATTTTTTTTATTTGCTAAACTTTCAAGTATTTCACAGTTACTTAATATACACTCTGCCTTTTCAACCAGGAAATTTAATATTTCTGAAGTTGTTATGCTGAACTTTTTCTAGGAGCCTGTAATGGAAAATAAGGCATTTATAGCTTCAATAGTAAGTTTTCAAACTATGAGACCTAACTACCCAGAGGAAAATGAATGAAAAATGTATCCAGAAACAGATCTTTTCTCTCGTGAAACCTTCTCTAAAATTTAGCAAACTTTCATTGTGACAGCCTCATTAGTTCATCACATTTGTTCTTCAGTCAGTAAATTCACAGAAAGGCACTTCTAGCACTATGTTTCGAACTGCTACCATTACTATAAAGAAGAAAATAATTACAACTCAAACTACTACCACTGATCTGGGGAATAATCAAATGCAAACACATTCCCTATTCATTCATACGTCAAGCATTGAGACCAAGAACACAACTTCAAGATGAAAGCGCCTAAGTGGACTAAATAATTAAGCAAATGGGAACTTTGGGAATGAAAGATTTGATTATAGAACTAACTACTTGGTGCTATCATCCTGACCATATATAGTCAGTACCAGATTTGCCCTCCACAGAATGACACAGTGTCTGCACATACCACTCTTTTGTCCAAGTTGTCTTTTTTTTTTTTCTATAAAGTTGGACTTTGCCACACTAGCATGAACGTTGAATTGAAGTTCTCACCTCTTTATTTGGCAAGTTGAAGAGGAACTCTCTGTCAAAACGTCCTGGTCTTCGTAAAGCAGGATCTATAGAATCCAGCCTGTTGGTGGCTCCGATTACCACGATCTCCCCTCTGTTATCTATGCCATCCATAAGCGTCAGAAGAGTTGAGACAATTGAACTAATAGAAAAACATAATTTTTACTTACTGGTTCAGTAAATTTTGTTACATTCCACATGACTTTCTCCCATGAGTAGTCAAAAAGGACAAGCTTTTTAAGGACAAGACTCATTTTAAGACATAAAAAAAAGGTAAGTTAGCACAGACCATGTGCTGATATCAGCCTTAGGGAATTGTTTTCAACTATCGTTTAAAATCACCTTTTTTGGCAATTGAGATACAAGTTTTCAGGATGAATTAATGTGTTCACAGTAAATTAAACAGGTCATCATCCTTTTTTTAATCCCCAAAGATCAAGCAGACTTTATGTCGGTGCAAAAATGTAATACCTATGAATGTAGTCTTGTTTACTGGACCGCACAGGAGCGAGACCATCTATCTCGTCAAAGAAAATAATTGAAGGTCGCATCTGATAGGCCTAGCATGAAAGCACAGAGTAAAACAGCATTATTTAAAGAAAAAATGCACAAAAACATTATGGTTGGAATGTCACTTAAACTAGATTTGTCACTTTAGCATCTGGGACTTCTACTTGTAGAGCTAATGGAGTATCTGTCATGACTAATAGAAGACAGCAGTCTGTGTCAACCCACTGTAACTGGGTGACAGGAAACAAATCACACCAGTAGTTCTTGCAGCTGACATTTACAGCAGAAACACTGGCATTTCCATTTCAGTGGGAAAAAAACTAACAAAATACAAAAAAAAGAGCAAGTTCTACTTAAAAATTTTGACCATAGAAAATGACGATTTAAATTCTGACAGAATATATTGCACATTTCAACCTAACCTGTTCAAATAACGAATGAAGCTGACGTTCTGATTCCCCCACATATTTTCTCATGCAGTCCGAAGCCTTTCTCATAAAAAATGATATTTTTCTGTCACCTCGGCTACATTCGCTGGCAAGAGCACGAGCAACCAGTGTCTTTCCTGTTCCTGGGGGACCATAGAATAAACAGCCTCTGCAATAAAAAAGATTCAGATAGGAAAAAAACATCATGAGTACCTCTTACAACCATCATCTCTAGAACAAACAGCTCCTCTTTCCTAACCAAAACACGTGTATAAGACAGCAGTAATAGCTGAAGTATGGGTGGAGTCAGAACAGATACAAGCTCTGCATTTTTATAACACTTCACAATAATTTTTTTTTCACCCAAATAAATGAATAAGGGGGGTAACTCAAGTGTACAAAACCTTCAAAGGAGAGTGTACTGTCCCAGAAGGACACTTCCAAAACTACTGACAAAAGGGTGATTACAGTAAACCGGAGCCAAACAAGCAAACTTCAGCACAGAACCTCTGAATGTGCTCAATGACAAATCACCAGTTCATTCTTCAGTGATAAACTGCATATTCTTGCTTTCACAAAACCCAGAATTTGATAGCAAAGCATTTAATTCTCCCTTCAAAAGCATTAAGTTACTGGGTTTGGCCTCTCAGACCATCTATTGCTGATGGGAAGTGAGGAGATCTAAAGCTGGAAGGAAAAGTGATGCCTTAGCACTCAGAGGAAAAAAAAAAAAAAAAAGAAACCAAAAGTAGGTGGGCTTCCAAGCAACATATTACAGTTGACTTCCACTAGATAATCCCTTCTTGCTTACAAACTAATCAAGCTGACTTTTATGTAAAACTCAGAACAAAACCACTCCAATGCAACTTTTTAAAACCCAGGCACTTTTGAAGTATTTTCTCATTTTAAAACACCAGACAGTAAAACTTAAAACTTCAAGGCGTTGCTTATATTTTTAATCTACATATATTCTGGATTCTATCAATTCTTAAGAAATTACTTTTTACTGCTACTAAAACAAACACTCAACACTGCCAAAAATGTTGAAGCATGGAAGCATGTTGATACCTTAACTGAACATTCTCCCAAAAACAGCTGACTTACAATTCATCACTTTAAGGAATTACCTTGGGGGCTGAATATTGAATCTCTCAAAGACTTCTGGATAGAGGAGGGGAAAAATCACCATCTCTTTTAAAGCTGCGATGTGTTCTGAAAGACCACCCACATTATCAAATCCAAGCTGAAGAGAAATTCAACACAACACAGTTTATATGTTAAAGAAAGCAGCAACCTAGATACAGGTTTCATCAGAAATTATCTCAGCACAAAGGAAACATTCTGGGTAATTTTTGAAGTTGCTTTAGGGAAAACCATCAACGAAGGTAGTTGTAGATGGCACCTTACTGAGAGCTTTCATAAACACTGGAAACACTCGCTGACGCAATGATTAATTAAAGACTTACCGCACTATCTATTTGCATTTGATCACCCTGACTTCCTCCAACTTTCTTTTGGTCCCTCTGAACTCTCTTTAGGTCACGTTTCTGAAGTTTCACTGGAAAATCCCTGATTTGAATTAAGAAGAAAGAAAAAGAAGCCTTATAACTTAAGACGCAGCTAGAAGATTGTTTTTATAATGATGCCAAGCAAACGTAGAAGACCTTATTAATTAATATAAAGACCCTTGAATTGACATAAACTTAAACCTAGTTAAATTGACATAAACTTAAACCTAGTTAAAAATTCATTTGAAGAAGATTCATCCCTCCCCTATTCTCTAATGACAGCAACCTTCTTGTAGATGTGCTCTCGCTGTCCTCACTGCTCTCACCACTCTCATCCGTATCACATGTGCTATCAAGTGAGGGAGATGAGCAAGAGGGTGTAGAATCACTGGTGGAGGCTCCACGTCTCCGTCTGCAAGCAAGCATATAAACCAAAAAAGTTAAAAAGAAAATAGAGCAGATACTAAGTAACACCAAAAATTAAGGGAATTCTATCTCAGAATTTATTCTGAGATCTATCTTCCAGGCCACTGTACTCCTTAGGAATCCAATTTCAAAGGACATGACATGATTTTCCTTGTGGCAACTGTCTGCTTTCAAGAATGCTCAACAAAATATCTGGCAATCAACAGCATTCTCTATGCACTAACTGCTTACAGAATCCAAAAAGCCTTTATCATTACTACAGCAATTTATTATTTCATTTAGATCTTCTCTTGTTTAAGGTTAATTTCATAAAGAAACAGTAATTGATTCCAAATAGAAACTAGAGTCAGTATTTGAGTGATATTTTTTTTTTTTTTTTAAGGCTAACAAAACGTCCATAAAGCCTCTCCTTCTAGATCGAATGAAATTATCTTCAGCTTCAAGAAAATAATTTGTAACCTTCACGATTAAATAGTCTGATTAAGATTTTTAGAGGGGGATTCTGGCTTCAGTTCCAGAACAGAAGAGTTTCAGTTACGGAAACTCAGATACTACTTCCATAATCATCTTATCAGAGACCCACAAAATACTGGATTTAAAAACAAACAAAACAAATAAAAAGAAAACCTTAAAATATCCACCTCCTCCCCTCCAAATAGTTGTTTCCTCTATATCCTCAGACTACCACAGTACTGATCATAAAGTTACTCTGTAATTACCACTAAACTGAAAACCCTTTGAAGCATTATGCAGTAAGAAGACTGACAGCTCTACAGATAAATAAGAGCTATCACTAGCCATACACCAACCTGGTACGTCTTCTATCGCAAGATTTTTGTGACCCAGAATTTTCAAGTGTCTCTTTCTGTCTGACAGAAGGGGGCTGGTCCGGATAAGTTCTCTCTTGCTCTTTTGGTTTTACTGAAAGGAAAGAATTGAGAATGATGATACAAATACATTTAAGAGAGGAGGATATCAAAAGATAAAGGAAATGCCATGTGTTTCACTCATCCCTAATTCCAGAGGAATTTTTTGCTTTTCATCAGTGCATAGTACAAGTGGAAAAATGCACCTGTTTTTTACGGTGAACTGAAAAATCACAAGAGCAAGACTATTAAGCATGATTAACTACTGTTATGTCAAGGATATGTAGTGTTTTTTTTTTTTTTTTTTTTAAACTTCTCAATGGAGATCTTTAACTTAAAATAAAAAGTTCTGATATGAAATCAGAAAAACTTACTCTGTAAATCTATGAAAAGAACAGTGCACTGAAGGAAGAGTGAGTGGCAATATCAAGTGTAAATTACGCGCAGAAAAAAAGAAATGGGAGTAAAAAGTGGGTGTTCTACAGCAGTTAGCATTGCATTTCTAATACAGCATTGACAGCCACTAGAAAGAGACCAGTGCATACACCAAATGAAAAAGAGCACTAAGTATGCCAAACAGCAAAGAAGTAGAACGTGCACAGGACACACGTGTCTGATAAAAACAGTGAAGTTTACGTGCAGAATGAAGGTACAGAACTGAAATAGAACCGTGTGTGCAAATACATGTATTTGCATTCAAAAATTTTATCTCACTTAAGGTTTTAAGAGAAACTGTGTGTTTAACCTACTTTCCAGTGGAGCTTGATAGCGCTCAACAGGTTTCCTCTGTCGAAGGTTGTAACGCTTTGGAATGTCTTCACCATCATTTTCTTTATTCTCACTTTCTCCTGACGTTTGCACTGTACCACAAAATGACACTGAATCATTAAGTACTTTTGCAAATTATATTAAATCCAAAATGCATTACACAGATGCCTGTAGGTTGTATTATTATCATTATCTTAATGACACAATGGATCCTGCAAAACCTTAAGATGAATTTATACAAGTCACGTTTCAGAAATCACAAATCCTAACAGACAAGCATGCATCTAGACATTGTTCCGTCCTCTCTGAAACTGCTGATTGACTTGTCATCAGCGTCGGTGTTTAACAACAGGCAAAATTCTGTCCTATTGCTTAGCTAACATGCAGATCTTCTGAAAACAGCTATTTCAGAAAGCCACTTCTTATTTTGAGAAAGTATTTAATGGAAACTGTTTTAATAGTCTATAGTGCTAAGACTAAGCATAGTAATCTAGGTCCAATTGTATCTCTGCCACAAATTCCGTGAGCCATAATGGGCCAGTCACAGGCTTGAAGCTCGCCAATGAGAAAACAATGCCAAATGCATAGAAGCCTAGGCCATTAGCTTCTGTCAAGTAACTCAAAGTTGTTTCATGAAAGACGGTAAAACATGCAAAAAACAGAGTGCAATAATCTACTTGCTACAGGGAATTACATTTTTTTTCTTGGAAAGCACTACCCTTTTTGGTTTTTATTTTATAACCCAAAAGGTTGCATTGCT
Source organism: Oxyura jamaicensis (assembly GCF_011077185.1). Classification (NCBI taxonomy): domain Eukaryota; kingdom Metazoa; phylum Chordata; class Aves; order Anseriformes; family Anatidae; genus Oxyura; species Oxyura jamaicensis. Next base: position 146,687,101 of record NC_048894.1, read on the forward strand.
TTCTGAATGCAAGGTAAGTGCCGTGGGGTATACAGACAGCACATGGAGAACAGAAATAAGTAAATGAGGTAGTGATCACAAACATCTCCAGTCCTTGGTGCTCCAACACTCTATCACAAAAGCATGAATTTCTCTGTTTTATTGCTCCTCTAACCCTTTCCTTTGTTCCAACAACTTCCTTTATGACACCACTGACACTTCACTCACTCCTTTCTGGCCTAGTTTTCACTATAAAAGTATATTTTAGCTTTTTCCTAATTTAAAAATGTACTTTGTATTTTGATCATCGATTAACTGCCCCAGGCTCATTTCCCATTCAACATGCTATTTAGAATTCCTCTCTACAAGCCTCTACTGCGCGACTCCCTGAAACCCACGCACTTTAACCAAGCTTCTCCCTCTACACTGGCCCCTGCCCTGTATATACTTATCAAGACCTTAAGCTAAAGTTTTCCTTACTAAACCTCCAAATGATGAGTCAACTCTGCTTCTCCCTTCCTAGTCCCAGCCATTGTTCCTCTGGAGTCCTTCCCTCGGGTTCCCACCTGCCACTGTGCATCTCTCTGCTCCTCTGGGACTCTGATGGGAGGAGCAAAGTGTTTTCTGGGGCTCTGCCTCCTGTCATTGTCTCTCTGAGCTCCTTTGTGGGTGTGCAGGTGAGCTCTATCACATAATCTAACTTACCAGCTCAGCTACTGCAACATCCTTTTCTGTCCTTAAGTACAGTCTTGCCATATTCTGATCTGTTTAGAAAGCTCCTATGAGGATGATCTAATTTATTGCCTTAATCATAATTAACATTCTTCTTCAAAACTGTAAGTTTTCCCATTACTTCAAAGTTCACATGGCTTTTTGTGGCCATGGCTTTTTTGTGGCCTCATTCCACAAGTCACTAAGTACCAAGATGACAGCTCCTAATTACGGGCCCTGACAGCAGCTTACACTGACTACCTTCTAAACACAAAAATGCACAATGCTATCTTCCCTCCTGCTGAGCTTCACGCCTGGGAGGAGCTTTTCAGACACATCTGGCAGCATATCTATCTTGCTTCCTGAAAATTCTTGCTGTGCTGCTCAAAACCATGAAAACTGTCATGCTCCTGCTGTAGCGGTATCGCTGTTTCGCACGCTGAGTAACGCTGTCCATTTCTTTCTATTCCCACCTGTCTACAACCATCTGTTGCCTTTTATCTTGTAAGCAGCCTGGAAAAGCGCTGTGGTTGTTTGTTTTTTTTTTTAAAACACCTGTTCTGAGCTCACTACAGTACTGCCCTGGAGTCCGTAACTAAGCCTTGGGAAGTCAATAGCAACACAGAATTTTTATGGAAGACAAATACCCAGTGGTTTAGCTTGTTTCAGTTGTTTAAGGCTTTTGGTCAGAACACTGTAAAGAAACAGAACTCACCAACAATCTCATCTGGATTGCTAGGTTTAGCAGTTCTTTCAAAGTCTGGCTTCACACAGGTGAAGATACCAAGCTTTTCCTAATTCAAAGCAACAAGAAAGATCGGTCACAAACGTGCACACTTGTTGCCTACATAGGAACATTATCGAGGCACTCCATATACACAAAACCATTAAAGTAACGCACAGGAGGAGAGAATGGGAATATGATTCTGCACGTCCACAGTCAGTAACAAGGATTTCTGCTCTAAACTAGGGCTCAGAACACACAGTGGTTAAATACTTGCCCAGATACAAAACTGAGTGTATTAGTTAATCGTAGGTTAATAATCTATTGCGTGACAGAACCGAGGAAAAAGAATTACCTTCCTAGCAGACATACAAAAAAAAATCACACAGGCATGTGAGAAATACTAATAAAAAGTACTGTGGACAATTCTGGTTTAATTTCATGGCCCTGGGCAACCAGCTCTAGGTGTCCCTGCTTGAGCAGGGGAGGGCTGAAGCAGATGACCTCTGGAGGTCCCTTCTAACCTCAACCATTCTGTGATTTGAGAGAGAAAAAAAAAAAAAGGAATTCAGATCTAAACAGAAAGCTGAGAAGGCAGGCTATCAGGAAGTTTAAAAATGATGTCCCTATCATTCAAAAGAACAGTAGAATAATTTAATTTAATAGAGCAAAACTAAGACAGAGAAAGTATGATTGCTGCATACAACTTCAACAGGAGTTCCTCTAGAGACGGGATTATTTAAGCTCACGGGCAAGGCCAGCACGGGAACAAATATACATAAAGTAGCCATCAGTTAATTGTCAGAAATTTAAAAGGCTTCAAGTTCCTGAAAATTCTGGGAGCAGCTCGCACCCAAGGAAGTATTCTAAAATGCCAGTTAGGTCAATTTAGGAAAACAGTTCCATCTGCCTGTAACAAATGATTAAAACTACATGATCCTGGAGATTCTTTGTGAGCTCTCAAGAAAAAAAAACACATTAACAGGAATCAAAATTCGAGTGAGTGACCAACACAAGAAGCTATGCACTGCCTTTTGTTAACCTTTCCAAGAAAATGTGATCCTCAGCATGATGAGAAATATGATTTAGGAGCTAAGGATAAAAAGCTAAGCAGCTTAAACTGCCATGGTGATGGAAAGCACCAGTCTTTTTGCATATTCAGCCCCCCCAGGCAGAGCTTTTAGTAAGACTTGGAGTAAAAACCCAAATCCAAAACAGCTGTCTGTAAACAGTGTCCATTCAAAAAGCATAAGGCAATGAAGAAACAGGAGTATGAGACATGCACTTCAGCATCTCCCTGTTATCTCACGTCTTCTGCAGAAGACACTTCCTCCACTCTTAACAGATATCTGGAGCACAACTGGATCAGTAAGACATGAAGTTATAATTAGAGAGCAGGGCTGTATGTTACTTTAGACCACGCTATTCTTTGGATGGAAGTTATTTCAGTTCAATTAAAATTACAACTAAATTACTTCCCTCTGTGAAATACTCTACAAAAAAGGCAAAATAAAGGAGTATTTGCTTCTGGGTTGCTGTGCACCTCAACGTCTTCCCAACGTCGCCTTCGGCATCTACGGATCTGCTCTATTTCATCCATTTTTTGCAACACGACTTCTGCAGTACTACGATAAAAAGTTGACATGTAAGAGCAAAGTCAGGCGTGTATGAAAAAAATGAAACAGTACAGATAATCAATAGGACAATTTAATATAGTACGCACAAAGCAAAAGTCATTGATACTTAGCCAAGATTTTAGACATTACCAAAAAAAAATAGGTCAAATCTTTAGTTTTAATAGAGATTTAAGAACAAACGTTTGAAGATTTGTAAACATACGCTGCTTTCAAGTTTATTTTCCCTCTTACTGAGCACATTAAATATATATATTTAAATGCAAGAGGAAAATAAGATTTCTGATATCATAGTAAGACGTTATAAAAAATTTATGTCAGCTTTTAATCCTACTTAAGTTGCTCTGCACAGTAGCATTAAGTCATTTTTTGTTAACCAAGAAAAGGCTCTTTGTTCTTAACGGTAATCTAAGTTTCATGTTGCAGAAAACAATTAAATGAAAGGAAAGGAAATTCTGAAGCAGAAAACAATTTTGTCTTCAGAAACAGAAATAAACCACAGACAGAAACGCAGAATCACTAGGGCTACTTCACTTTGGCTGTATCAAACTGTCCTGAGCTTCTTAACCAAGTGTTACATTCACTTTTTTAAGTACAGAACAAAAAGTTCATTAAAAATGAAGGCACTGCTGATACCAAGAAAATTGCTGAATGGGGAAAACTCAGTGAACTGAACTCTCAAAGCTGGGAGTGACCATACCTCTCTGCTGTCAAAATAAATAGCAAGACGAAGCTAACATCATGCCATAGCACAAGGGCTTGCTAAGAAAGATCATTTTAGGAGGTCTGCAAGAAAAGACGACTTACTTTGTTATAAATTTGTCAAACAGAACGGATGAGTTTGTAGTAGGGTAACGACTTCGTCGAACTCTACAGCTTCGGCGCAGCTCCAAACCCCCATTTTCTCCATGGACTCGTCTCGCAGTTTTTGCATCATCTCTGGTCCTCAGCGTTCTGGTGACTGAAATGCAGAAGCAAATAAAATATTTTAAAACAGTAAAGATGGGATTCTCTTTATTTCACCATTGGATTCTCTTTATTTCACCATTGCTCTTGTAAAATGTAAACAAACAAACAAGACACCCTGAAGTCGATTGATTTTTCTTTAAATTCCAAATTAGAAGTTGTTGTCATGACCACTGCATTCCACTTATTTATCATTCTGTCCATTTAATCTATCTACTTAAAAGTATGACCTGTAGAGAAACTTTTTAAGAGACTGAAAGCTAGTCTGACAAAAACACGTGCAACTTTTGTTCCACGCAGGAGGGAAGTTTACTCCAGTTCCTTCTGTCTTGGAAAAGTGAAACAATCAACACCTTTCTCTAAGGTGTTTTCACTTCATTTATGTAAAACTCTGTCTAAAAGTGTTCAAAAAAACCATTACATTGTAAGTCTCTTCTTAAAATGTACATGTTTCGCTACCCTGTTTAAGCATGAAGCACTTCCATTTCCTGCATTATGATCTAACAGCTCAAGGAGATAAGAACCATTTCAAGAGAAATACCCAAATACCAGATAACTCAAACTCCTGCTTTTTAGAAAAAAGCCTGCGCATTGTTTACCATACAGCAGCCTTTGGCACACGTTTGTTGCTTGCACCACCATTAAAATGGCCAAGAGGACAAGGGGAAGGGAAGAGCTACACCACTGTAGTAGCAGGAGCACAGCTAAGATTTAATTTGGTGATTGCCAACTATGAAACTACGTTGGAGCTTACTAAATATCAATTTACTTTGCACAACTAGAGCTTGAATTACAGCACGTGCAATGCTGTATTTCAGGCCCTTGCCCCTGTTTGGCCCATAGCTGGGAGGACACTGCCTGCAACTGAGAGATTTTTCCACTCATCAGCAAGTGGCCTCACTGCACCAAGCGTGCCTGGTAACTCAGCACTGCAGGCTGGTTTCAAGTCAAACTGCTCAACTTCAGTGAGAGCTTCCAAACATCAGTGGCTTTGTGCATCTCCTCACTGAATTACTCGTTAACATTTGCATACTATAATTTATAACACCGCAGTACTCCCTCCTATTTGCAAGAACAGTTTTCAATTATTTTGTGTCCTGAAGGCTTGAGAAAACCCAAGCAACAGACAAACCTGAGGTAAGGAACTGATTCCTCTGAATCTACGGACGAGCTGCAATTCACGCTGCTCTCTCCCCAAGGAATTCATAAAATCTCCTCCTATTTGCACCTACCTCTCTTCACAGAAAAGTCACTGATGAGTGAATGAGCTGAGTTCAGAAGGGTTTGGGGCCAAATGAAATCGATGGAGTGACCAAGTGCCATCCTCTTCAGTAACCAGCATAAATAGGTATCCGAGGGAGTTACAGCCACTTACCTGCATTATATTCTTTTTTTCGGTCTGATTTCAGCTTTGTCAACTGCCTACATTAAGAAAGAGGACAGAGGAGAGAAGGGTGAAAAGAATTCTTGTATTAGACCCATCAAGAATGGGCAATTTCACCAGGTTTACAAGCCTGTGCTCCACGGTATGCAAAGAAAAGCCTGCGGACAACCCAGAGGATCCAGATCCCAAGCGTATTGTGTACCATATGCACACAGTTCTGTATGTACCCACATTTCCTAACTTGCTCACGTTGAATTCTCAAAAGTATGAGCAATAGCTCAGTGACCAAAGTGGAAAAGACACCTCAAAGGGGTTGGGAAAAAAATGCATGGTTTTTAGAAAGGCAGAAGACTTTCACTGAGAAGAGGGATTCTAGTTTTAAGGTACTGGTACCGACATCAGCATGCTCACATGCCTCTGCTGGTTTTAGCTGGAGGTTTATCAGGCTAGACTCACTGGACATACTTTCACTCTTGCTTTTCAATCTATAAATTGAACGGAGATTGGACATACAGAAATACAATACCTTGAAAAGTGTCCTCTGTTGACATTTTCACTCAGTATCGCCATACTTTCCTCAAAGCTGGAGTCTGAACATCGCAGGATGCTTTTTCTCATTGACCTTAAACAGTGTCCATTGAAACACTCAATACTGCCAGAAGAATAATCCTATGAAAAGAAGGAAACATTAATGTATTTATGTGAACCACGTAGATACAGATAAACAAATTCTGCCTCACCCAAGTTTAGTTAGCTCTCCTGACGTGGCAGTGCGGCAACTAATGGCAGGTAGCCATTGAACCACTGCTGTGCTCAAGGAAAAAAAAACAGAAAAAAAAAAAAAACCTGCTTTCAAAACTAAAGCTCCTCTCTCCCCACCATTTTCTTGTGGATAACTTAAGCTTAATGTCCTTGGCAAAAAGATACTGCAGCAAAACCTTTCACGTACACTTAGTGTTTTGTAAAAAAGAAACAACAAACTTTAAATTCAATTGGTCAGAGGAACAGTGAAGTTTGACATGATACATCTTAGAATTAAAATCTAGTTAGAGTTTTTCTCCCATTTCCAGACCTTGCTAAATATGTTTATTAGGAGCTCTGTCAAAAAAAAAGAGCGAGGCTCGTTTTATCAAAGCTTAGAACCCTTCTTATTGCCGTTGACCTTATTCATATTGCTGCTCCTACAAGGGTGAGTACTATCATTTTTTAGTATAGGAGGGAAGCTGTGATAACCTTGAGGGGGGGGGCTTGTTCTGTTTACAAAATGAAGTTTAATTAAGAGTACATCAAACGAAATTTAAAGTCAGAAAATAGACAAGATTCTTTTACTCCTTAGCACCAACTTTATTAAGAGCTTACTGCTTGCTCAAGACAATGGCAAAGGCATGAAGGAGTTGGAGGAGGGCACTGCTAAGGGCACGTGGAAGAGCGCCTTTCTTCCTCCTGTTCTCCGTGCTGATGGAAAGGGGCCTCTCGAGATGCTTGCCCTAGCACGTGTGTGAATCTGGGCACCTGAAACAACCTTTTAAGATGTTTTTTGTTTCCCAGATCCAGCAGAGATGAAACAAGACCAAAAGCTTGCTGAGAGCCAGCCTGGTCTGTCACAGTGATGTTTAACATTTTTCCTCTGGGAAGCTTAAGAAAGAAATCAAGTTTTAATAAACCTTTACTGCCTCTTAGGATTTTCCCCATGCATTTATTTGCACACTGTGCTCCCCAAGCTGAAATGCAAGGCCAGGAGCTGCCAGCTGCCCCGAGCACATCGGTCGGCTCTGACTGCCTCGGTTTGAGCTCAGGCCAAAGGCACACAGGGACCAGACCGGTTCAGGCGGTGCGCAGGGTGGGCTGCCTGGGCAGCCCCGCACACACAGCCCGCTTCTGGAAGCAAGCCCCCAGACACAATGTCATTCCCTGACACAAACGGAGTGCGACTCCAGCCCCCAAAGTACAAGAGGAATGGAGAAAGAAACCAGCTCCGATGTCATTCTTGAAAACAGCCCCAAGCTTGTCTGAGGAAAGCTACACTCCAGAC